>NW_026652284.1:16598236-16608187 GCF_009828535.3 Hylobates moloch
CAGCTTTCTACATATGGCTAGCCAGTTTTCCCAGCACCATTTATTAAATAGGGAATCCTTTCCCCATTTCTTGTTTTTGTCAGGTTTGTCAAAGATCAGATAGTTGTAGCTATGCGGCGTCATTTCTGAGGGCTCTGTTCTGTTCCATATATCCTTTTTTTTTTGAGATAGAGTCTTGCTTTGTCTTTTTTTGAGACAGTCTTGCTCCCAGGCTGGAGAGTGGTGGCATGATCTTGGCTCATTGCAACCTCTGGCTCCTGGGTTCAAGCGATTCTCATGCTTCAGCCACCCAAGTAGCTGGGATTATAGGTGTACACCAACATGCCCAGCTAATTTTTGTATTTTTAGTAGAGACGGGTTTTCACCATGTTGGCTAGGCTGGTTTCGAACTCCTGGTCTCAAGAGATCCTTCCGCCTTGGCCTCCCAAAGTGCTGGGATTATAGGCGTGAGCCACCTCGCCCAGCCAAAAAACATTAACTCTCTAATTCCCCTTTCTCTGTCTTCTTTTTCCTTTCTAGTTAGAATTGTCAGATAAACAAACAGGACGCCCAATTAAGTTTGAATTTCAGATTAAACGATAAATAATTTTATAAGCATGTTCTAAACATCGCATGCACAAATATCACATGCTACATAACATGTACTAAAAAATTATTCATCCTGTACGTTTATTTGCTCAATCTGGCAACCTTATCCAGTCGTTCTAGTAAAAGTGCCTACATTCTACTTTTTTAAAATGCCACATAAGTGCTCAAAGACCTTTGGTGGTTGTTCATTTTCTATGGGATTAATAATATTCCCTTAATCAGGCCTCTGGCCTCTGAGCCACAGGTCCCCTCTCTCCAGCTCCAGTCCACATGGAAGCCTGGCCACTGATCGATGCAGTGCCCCCTCTACTCATGCCTGGTCTGGTCCTGTAAATACCTATAAGCAGCTATGGGCAGGCGCAGGTAGCTTTGGTCCATGTTTGGCTTCTATTTCACATTACCTTCATCCCCCACAAAAAGGTAAGTGTCAGCTGGCCATGGAGCTCCTGCTGTCTTTTGCACAGAATCAAACCTCACGCCTAAAAGACAAAGGCCAAGCAGATTTTTCTTTAACTTCTCAGGACACCAAAAAGGAAATTCCCTTTTCCCTGGTCAGGAGGAGCTCAGAAGTAGCCTTATCAGAGATAAAGCCTCTGCAGTGGGTCATCAATCATCACTCACAGCCACTGCAGGCCCCAGCATCGGGTGATGGTGGAGCCCTGCCTGGTTTTTGTTGGACTCTTTCAGCATTCCCACATTCCTCAGCCTGAACACCTCCCCTGCTGTCTTTGGAGGTTTGAACAACTCGACACTGGAATACACTCGAAGGAGGGGCAGGACTTGGAGAAGGCAGAGAAGGGGGCTGGTAGGAAAGATGGAGGGGCGGGTGCTTGGCGCTCCCATTGTATCCTGGGAACCGTCTCTTGAGCCTGGGTCACCTCATCTAGAAAAACAGGAACCACAAGGCCTGCCTGCCTCTCAGGATAATGGTGAGGGTGCAGTGAGATGGTACGTAGTAAGCCTCCCCCTGTACAGTCTGTCCTCGTAAAGTTTCGCTTCCTTTTCCTAGTGCACAGCCTGCAGTGGGGCATCTAGGCTCCTAGGGTTGGCTCTAGCCAAGCTGGTATTGAGTTGAATGGTCTTCTGCGGTTGAGCTGAGCCAAAGACCCCAAGCCTCGTGTCCAAAACCCCTCAATAAGAGCCCATCTTGGAGATAAGTCAGGGACTGATGGCTCTGATTAGGCTGTCCCTCCCTGTCCTGGGGAATCAAGGTGACACGAGGAAACCCTCGTTCAGCTTGCATTCTCCAAAAATAACCTATCACTCACCAAACTCTTCCCAACTGTCATCCCAGTAAATTCTCCCAACAACCCTGAGGTTGGGCTCCATTACTAGTCACGTTTTAAACAGCTAGTCACCAGGGCTGCTGGCTGTTGGATTTCACAGCCTGTGATCTTAACCCAGGGCCCTTAAGAAATTGGAGGTGAATTTTGGCTCCAAGGGCAGTCCCTGCTGCAAGCTTGGAATTTCCATCCTTCCCTGCCCTTTCATCTGGGAATAGAGAGGGGCCCAGACACCTCCGCCTCCTGGTGCACTGAATGTACCCAGGCTTGCTTCAAAACCAGCCACCTGGCTCCCACTCTCAGCAGTAAGTCCCCCCTCCCTCACAACCGCAATCTTTTTTTTCCTGAGTGTTTTTTTTTTTTTCTTGCTTTCTTTTTTTTTTTTTCTTTCTGTGGCTCTGGCCCTCTCTCCCAGAAAATACAGTTTGCTGATATTAAAAAAACACACACACAATCACAAACACATTTTATATAGTCTTTGAAGTCTAATGGCCTCAGGCTCCTGGACTGATAAGTATGCAGATAGAGTGCAGACCAGAGCTGGGAAGACAGTACCCTGTGCAGGCAGAGGCAGGGGCCCCCGCAGGGGTGGGAGGGGATGGAAACGCCTATGGGTCCCAGAGGCAGGGGGTACCACCCTGTTCATCTAAGCCTGAAGGAGAAAATCGGATCAGGTCAGGAAAGGGGGGATGAAGCCCCTCAGGGCTGCTGCTCCTGGGCTCTCCAAAAGGAGGTCTGCTCTCTCAGAGGCTGGGCCATCAGGGGTTTCCTCTCTTTTATTTTTTTTTGTTTTTGTAGACAGAGTCTCACTCTGTTGCCCAGGCTGGAGTGCAGTGGCGTGATCTCAGCTCACTGCAACCTCCGCCTCCCGGGTTCACGCCGTTCTCCTGCCTCAGCCTCCTAAGTAGCTGGGACTACAGGCGGCCGCCACCACGCCCTGCTAATTTTTTTTTTTTTTTAGTAGAAACGGGGTTTCACGTGTTAGCCAGGATGGTCTCGATCTCCTGACATCGTGATCCATCTGCCTCGGCCTCCCACAGTGCTGGGATTATAGGTGTGAGCTACCGCGCCCGGCCCATCAGGGATTCCCTCTCAAAACAGGGAGGGGAAAAGGATGTTTCATGTACCCCAAGGCCTCAGAGCGTGCCCAGGAAAAAGATTAAGATGGGGAATTGTTGAGGTTCTCGGCTCAATGTAGTTCTAGAAAACAGGCACGTTTATAAATTGGGGCAGGCAGGGTAAAGAGGAGGGTACAGAACAGTAACCTGTGTCAGCCCCTTCAAAGCTGCTACATAGCTGCCTGGATAAGGACACTGCCCACAAGATATTCAGTAGAATCACTGGGGCAGTGATGCCCTCCTGGCACAGGAACAGACACTCAGCTCTTTGCAAACCCAGGGAAGGAAGGTGCCACCTAAAGGGAACTCCCAGGTTGATGAGCACAGGGCTGCAGGGAGAACTCAGACATTAGGACCTCCTGGCCTGATGAGTTGGTGGAGGACAGAGCCCCTGACCTCCTAGGTCCTGAGAGCTCCCAGGCTGAGGGGGAAGCTCCAGCCCTTGTTTCACAGGGAAGTCCCCAGTGAAGCAGGGGAAGGCGGACCCACATAAGCACAGGAAGCTCAGATGCAGAAGTCCTCCTCACTCTCAATTCTGCAGTCATCAAACCTGGCACCTATGACCCACCCCCAGACTTGTGCCAAGGGGTCTGGAAGAGGAGCCTTCCCTACTTTCAATGCTTACTGTGTTGCTTTCAAAGCTTGGTCCCCGCATCTAGTCTGAATTCTCTGGCTGCCTTGGGTCCCTCAGAAAGAGGCATCTGACCCCACTTCACTTCCACTTAACCTGCACTGTCCCATCTATCCCCATCACCCCTCTCCCCAATTCCACCCCACCCATCTGTACCACCCATCCCTGCAGCTTCTCAGCTCCCTAGCGTCCTCACTTTTGCACATGGCTTCCAGCAATGGAACCCCGGTTTGTGAGCTCATCACTTGTCGAGGACTGGGCTCCTGATCTCATCAGCTTCATCTCTCAGCTCCTAACACAGTGCCCAGCCGCTGTTTATCTCACATTAGCTGCATGGCCCATGTATGCCATCTCATCGATACATAGGAGACCAAGGCTCTGAGAAGCCTGACAACTTGCTCCCCTGTCACCCGGGGAATTCTTGTCATCCCTTATGTCCAGCCTAAATGTCCCTTCCTTGGGGAAATTCTCTCTGACATCCCCCACAACACCCCATCCTCCCCACTCCAATGCAGCATCTTGTGCATCTCTGTAGCACTAATCACAGTCGCATTTAATGAGTTGTTTCTGCAGTGGTTTGCTTTCTCCCCACTCATGCATAAGCTCCTCAAGGGATGGCAACATATCTCTATTGTTTACCACCCTGTCCTGAATGCAGGGGCCCTGACTCAGAGAAGACTCCGGGTAATTTTTTACCATTTGAAGAATGAATGGCTTCCTAAGTTTGTGCACCTAGAGCTCTCTGGCCTTCAGCTGCTTCATCTGTAAGTAGGTGGAGCCTTAGGTCCCCAGGACTAGCTCACCCTTAAGATGACTTCTCATTCTTAGGTCCTAGAAAATGCTTTTTAAAATTCCATCTTCCTTTCCCAAATGGAAACAGCAATGTCATACCAATCAGGTTGGAAAAAAATGAGAAATTTGGATAATGCCATGTGCTGAGTACCAGTGTCCTCAAAGAAACCTGTCAGTATTCAGGGAAATGAAGTACTGCACGTCTTCTGACCACACCACCCCACTCCTGGGGAGAGTCCAGGGAAACCTTCACGTGGTCCCAGTGGGTCACCCACATGGTGGGGCATTGGAGGCAATCTAGTGTCCACCCCTGGAACAGCGGACATCTCTCGAGAAACTCCGCAGCAGTCAGAAGCATCAAATGAGATATATGCACGGCAACTCGGGTAGATCTTAAAAACAAGGTGTTAAGTGAAAAAATTAAGCAACGGAATGAGATCTATAGCCCAATACAATTTATGTAAATTAAAACACATTCGCACATTAAACAACACCATATATTTTGTAGGAACCATCCATATCTGAGGACATATGTTAGAGATTTTAGAGTGGAGCTGCAGAGGGGGCAGTCAGGAGGGGCCAAGCAATAGCATCAGGGAGAAGGAGAAAAATCGAACAAAGCAGAACAAGAGTGAGGCTGTGTGAGATCAGGATGTTAATGGATGGTGAGTTGAACATTGTGTTGGACTTGGACTAATCCAACTCTCTTTTCAAGGTGAATGTAATGACTGATTAACGAACGAAGATTCCACCTTCCCTTCCTCTCATGGATCCCAGCAAACTTCCAGGGTGTCGGTTAGCATAGGTTTGAAGAAGGTTTCTCAGCCTCTGCACTATCTACATTTTGGGCCCACTAAGTCTTTGTAGCTGGGGCTAGCCTGCGCATTGTAGGATGTTTGGCAGTTTCCCTGGTCTCTACCTACCAGATGCCAGTTGCACCCACCAAGTTCTGACACCCAAAATGTCTTCAGACATTGCCAAATGTCCCCTGGGGGACAGAAATCACCCCTGGTTGAGAACCACTGGGTTGGAATACAAGCCTGAAAAACCGCTCCCAGTCTGCCAGGAAAGGGACCCAGACTTGCTTCACAAAACCCCATGCACGGAACAACAGAACCTTGGGACGTGGGACTAAGCTTGTAGCTCCGTGTTGAAAGCCTGCAGCGTCACTTGCATTTTAAATCAAGGCTCGGTGGAGATTCCAGTTACATCCTGCAACTGCATCTGCCTTGGGCTTCCTCCTAATTTTAACCAGCAGCTGGATTTGCATAGGACATTTGCATCTGAAATTACCCACGATTCTTTGGGAGCCACAGTCTACAGCAGATGATGGCAAAAAATATATATAATTCCATTTCAGCTTGCAAAGTAGTGGGGAGGAAGGAGATGAAGACTTCAGGGAGGGAGGGTACTTTAAGAAAATTTCAGTGCTTTATATAATTGGTTAGAGAGGTTGGAAGTAGATGCCCTGCTGGTCACTGGCAGAGAGAACTGTCCTGGCAATTCGTATGTGAATTAATGACTCAAAGAGTGAATGCATGAGGTCCCCTGAGACTCCCCCAGGAGCAGGCTACTGACCCAAGTGGAGGCAGGCAGAGGAGAGGCAAGGATGGTGCAGACTTGTGTACAGAACAGCACACAGCCCAGCCCCAGGCCTCCCGCTAGCACTGGCCTGCCCGGCAGCCTGCCACATGCCCCAGAGCACTCACTAAGTGCCTTCCCCACGTGGGCCATTTCATCACACAGCCCCACCCCTCTTGATGAAGGCATCGTTCCCCATATTTAGAAGAGAAGGAGGTGGAGATTCCCAAGTCTCACTCTCAATAAAGAGCAGAGCCTGAATTGGAAGGGAAGTCTGCCAGACTCTAAAACCAGTGCTCCTTCCACTAAGACCCTCAGTGGGCTATTTGCTGACTTGCAAAGTTAATGCACAGGCAAAAGCATGGCAGGTCATGCTGACAGGAGCAGACGACCCCTCCTTTACAGTTCAGCAGTTTCTGCTCAGCCCGAGATTTGGCCAGGCCTGGGTTCCAGAATGTAAAGGCAGACATCTGCAAGCCATGCCCTAAATTCCAGGTGAGGTGTGTCTGTGCCACATGGGCTAAGGCTTAACTGGCACCTTCCTGGTCGCCATCTGCAGACACCAAGGTTAACCACACCCTCCACTTGCTGCCCCAGGGCCTTGTAGTCCTCTATGATTGCATTACTTATTCTTTCTACAGCTCTGCCCCTCACTAGACCATAACACCTTGGGGGCAGAGATCATGACCGGCTCATCTATCTCTCTATCCCAGAGTTCCAGAAATATATGTGCTATAAACTGAGCTAATTTAGGGCTGGGAGCAGGAGACTAACCAGTCTGTGTCATTCCAGTTGAAATGCTACCTTGTCCAGGAATAGTTTCTTGATTTTCCCAGGAGGAAGAACATCTTAGGTGAGACCTTCCCCTAAGCCATGGGTAGCAGGAGCACTTTCCACCTTGTGCACTTGATCCCCTTGAATATCCTGAAGACTCCTCAAAGGAAAGGGTCTTGCCCAATTGTTTTTGCATTTTCAGTGCCTAGAACAGGGTTTTGCATAGAGGAAATAGAACATGAATGGATGGATGGATGGATGGATGGATGGACGGATGAATGGATAGATCGATAAATAGTTGATGAAAAAGTAAGAAGGCAGGAAGACGATTGGATAGGCATTTGGTTGAGTGGTGATTTAGTAGTTAAGTGGATAGACAGATAGATGGATTTATAGATGAGTTGGAAGATAGATGGATGGATGGAACAAGGGTTTGATGGCTGCGTGTTTGGACGCGAGAGAGTGAGTAGGCCAAAGATGAGTGGATGAGTGGGTGCAAGGTTGAGTGGGTAGGTTGATGGTTTGGATGGTGAGTTAAGTGTATATTGGGTGGGTGGTGAAGATCTGGATGCGCAGATCCATGTGGTGTGATAGAGTGGCTGGCTGGTGGGGTAATGGTTGCATAAAGACACAAAGTGTCTTTTCACCTTCCAATGTTATGCTCAGACTCCTAAGTAAAACAGTTCCTTTGTACTCCTTTTTTCCAGATCCTACTTTTAAGTCCTCCTTCCTCTCCCACTCTCTTCCATCCTCCCAAGCAGGAGCTCTAGGATGCCAGATGGAAGCTTCCCAGGAAGTTCAGCTCCAGTCCCTGCCTGTGTGCTGAGCACTCCACATTGTGCAGAGATTTAATACTTAACTCCAGCCTCTCCCCGCTCCTTACCTGCCTGAGGAGGCAGAGGCAGCGATTTGCATATTTATTAAATATCTCTTAGCAGGATCCACAAGCCGCATTGCTACATCCCGCTCCCAGAGCCTTCCTGCTGGCAGACAAGACCGTGTGCGATCAGCGCTGCATGACAGCCTGTTAAATAGCTGTTCCAGGGCCCAGGAGGCTAGGAGGGAGCCAGGGGCCATGGAGAGGGTGGGGAAGGCAAGGCCACGCAGCAAAGGAGGGCCTAGAGGCGTGGCATGCGGCTGTCTCACACCTGCTTAACAGTGGGGGCTTCTGTCCATGGCCCAGGCAGAAAGGGCTCTGGGGGCATCTGTTTCAGACCCCTGCCTCCACGTGGGCACCCTGGAAATCAGCCCTTCCCTTAGAAAATTCCCAGAGGAGGACATGTTGAAGCATCTTTATTTTGTGTTTCTTCTGCTGCTTGGCTTATTTGGAAATTCTTCCTAGTGTCTGAACAGAAGTGTGCCTGCCTTTGCACAAGCCCCATTCTGGTAGGCTATCTTAGGTCAAAAGGGAAAACAAACATTCATAAGCATGGCTGTGGTGTCCTCCCCGAGGCAGAGTCATCCTATAAGGTCTGGTCCTAGATCTAAATCTCCAGGGCCTTGGGCATCAGTCCCTCTTCTGTCTAGAACGGTGCTCTAGAGGGTAGAAACTGGGTGTCTTTCTGGGGACCAGGAGCTCCCTGCTCTAAACTGGGATGAACCTGCCCTCTTCAGCTGGGCTCCCTGACTCTTCCTCCTGTCTCCTGTCACAGTTCCTAGATCAGGGTTCAAATCCAATAATATAGTTTCTGGAGTCAAACTATCCAGATGCTAATCTCTGCCCCACCTCTTACTAGCTGGGTGGCCTTAGGTAAGCGATAGAACCTCTCAGCCTCAGTTTTGTCATCTGTAAAATGCAGACGATGACAACACCCACCTCCTGAGGTTATTATGCAGAGTAATTACAATAAAGGGCTTTCGGGCTTAGCATAGTACCTGGTTCTGATGTAGACATTGAGAAGATGTTGTTCGTTATTGCTACAGGCTCCCGGAAAGTTCTAGGTGCAAAGTGTGGCTGGTAGCCCCCCTGCCTTTCCTAGGGCGAGAGAAAGAGTGGAGGGGTTCCTGCCTATTCTGTCTGCTGACTGTGCTGACCATGTCTCCTCACAACAACGCTGCATAGTAATTACTTCAACCACTCCTATTTTACGCATGCAAAAACTCAGTCCCAGGGGGATAAGGGAAATGCATGAGACCACATGAGTTGGGAACCCACATCTCTCTTTATCTCTTCCCAGACAAGTTATGAGGGATCCCCTGCCCCAAGAACAGCCTAAGATCTCAAGAAGAGGAAGAGGAAACCCACAAACAAACAGCTTTTCCAGCTTCATCTGCCCCCACCTCCCCCAGCCCTGGACTGGTGGGATCCAGAAGGAAGGGCCCAAACTGCAGCCTCATAAACCTTCCTGAAAGCCCTCGTAAACACCAGGCCTGGCTGGTGCCGTGTCTGGGGCTGCAAAAAGCAAAATCTCTGGTTGTAAAGTAATCTTCATAAAAAAGGAGAGAAAAGAAAAAAACCTATGTGATAAATACAGTAATGACCTCTAGGAAACAAGGAAAAGGAGCCCAATTTCCTATGACCGCAAAGGGAAACGGGGGCTTCAGGCCCAGCAGGCACCACCCAAAAGGTACCAAGCTCAGGGAGCCTGGTGGCCCAAGCCAGGAGAGTGGCTGGGGGTGGCTGGGAGTGGAAAATGGAAATGAAGAATAGAGCTGCTGCTGCTGCTGGTGATGGAGATGGTGATGGTGATGGTGATGCTGGTGCTGATGGTGATAATAATGGTGATGGTGGTGGTGATAGTGATGCTGCTGCTGATATTGATAATGAAGGTGATGATGGTGATGGTGATGCTGGTGATGGTAATGGTGGTGATGGTAATGGTAATGGTGATCCTGGTGCTGCTGATAATGATGGTGATGCTGGTGATAATGATGGTGATGGTGATGGTAATAGTGATGCTGCTGGGCTGGTGGTGATAGTGATGGTGCTGATGATGGTGATGCTAGTGATACTGATGTTGATGGTGATGCTGCTGCTGCTGATGCTGGTGGTGATGCTGGTGATGGTGGTGATGGTGATAGTGGTGATGATGCTGGTGATGGTAATGGTGCTGGTGGTGTGGTGGTGGTGATGGTGGTGATGCTGGTGATAATGATGGTGATGGTGCTGGTGGTGGTGATGGTGCTAGTGGTGGTGATGCTGGTGATGGTGCTGGTGGTGATGGTGGTGATGGTGATAGTGATG
>NW_026652284.1:16608287-16895064 GCF_009828535.3 Hylobates moloch
TGTTATTGGGGGTAGTGGTGATGATGTTATTGGTGGTGGTGGTGGTGTTATTGGTAGTGGTGATGGTGTTATTGGTGGTGGTGGTGATGTTATTGTTGTTGGTGGTGTTATTGGGGTAGTGGTGATGGTGTGATTGGTGGTGGTGGTGTTATTGTTGTTGGTGTTGTTGGTAGTGGTGATGGTGTTATTGGTGGTGGTGTTATTGGTGGTGATGGTAGTGGTGTTATTGGTGGTGATGGTGGTGGTGGTGATGTTATTGTTGTTGGTGGTGTTATTGGGGTAGTGGTGATGGTGTGATTGGTGGTGGTGGTGTTATTGTTGTTGGTGTTATTGGGGTAGTCGTGATGGTGTTATTGGTGGTGGTGGCAGTGGTATTATTGGTGGTGGTGGTAGCATCACTGGTAGTGGCGATGGTGTTATTGGTGGTGGTAGTGGTGATGATGTTATTGGTGGTGGTGGTGGTGTTATTGGTAGTGGTGATTGTGTTATTGGTGGTGGTGCTGATGTTATTGTTAGTGGTAGTGGTGTAATTGGTGGTGATGGTGGTGGTATTATTGGTGGTGGTAGCATCTGTGTTATTGGTGGTGGTGGTGGTGTTATTGGTGGTATTATTCCAGCCTTCTTTCTGTCCCCAGACTCACTTCCAATCTTAGCTTCTTCTTTCCAACCCTGAAAATGCAGGATCTTCCACAAATGCAGAATCTTCACAGTGGGCTGATTTCTTTAAGGAAATGGGATAAAAATAGCAATGCGAGTAACCATAGTGTGAGCAGGTGCTGTTTATTGAGTGGTTACTGCATGCCTGATGCTGCACCAGTGACCCTCTCAAATGGTCTCATGTCATCCAACCAGGAGCCGCCACCATCCCCTCCCATTCCCAGGTAAAGACAGACCCAGAGAGGCACAGCGACTCTCCCGAGCCCACAGAGGAGCAGGGCTCTGGCTGAGCAGCATCTTCTGTCTGAACTCACGGAAGGATTCTGCTGCCTCGAGTCGTTGGGTGGTGTTGGGCAAGTCACTTTCCCTTTATGGGCCTCAGTTTCCTCATCTGTAAGATGAAGTGTCAGTGCCTGCAGGGCCTGGGGTGTGACAAAGGCCATGCTCCAGTTAAGCTTTGCTGACCGGGCTGAGGTTGAGGGCTCATGTGACCTGCCTGGAGAGGGTTAGGTGCAGAAGCCCTGAGGGCTGCATGGACTGGCCTAGGGGGCTGGGTCCTCTCCTCACGGGGTGCCTGTATACATGCGAGGACCTACGTGATAGACAGGGATGCACATGTGGGTGCACGGACGTAGCATGTACATCCATCCCAACACTTGGAGGTGCAGAGATAATCGGCTTCAGTGTCGCTCCATTGTGGAGAGAACAAGGGGTTAGCGAGGCTGACCAGAAAGCCCCTGAGACCTGGATAGCATTGCCACCAGCTGGGTCCCTGGGGTCCTCAGGGGGTCTGAGAAGGGCAGAGGCAGACTGACGACAGAACCAGGGGCTCAGAACCCAACAAATGCGGCCCCAGGCTCTGCAGATGGAGCAACTGAGGTCAAGAGCAGAGTGGGGACTCTGACTTCCAGCCCAGTCCTGCCAGAGCCCCCACCCCCTCAGGGGCTCTAGTAATAGTAGTAATAAAAATCATACTACCCCTAATCATTATGGTAATAATAGCTACCCTGATTGAGCCCTTTCTCTGTGCCAGACACCTGCTTGATGTCTTACAACCATGATCTCATTCACCCCCATGACAGCCCCCTGGGGAGGGAATCATTTTGCCAGCCTCCCTGTAAAGGCGGGAAACACGGGCTCCAAGATTTGCCCTAGCTCACCCGGCTATGGGTGGCAGGGCTGGTTTCGCACCTGGGTCTGACTCCAGCCCATACTCTTTTTAAGGCACTGGACCAACTCATACAGGACCTGTTCTGACTGATTCTCTGATGATTCTGTGTCCCTCTCAAGCTTGGCCCAGATGTGGGCACATTTTGGTGGGGGTCACTGTGTGAGCTGGAGTTGGACAGGCCTGGGCTCAAATCCTGATGCCTGTAAATGACAGGGTGCCTTTATACATGCGAGGAGCTACGTGATATGCAGGGATGCTCGTGTGGATGCACGGATGTAGTATGTAGTTATTTGGTTGATTAATAGGTTGGTGCGGTGCCCCCATGCATCCCCCACGAGGGTAAACATTGTCTAATTTCTCCAGGCCTGGGGATCCCTCACATTGAGCTATAAACCCATTTGTATTTCAGAGCCTTCCTGCATGCATGCCTGGAATCTCCATTTCCTCTGCCTGAAATCTCTGCTATTTTCCCACCTGGTCGTTTTCCGCTCATTCTCTCAGACAGTTCTCCAGGAAGCCTTGCCTGACGCCCTAGGCTGAGTTAGACATACCCCCCTTCCTTTGCTGGCCCCATAGCACCTTTAACATCTCTCTCTTCCTGGCAATTGCCAATTACACGTCTGTCTAGAGTACTGTGAGGTTCCTGAGGGCAGGGAGGGTGTCATATTTGTCTCATGTCCCCAGCACTGTGCTGCACTTAGAAGATGCTCCGAAATGGCTGCAGAGTGAATGAACAAATAAGCAGATGAATGAATCAAGAAATGAATGAGTGATGGGAGAACCAGCGCAAGCTGCCTTCCTATCCTGCCTTATTCTGGGTCAGAGACATGGATGACAGGATCCCTCTCCTGTCCCTACTCCTTCCCCTAACACACCCCCATCAACCACCATAACCCACCTCTTCTCAGCATTTAAATTTGCCTGTCGTCTTTGCTGATGATGCTGCCAAATCTGCCTCCCCCCCACTCCCACCCTCTTTCTTCTTCTTTGTTTTGGTCCTGCATCTAGAAGGTCAAGACCACAGTGACCTCTGGATGCCAGCCCCTGGCTAAGGATCCAATCTACCTGTCCACGGGCCAGGGTGACACAAGATGTCAAGGGATGGTGATCACTGAGAGACCAAAGATTTCCTCTGAATTTGCCTGGATTTTCACACCACTTGATTGTTCACCGTAAAAAGGAAGAACAGGTGTACCTACAGCAACCTGGCTGCAGAAATCTACCTTCTCCTTATTCTGAGAAATCCCCCAAAATACTACCACCAGAGTTGAAGCCAAATTTATCCTGAATTGACATGTACCCCCTAACCCCAGCCCAACTCCGTACTCCTCTCTGTCAAGGAAGCAAAATCTATTTCCTTTGCTTTAGATACCAGCATGTAGGCTTGTGGACTTCCAAATGCTGTCTTCCAAGAACTTGGAGTTTAAACACGATCCCTTGGATGATATGTCCAAAGAAGTTCTCACTGAAATTCCCCGCATCGTAAAATGTCAGGATGTCTGCGGTCTTTATTTATAGACAGATTGCTTTTCAACTTTTCTCACTCCAACATTTCAATGTGTTATTCCTGAAGATAAATGCACATTATGATTTCATAATAGAAATTGCATTTTTCCCTTGTGTCACCTCTAAGCATGTATATACATAAATATGGCACATTGCCTCTGACAGTAATTTAAAAGGCACTTTGGAGAACATATTGATCATGACCAGAGAACGGAGCTGGCACGGTCTAGATTTCATCGAATCTGCCTCCTCCCCACCCCCGCTCTCTTTCCTCTTCTTTGTTTGGACTCTGAAGCTTGGGAACTTATGATTTCCATTTATCTTTGTATATCAGGGATGTTTGTTTATAAGCATCATGGGGTTTAGGAGAGAGGAAAAAAGTGAAATTTTGTAACTCCAAAGTGTAAACAAGGAAGGAAAATGCAACCTTCCCACCAGAGTGGGTTCCCTGCAGACAGGAATTCTCCATGTCACTCCCAGACAAACTTGAGATCTTGTGTGGCAGATGCTGTGCACAGCTGCCCAAGCCACTTGGGGATGTGGCTCTTTCAGCTCAGGATCACGTGCTCCAAGCATCCTCCCAGGCTGGCCCAGTATCCTCCTCTTGACTCCTTCATCTGCCTCCTGGAGACCTCAGGCTCAACTTGGAACATTCACCTCCTCTGAGCCCTTTGAGCCACTCGCCATCATTTGGGGAAACTGCTAGAAACTCATCTCTTCTAGGAAGTTTCCATGACTACTCAGAGCTACATCCCAGCATCCCACTTTCTCCCTGGTACCATCTACACTCTGCCCATTTTAATGATGATTTATCTTCGGGCTGCTTTTAAAGATGAGATTATTCTGGGTCAGGTACCTTGATGTGTTGGAGGAAACCAAACTGAAATCGATTAAGCATCTGCAACACACCAGGCAAGTTCCTTTAATCCATCTCATTTAGCCCCGGCAACAGTCTTGGAGGGCAATGTTTTATTTCACCATTTTATAGAAGACCAAATGAGGCACACAAATGTTGAGCTACCCATCCCCTTAGAAGATATTGGGCCACTAAATGAAAGAGCCTTGATTCAAACCTTCAAAACCTACTCCCTTTGACATTTCCTAGAGGTGATGGGGCTAGGGTTTAGGGTTGGAGGTCAGGTTTTCAAAATATCAATTACTTTTCCAATCAAGATGGGTAGTCCCATGGCTGTGCGCTGATGGCAGCCATGGCAAGTGACCTGCAATGTCCACCACTGGTCATAAGGGACCCAAGCTGGAGTGAGTTTAGTTTTTTTTTTTTTTTTTTTTTTTTAAGACAGAGTCTCACTCTATTGCTCAGGCTGGAGTGCCCACTGCAACCTCCGCCTCCCCAGTTCAAGTAATTCTCATGCCTCAGCCTCCCAAATAGCTGGAATTACAGGTGCCCACCACCACACCCGGCTAATTTTTGTATGGTTAGTAAAGACATGGTTTTATCATGTTGGCCAGGCTCGTCTCAAACTCTTGGTCTCAAGTGGTCTGCCCACCTCAGCCTCCCAAAGTGCGGGGATTACAGGCGGGAGCCACCACACCCAGTCCTTGGAGTGAGCTTAGCTGTATTGGTACTCACACTCTTTGTCTTTTCTACTCTCTCTATTCCTCCCTGTCAGTCTTTTCTCTGCCCGCTCCTTAAACATCACTATTCTCTACATTTGGTCTTCAGCCCCCTCTCTTTGTCCTCTTTCCATGCTTCCTCTGCTCTCCCCCATCTCCTACCAGTTACAAGGACCATTTTTCTCTTGGCAACTTTCCAACCTTCACAGCAGCTCAGATCTCTCTCCTACCTAACTACCTACTGGACGTCTCTGTTGGGATGTCTTGTAGGCCTCTCAAATGTAATATGACAACTATTGAACAAAACATTCCACCCTCTCAGTGAGAGTACTGTCACCCACCCAGGTCGCTAAAGCCAGAGACCCCAGCCATTGTACTCCTCCTCTGTGTTCTCCCATCCATTGATTCATCCCAGGCCCTACATCCTCTGCATCCTTAACACCTCCCTTCTCTCTGTGTGTCCTCTTTTTCTGTGTTAGTTCAAACCAACACTCGTTCAGACCTGAGTCTCATGGCTGTAGCTGCCTGACTCATCTCCTAGGCCCCACTCTTGTCCCTTCCAACCCATTTTGCATACAACAGCAAGAGGGGGGCTTTATCAAGCAGAAAGCAGATCATGTCATGCTCTTGTTTAGAATCCATCATGGCGCCCATTCATGGCCAGTGGTGGGGACATCTCCATTGTGTTTCCCCACTCATGTCAGGCCCACGTAGTAGGCATTCAGTAAATCTTTGCCAAATGAATTGTTTTCCCATTCTCCTTGGGTCTGTTCTCAAGGCTTGGTGCCTGCTAACTTTTCCTTCAAGAGTTTCCATGACCCATTCTGCTTCAGCGTCTCAGCCCTGCCTTGGAGCCAAGACCTGCGGACTGAGCTGGCCTTTGCCTCTGCCATTAGTTGTCTTCCCCTCTCAGTTACATGATAATCCCTGTTAAAACCACAAATTTATTTATAGTTTTTTTTTCCTTTCTTTTTTTTCCCCACCCGGCAATTTTTACGGCTTATCGGCCGTAACAAATTCTACTTCATAAAGCAAAGGCGCATCTTATTATTACCTTATGGAAATAGACGGCAGCAGCTGGCTCCTATTCCCAGCCGGCGTGTTGTCTTCACGAATCCGTAATGGTTTCAATCAATACCCCTGTGGGATTTGTTCCGCTCTTTGAGGACGAGAACATTTAGACCTGAGAGTGGTGTTTCTGCCTCCGAGCCAGTTGGCAGTGATGCCCCACCCAGAGGCCTTGGATTTTGGAGGTTGCCCAGTGAGAAGATTCCTGCAGGGAAGTCCTGGTGTTTCTATTTTGTCCACTAATAAAGAGGTCACTCTTGTGCACAATATGTATGGAAGACACTCAGTAAATACTATTATGGTAACCATATGAGGTGGGTGCTAACTGTAATCCCATTTTCTGAGTAGGGAAAGTGGGGCTCAGAGAGAGCCTGAGCATCTCTAAGGGGCTTGCTCCTCCAGGCCCAAGCAAGAGGGCAGGAAGCTCTGAGGGTGCCCTGGGCTCCCTTTCCCACTGCACACCTTTCCTAGACTCCACTGTGAGGACCATTAAGTCATTCATTCATTCATTTATTCATTCATTCATTCAATACAAATGGACTAGCATTTACTGAGTACTGGGCACTATAGCAGATGTTTGGATCCTGAGATAATTCAGCCATGTATGAAAGGGGTGGACGTTATCTTCTTCCCCATCAGATCAGAGGGCATCTTTATTAATTATAATGGTACTACTAATAATCTGGAGGAAAAGAATTCTGAGAAGTCAAAGATGAAGACAAAGGGGAAGAGAAGGAGCGCTAAGACCAGGCACTCTGGCAGTTGATCCCAGTGTGTGATCTCGTGTTATCTTCATAACCCCACAGATGCCAGGGGTCAAGGGGCTTAGGAACACAGACTCCAAGTGCCTGAATGTGAATCCCAGCCCCTCCCACCCAGCTTTGCCACCTTGCTCAGGTAGTAAAGCTCACTACACCTCGTTACTTCAAGGACAAAATGGGGGTGATACTAATACTCATCTTTATCTTAGCAGGAGGAATAAAAGAAAATCACATAATTTGTGCACAGTACTTATTAAAAGCTCTCAGTAAATAGTATTCATAACCATGTGTGGTAAGTGCTATTTATTATCCCGTTTTACAGGTGAGGAAAGTATGGCTCAGAGCATTCGTAACTTGCCTAAGAGAACAGAGCCAGCGGGGGCAGAGGTGAGATTCTGGAGTCAGCCCCAAGGTGTGCCTTCTCACCCATCACCTCCCAAGACCCTGCATTACCACCATCCCAAGCATCGGTTTAGTAATTAGCTTTGCCAGGGCAGGGCTGGCCTCACAGTTAGGGATTCCCACAGGGTAGAGGTATCTGCCCTAGAGGAGTTACAGTCTCCTAGAGTACAGGGCTATTAACAAGAGTTAATTCACTTTCAAGCACAGCCATGTGAACCTGTGAGCAAACAACAGTGGGTGGGCACAAAAGAGGAGGGAGCATTCCCTGGGCCAGGATTGGGAGGGAGGGACCACAGGGAGATGAAAATCCTTGCATTTGAGATATGGGAAGGGAGAATCTGAGAAACTCTGGTCCAACTGAAATTTTGTCATCATCAGCATCTCCAGGCTGCTGACCAGAGTGCACCTAACACATCAGTCGGGACTCCGCTCTGGAATCAATTCCCCTAGAAATTTCCTGACCAGCTCAGACCCTGCTGGGCCCTGCACTCACCCTGGGACGTGCCTCCTCTGACACTCATCACTATCCTCACGTCTGCAGGATCAGCATCACCCTCAACATGACCTTCCTCTTTGGGGCATACAATTCCTCATGCTCACTTTTCGAATCCTTTACATGTGTATGGTCTTCCTGTGGTGTGAATAGAAGTGTTATTAGAACAAAAGCAACTCAAGTGTGAATTATTAGATTGTTTTCATTATAAAAGATGTGATTTTTGTGCAAAGGTCTTTGCTGCAAGTTGGCCCCATTAACAGGTCCATTAATGGCCTTTGTAGGACTTGCGACTGAAGGTCAACACAAGGTGGTCAGGGGCTTCTGCAAGTGGGAACACGGGCCACCTCCTCCCATCAGACTGGGTATAGGAGGCACAAGGGGTTAGGGTAGGAACTG
This sequence comes from Hylobates moloch, assembly GCF_009828535.3. NCBI lineage: Eukaryota > Metazoa > Chordata > Mammalia > Primates > Hylobatidae > Hylobates > Hylobates moloch. Next base: position 16,616,320 of record NW_026652284.1, read on the forward strand.
CAAATCGTCACTGGTGGGGACTCCACTGCTCTGTTGTTTCTCCCTGCCTCTGACTGCAGACCTGATTATATTTGGAAAGAAAAATCATGATCATCAGAGAATGGCAAGGCATCCTATTGGTTGGGCACAGACATGGAAAGGACTAGCGGGGCACACCTCTTCCAGCCTTGCTGAGATGCCTCTGAAGACAGGGAACTCACTACTTGCAGAGCAAATCCATTCTTGAGCAGGGCCAACTCTCACATAGTTTTCCTTCGATGGAGTCTCAAGACTGCAGCTCTGTATCTTCAGCCCAGACCTCGCAGTTCAGCTGTTGGAGGCTTGAGAGGAAGTGGAATCCTTCCCATCCATGTCACTTGCTTGGCTGTTGGGGACAGAAAATGAGAGCTGGAAAGGACCTCAGAATCCACCCCTCTGCCTGTTGTGCGATGGGGCTGTGGTCATTGCATCCCTGGACAAGTTGTCTGTGCTTTACTTTCCTCATCTGTGCAGCAGGATCTGGCCTGTGTGGTGTTTGCTGTGGCTTGACCCCAGAGCTGGGGCTTGATCCCAGCTCCAGCCTCCTCCTTGGCTTCTTGGATCATCACCATTGGCAGAAAGTAGAGTTGGCCAGGATTGGTCTGACGCCAGTTCTACCTGTTCCCCATAATCTTCCAATTTGCCTGGGCACATACAGTGCAGCCCTGGCTTGGCCCGTGTGGAATGTCTAGTGCTTTGTTTCCACCGTGTCTTAATCCTCTTCCATCTGACTAATATGGCTGATGGAAGGTGGCAGCCTTGGGAGGCAAGGAGGCTCTACTGTCCAGTAAACTTTTTAGTTTACTCCAAAATGTGGAAGGGGCTTGCCGACTCCCGGGTCTCTGTCTCCTGTAGCCTGGCTGGAAGCTCAAATAAATGTCCCTTTCCCTGCCTCAAAGTACAGACTCGCTGAGTCCCGGGGCAGCCTGATGGGTGGAAAGAAAGAGCAGGGACTCTGGAGAAAGAGAGGTCAGATTCAAATTCTGGCTCCTCCTAACAGCTGTCTGACTTGACTCAAAGCTTTCCCCTTCCCTTGGTCTTAGTTTCCTCATCTGCAGAAGAGACATAAAAAAATCCCACCCCAAAGGGCTATTGTGGGGTTTTTAAACAAGGGAAGTTAAGGATAGTGTTTGGCTTCGTGTCCGGCACATGCTCCACTCTCGGTAAACCCTGGCCTTCCCCATCCTAGCCCCCGGCACCTGCACCCTTGTCCTCACCAAATCCCCTCAGACCTCAGCCTCCTCTGGCTCATAATAGGAAGATCACAGTTACCGTGGCAACCCACAGGCAGCGGGGGCTCCCTGTCCCTGCTCACCCAGCCCCGTCCCTCTCTGCCCCTGTGCCTAGTTCAGCCCAACCCAGCCCGGGCAGCTGCCAAGGCGGTCAATTTTGTCAGTCACAGCCGGTTCTTCCTCCTGGAGCTGATCCCTAACCACTTGGAGGTTTAAAGAGGTTCAGGACTCAGTGGGCATGAGGGGCTTTTCTCAGCCGGCTCATGTCCTCCTGCATGAGTGGAAGCTCGGTCCTGCTGCACCCCTGACCCCGGCTCCCACCGGGATCTGCTTTGCTCTCTAATTAGAAAGGCTGGCAGGTGTCGCAGTGGTATTTGATTCCACCATCCTTCCACACCCTGCCTCCTCCAAGCATTTGCTGAGCACATCCTCACTCCACCTCCCCTTGGCTGGGCCTGAGTGAAAGGTTGGGTCTGAGTGAAAGGACATCTCAGCACACCGAACTGAAATGAGAGCATCCAGCTCCGTGTAATCCTGGCTCTGCACTTAGCAGCTGTATTACAGGCCAGGGCTGCTGTAACAGGGTCCCACAGATGGGAAGCTTAAGCAGTCAGAAATGTATTGACTCAGTGCTGGAGGCTTGAAGTCTGAGATCAAGGTGTCTGCAGGGTTGGATCTTTCTGAGTGCTACAGGAAGAATCTGTTCTAGCTCTCTCACTGGGTGGTTTGCTGGCACTCTTTGGCATGGCTTGACTCATAAAGGCACCATCCTGTCTGCCTTCACCTTATGTGGTGTGCGTCTGAGTGTGTGTCTTCTCCATGTTTACATTTCCCCATTTTACGAGGGCACCGGTCGTGTTGGATTAGGCTTTACTTTGATGACTTCCTTTTAACTTGATTATCTCTGTAAAGACCCTATTTCCAAATAAGCTCACATTTCTGAGGCGCTGGGGGGTTAGGACTTGAACACGTGAATTCTGAGGGGATAGGATCCAACCTATAGCACGAGGTGTGGCCCTGGGCAAGTCACATCACCTGTTGGGTCCTAAGAAAGGTTCATCTTGAAAGTAGGGGTAAAAATTGCCACGTCCTCAGGGGATTGTTTTAAGGAACGAATGAGACAAGGTGTATAGGTTGGTTAGCCCAAGGCTAGCTCTAGTGGAGTTGATAATCATAGCTGCTGTGAATTTCTGCTTGAAGGAGGGGACCATGACCATTGATGCATTTACTCTCAATGGACGAAGTAAAAGGAAAGGTAGAAAGTAAACTCTCAAGCCTCTTGGGGTTCCTCATTGCTGTAACCTGCCTCCTAGCAACCCTAATAGGGCTACACTTTTGCCATTCATTCACCAACTCCATCAATCTATTTGACAAGTGCTGTGTGAGTTCTATTTCATTTAATCGTTACAAAAGTATTAGGTTGGTGCAAAAGAAATCACAGTTTTGCCATAAAAGTCATGGCCAAAACTGCCATTACTTTTGCACCAACCTAATATTAATATTATTATTGCCAATTAACAGATGACGAAATTGGGGCTTTGGGAGGTGGCATGGCCTGCTCATAGTTCCACGGCACAAGGAATGGTGGGGGCCGGGCTCACCTGTTTGCTGGCGTGGCTGTACGCATGACTGCAGGGATACGTGCCTGGGGCAGCTTGGCCTTTTCTTTCCTCATGAGCTCCACATATCCTTTGAGCCAGAGCTCCCTGACCGCCTTTGCAGCCCATCCCTGGAGGGAATTCACAGCAGTAATGATTACCAACCCCACTATAGCTAGCCTTGGGCTAACCAACCTATACACATTGTCTCATTCAGTCCTTACGACAATTCCCATGGGAACTCACACTCCCGCGTTGTTGGCACTGGGCGCTGCGAGCCATTGGATTGCACCCCAGCACCCAGCCCTGGGTTATAATTTTTTGTATTTATGTCTTTCCTTTGCTTGTCATCAGGCTGTTTATCGGCACGCGGCGACGCATCACTCGTACGTGTTAAATATATATATGTCTCTGTGTGTATGTGTATGCCTTCCCGGTTCTATTTATGCAGTTCCTCGGAGGATTAATTTAGCCAAATAACTGAAGTTATTTAGGTAACTGACATTCACACTGGAAAGAGAATGTGGGAGCGAAGTCAGCGAGGCACTGGCTCTGCTCCCAGGCCCCCCGAGACTCAGTTTCCTTCAAATTAAGGTCTGACGTGGTGGAAAGTGCAGGAGCTCAGCTAGTCAAAGGTTCTAACCCAGGCCCTGTAATGGTGAGCTGTGGATGCTGGGAAAAGTCCAAAGCTAAGCCTCAGTTTGTTCAGCTAAAAAGAGGCCTTTTTTCTTACAGAGAACATGCAAGCTTTGATTGATTTAATGAATTTAAAGCTTTTTGTTCACTGTAGACATTTATTTGTTAGTGGCACTCTCTCCTCTTTATCTCTCTGTGTCTGTGCCAAGTGATGCGTAAGATGAAATGGAAATTCCCGGCCGGGCGGAGTAGCTTATGCCTGTAATCCCAGCACTTTGGGAGGTCGAGGCAGTTGGATCACAAAGTCAGGAGTTTGAGACCAGCCTGGCCAATATGATGAAAACCCGTCTCTACTAAAAATACAAAAAGTATTTTTAGTAGAGAAAGCGTTTCACTATGTTAGCCAGGATGGTCTCGATCTCCTGACCTCATGGTCCACCCGCCTCGGCCTCCCAAAGTGCTGGGATTACAGGCATGAGCCACCGCGCCCGGCCCAACTCTATTCATTCTTTATAGCTCAGGAAGTGATCCCACTCTTGGTCATGGCTGATTGGATCTGGGATCAAGGCCTGAACCAAAAGCATCCGCCTGTAGGCTGATGGGAAGCCTGTGAGTTGGCCTGGGGTGGGGGTTCAACCCCAGCCTAGCAACAATAAGTCATTGGTATTGAGCACATTCTGCATACCAGGCACAGCACTGAGCACTCCACCACACAACCTCCACAACTCACAGCTGTCCTTTGAGGCTGGTGCTGTTATTATCATGCCTCATTTCACAGATGCAAAAACAGACTTGGGGAGCTTACACAACTTGCCTGATGTTAGGATTTGAATCAGATCTGTCTGACTACAGAGCAGTCTCTAGGAATGCCTCCCTATCTTCTCCTTTGGGGTGGTAATTAACTAAAGCTCTCCAATCCTCCTTCTTGAACCATGAAGTTCTTAGTACCCTTGCCTGCGAATATGTGTATGTATGTGCGTGTGTGTGTGTGTGTATGTGTGCATGAAAGAAAAAGAGAAAGAGAGAGAGAGAGAGACTCAGGGAATGGGGAAGAGCAGAGCAGATGTGGCCAAAAACTGTGGTGAGAAGGCTGGAAGCTGAAGCCAGAGGTGAATATATGTCTTAAGAGCAGGGACCAAGAGCTGAGAAAAGAGGAGCAACAGAAAGGAAAGACCTGAGCTATGGGGATGGTGCCTATGGGGATGGTCCAAGCCTTGCCCCATGACTGTGACCTTTCGATCTCTCACTGGGCACCCAGCGAGTGCCAGGCACCAACACTGAGCAAAGCTCCCATTCTCCATGAGGCCTGGCCCAGCAGTAGCTGGGATGGCTTCTCATCCCCTTAGGGACCCCAGAGCATATATTCTCTGCCATCTGAGTAGCCAGCCACGTGGCTACTCCCAATATCATCATCAGGCTGCACTCTTCCATGACATCAGCCCAATCACGGGTACCTCCATCCCCCCAACCTCGTGACATCATTTCATAGATGTCTTCTCCACACCACTCATACCACCTGCATCGGCACCATCATTCATTTCTTCCTTCATCTGGCAAGTAGGTATGGAGTCTCTATTATGTGCCAGGTACTCTTCTAGCCACTGGGGACACAGCAGTGAACAAAATCAAGTGTCAGCTCTCGGCATCTGCCATTCATCCCATTCATCATCCTCACTACTCCCTCCATGACCTTGACTGCCAGCACCATTACCATCACTGTAATATCATCAACCATTCTTTCCTGAGCACTTTGCTTGGAGCTGAGCACATAAAAAAGTTACCCCATCCTTGCAGCTCAAGTTCTGCTTCCTATCTTATCATTAGCACAGAGGGAAATACCTCCTTACAGAGACACGCCTCCAGTTTTCCCTCAGAGTGTAGCCCCCCAAAGCCCATTGGGTGGAGGAGGGCTGTCTGACCTGCTTGGAAATTCTTTTAGTGTAAAAAGGAGCTGATGCTTCATCCCGGAGACAGCTGCATTTCCCCAGAGTAGGAAATGAAATAACACAAAGACTGTGGCTCTCCCAAATAAAAAAAAAATGCCCATGAGATGCCAGAAAGGGACTGGGGAGAACACTGTGGCTTGTGATGGGCTCTGGCAGCCTCTGCCCACAAGCAGCATTTCGGCAACAACCTCTTAAAGAGTAACTGATAGGGTGATAAGGGGGCATGGGTGGAGGGGAACAGGTGATCCTTAATTCTCTGACTGCAAATGAGCTCATCTATTCACCCATGTGGCTCCTGTTTCCCCTCCTCCCCCTGCCCAGCATCTGGCTTCCTTCTAACCTGGCACTCTGTATTACAGAGGGCTCCATCAACCCCTAGGGCTGGGATTTATTTAAATGGTGAGTGAGCTGTGTGGCCAAAGCCCGTGTTAAGCAATGTTTATTACAATCAATAAATCATGGTCTCGTATCTGATCCAGAAACAGAAATAGCTCGCTAGCCCAGGACGCAAGGGAGAGTGAGGTTAGCACAGCCCGAGATAAGACAGACTCAGTCGAGGTCGGCCTCTCCACCCTGGCTGCAGGGGCCTGGGGGCTCTAGAGCTCTGGTCTCCTCTCCTGACATTTCCTCTCCCACATACCCCTTTGAGAAACCTCCCCCAGGATCTGCCTTGTCTCCACATGAGAGAAGGCTGACCTGGGAGCAGAGGCACGGCTTGGAGAGCCAGGTGGGCTCCTCAGGAGCAGCAGGATTTGGGTGAGAAAATTGCCGGTTCTCCTTTGGTGACTTCTTTCCTGGTGGGTGGAAGGGTAGCTCCATACTCTGCCACTCTGGAAAGGAAGCAGGGTAGTTAGGAGACAAATTGAAATGCCCAAATCTGCGAGTCTGCAGCTTGGAAGGAGAGGAGCACTAAGGAGAGGTAGATTCATTTAGTTTTAAGAGCAGAGTTTTGGTATCACCGAGAGCCAGCTGGGTTCAAATCCCAGCTTCACCACTTCCTTCCATTAGTTACCTAACCTCTCTGTGTAAATTGGAGGAAAGAATATGACCTTCTTTATAGGGCTATTTAGGAGAAATGCAAGGAGTTAATGTGGGTAGGAGTACTTCACACCAGGGCTGGTATATGGTTTCTGCTTAATAGATGGCAGTTGCTGTGGTAGGCTGAATATGGCCTCCCCAAATGTCCTTGTCCTAATTCCCAAAACCTGCAAATGTCACTTTTATGGCAAAAGGGACTCTGCAGAATCATGAAGGATCTTGGGATGAGGACATTATCCTGGATTATTCCAGTGGGCTCTGTGTAGTCACAATGGGCCCTGGAAGAGAACACAAGAGAATAGAGAATTCAGTGTGAGAAGAAGGCCATGCAACAAGAGAGGCAAAGTCAGAGAGAGAAGATGCCATGCTGATGGCTTCGAAAATGGAAAAAGGGTCCTGAGTCAAAGAACACAAGTGGATTCTAGGAGCTGGAAAAGTCAGGAAACAGGCAGTGCTCTGGAGCCTCCAGGAAAAACCAGCCCTGTGAACACCTTGGTGTTAGCCCGTAAGCCTCACGTCAAACTTCTGGCTTCTAGAACTGCAGGAAAAGCAATTTGTGTTGATTTAGCCAATGAGTTTGTGATAATTTGTAAAAGGATCAGGATGGAACGTAATGTATCTAGGAAGACCACGGTGCTGATAATGCCAGGGCCAGCTTCTCAGATGTCTCCCAGAGTCCCTCAGGTCATACATGGAACCCCATCCATCTTCTTGGAAGGAGGAAATCAGGCTAGAGAATGTTCTACATGTGCCTACTTGGCATTACCAGCTCAAAGAAGCGGGAATGTGGAGCTTCACACAGATTTCTGATGCCCATGCAGGCAGCGGTCAAACCCTTTTTGGTCCCAGTCTTGTGGGTCACCACAAGCTTATCAAGCAGAGCTTAATTCATGGAGTTTGTTTAGTCAATAGATGCCCTTGTACTGGCTGAGGGGTGGCCAGTTGATGCATAGAAAGGGAGGGGAGGCAAGAGCAAGTTCTGAGGGAAACTAAATGTTGTGCAGGCGATTAGGAGTGAGGACTTGGCAGGACCAACTGTCAATACGGAGAACTGGACAATGGCTTGATAATAGGGTGAGGTAGGAGACCCCTTACCTGGGTCGAAGGTCAGGGCAAGCCTTCCTTGATGAAGGGACAACTGAGCTGGTCCAGGGCTCCTTACAATGCTCCTGGCTAGGAGTAGGATTGGCCCTAGGCCTCAAGGTCTGGGGCAACCTATGACAGCATCTGTCAGCAAAAACCACCCAGAGACCCAGGGAGATGGACTAAGGGACAGTGACAGTGGGAAGTTTCTCTCCCTTCAAATCATGTTCTCCTTTGGACAGATGCATGGGCTCGATCTCAGATCTACTCTGATAAGGGAGGGGCTCCTACTCCCGAGTGAGACAGATGAGCCACCCCCAGCAGTGACTCAGGCTGCTGGAAGCAGTGGGCGGCAGTTTCCTTTTCCTTTGTCTTTTTCCTAGGCAGGGCTGCCAGCTCTCCCGGTGGCTCCTTGCCTGTCCCAGAAGGACTGATGGGAGGAGTGGGAGATGGCGGGTGATGTTGGAGGTGGGTGCTGGAACTGCCTCAGAGGAGATGCTGGGGAAGATGGGGAAGAGGTATCGCCAGCATGGATGATTCTGAGGTCTCCCCTAGTGGTTCTCTAATGCCGACACCTGAATTAGATATAGCGGAATCACCTGGGGAGCTTGTCTACAGCGCACACTCCAGAGACCCCCTGCAACAGATTCTCGCTCAGTGGTCTGGGATGGGGCTTGACTTTGCACTTTTAGGGAGTAGGTTTGGGAGCCACCAGTTTGCATACTGGTTTCAGACAAGCAATGTCCACAAGGCCCCAACAGGCTTGGAGAAGACAAAGAGGGGGAATAGGAAAAGCAGGATGAGGACAAAGAGAGAGAGTGCAAAGCCAGAGTAGAGGAACAGAAAAGGCAATGAGTTGAGCATCCACTATTCATGGAGGGCTCTCCAGGCACCAGGCTCATTTGTTCCTCCCTGGAACCCTTCGAGTTCAGTGTTGGTATTTCCATTATTCTGTTGAGGATAATGAGGCCCAGGGAGATTATGTGACTTGCTTAAGGTCACATAGATAATGGGGTTGGAGTTTGACTGCTGCATACTATCCATATTTGTGGTCATTGTGCTTACAGAACAGCCCCTTGAGGACTTGTGTCCCCTAAGTTGAGTGACAGGGAAGAAACAAAAATGATTGTGTTCTTGGGTCTCTGGAGAAGAAACAACTTCCCAGATGGAGAGCAGAGGCTTCTGTGGTGGCCCCTGGTCCTCATCCTAACCCTAGGCTTTAGTGACTTACCCAGGAGTGAGTTCTTACGGTCCAAAACAGAGCACCTCAGGGATCTGAAAGAGCCTGACCATCTCCCCAACCTCCCAGGCCCACTCCGTCTCTAGCAGGCACCCAGCCCCTGCCTGGGGCAATCCCCTTTGGCCTTCCCATGAGCTCCCGGCCAGCTCCCGCTCCAGCTTCCTCTTGGTTCAGATCACAGCTGCATCTCTTACAATGGCCCTGGACCTCTGGATTTGGCTTCGGGAGTGGCTCTTGCCCAAGTGCTTCTGGCTCTTTCCCCGAAACTTTGCTTCCAACTCACCCAACAGGCTTGTTCTATTTCAGACGGTGAGCCCATCAGCAACCCTAACTGCATATCAGTGCAGAACAGTGGTGCAGACAGACCCTGTACTTAAGGCATCATGTAGGAACTGGGAAGGGAAAGAAGCTTGTCTTATCCTATTGGTTTTTATCTTGTGTTTGTATTGGGAGGGTTAATCACATTGTCTCTATCCTGGGATCCCCAGACAGGGCCAGTGCTAAAGAGCTGTGGATATCACACTACTTTAGGTGTGATCATCATCATCAGAGGAGGAAGGAAGTTGAGAAGGAGGAGGAAGGGGAACAAGGAGGAGGTAAAGAAATAATGGCGTGCTTCTCTCTTCCCTCCACCCCCTTATGGGCCACTTTCAGCACAGCAGCCAGAAACACAACTATGATGCATACGTTTAAAGATATCTCTATTGGTTTCTCTGGCATTTTGGATCAGATAATGCTTTGTGTGAAGGGCTGTTCTGTGCATTGTAAGATGTTTAGCAGCATCCCTGGCCTCTACACACTTGATTCCAGCAACACCTGCCCCCAGTCTTAACAGCCAAACATCTCTCCAGATATTGCCAAATTGCTCCCTGTTGAGAACCTCTGCTGAACTGTTGAAAGCCCTGCAATGACTTCTCCAGTGGGCTGCATTATTGCTCCTAATCCTTCCACACCCATAGCCATATGCCTTTGTACCCTCTTCCAGTAGAGGCAGAGTCTATTTCCTCATCCCAGTGATACTGGGTTCAGCCATCGACTTACATTAGCCAATGGCATGGGAGTGGAAGGGACAGTGAGTCGGTTTTGACTAGACCTTAAGAGACATCACCTGTTACCATCTTCTGCTTCTGCCATTGCCTCAAGAAGAGCATTCCTGGGGCAGTCCGCTGGCCCCAGGAAGAGGATGGGTACATGTGGCATACACTAGACCTCACCTAGAGTTCAAGCCAAGCCCAGCCAAGCTCCAGCAAAAGTAGACAACACCAATCCAAGCTGAAGATGAGGGAGGATAAGTGATTGTCACTTTAAGCCATTGAGTGGCTTGTTAGGCAGCATTATGTGGAGACAGCTGATGAACACAGCTTCCTGTTGAAACTAAGAGACACTCTAAACTCCTTCTCTAACCTCTAAGGCCCTGCATGATTCGACCTCTGCCAAACTCTTTCAGGGATGGGAGGAGCATATGTGGCAGAGGGAAGAGCAAGGAAAAAGACCCTGAGATGGTTCCAAGTCAGGGTTCAGAGGATAGAAATATGGCCAGTGTTAGGCAAGGAGCAGATTGTGGCTGCAGGCCCTGGTTTCTAGAGAAGCCAGGCTAAGACAGGCATAACCAGCATAGAAGTCCAGGATATTCCAATTCTAGATTTCATGCCTTTAACTCCCATACTGTAGGTTAAAAAAATAATGATTATTAGAAGTAACAGTCATAGGCTGGGTGTGGTGGCTCACGCCTATAATCCCAACACTTTGAGAGGCTGAGGTGGGACGACTGCTTGAGCCCAGGAGTTTGAGACCAGCCTGGGCAACATGGCGAAATCCTGTCTCTACAAAAAAAAAAAATACAAAAATTAGTCGGGTGTGGTGACATGTGCCTATAGTCTCAGCTACTCAGGACACTGAGGTGGGAGAATCTCTTGAGGTCAGGAGGTCAAGGCTGCAGTGAGCTGTGATTGCACCACTGCACTCCAACCTGGGAAACAGAGTGAGATCCTGTCTCAAAAAAAAGGAAAAAAAACAACAGCAAAAGAAGTAATAGTAGTAGTATTGCTATTAAGCTTTCTCTATGGGCCAGGCCCTAGGCTAAGCACTTACCACACAGCATCAAATTCAGTTTTTCCGTGCTAATGAGGGAAGTTCATTATTGTGGCATTTTACAGATGGAGAAGTCAAATCATAACTTGCCAGAGCTCACACAAGTTCCGGTAACAGATTGAGAATTCAAACCCAGGTCCATCTGACCATAGAACTCAAACTCTCAAGCCATCCCTCTGTCTCTCCCCTGACTAGCTGTGAATACCCAGACATTTTCTAGAACAAATTTCTTTTCAGGGAGCAGGAGAGATGTGCTGCTTTTGAAGTGCATGACACCTTCCGGAGACAAGTGTCACCGAGGAGCCATCAAAGCCTTCAGTTACTTTCAAAGGCCGGCTGCTTGCTCTCCAGAATCACATCATCAATGTGCCCTCCCTCTTCAGGGAGGGGTTGGCTTGTTTATTTCTTTGGGGACAGGCTTTAGGGTACACAGCCTCCATTATAGGACAGACTCCAGGATTGTTAGTCTCTGGAATTTCATCTCACGGCTGAAAGACAACTAGGAGGGGGGCAGACAGACTAGGCTAAATAAGAGGTTGATTTTGCAGAAGACTGGCCAGGGTGGAGGGTCTTGAGGAGGCCTTCAAAGCTTAGGAGAACTAAACAGTACAGAAGGCTGGGCTCCACCCCTAGCCTCTGATTTGAAGGTCAAAGTTGTACTTTTTTTTTGTTTTTTTGAGATGGAGTCTAGCTCTGTTACCCAGGCTAGAGTGCAGTGGCATAATTTTGGCTCACTGCAACCTCTACCTCCCAGGCTCAAGCAATTCTCCCACCTCACTCTTCCGAGTAGCTGGGACCACAGGCACACGCCACTGTACTTGGCCAATTTTTTGTATTTTTGGCAGAGATGGGGTGTCACCATGTTTCCCAGGCTGGTCTCGAACTCCTGAGCTCAAGCAATCTGCCTACATCAGCCTCCCAAGGTGCTGGGATTACAGGCTTAAGCCACGGCACCTGGCCCAGAGCTGTACTTGTTTTAAGCCTTCCTCCATCCCCAAGTGATTCCAACTTGCACTCCTGTTTAAAAATATCTGCCCTGGAGGCTGCGTCCATACGGAGTGCTCTCTGCTTGTCCCATCTCCTTCCTTATTATGTTTCATGGCCAGGGGTTTTGGTATCACCTCTTTCTGCGTGATGCCTTCCTGGGTTCATTAGTCAAAGGCAAATGTCTTTTCTAGTCTTTTCCCATACCTGAACATTTGACTCTTAGAAGGTGCTTCAAAACCAATATATTCTCCAAAAACTCATGTTTGTCCCTAACCTACTCTCACGTCTGGGGTTTTCTGTCTCAATAAATGGCACCTCCATCCTTCCAAAAGCCAGAAAAGGAAGGTTCAACTGATTAAGGACTCAGGTCCTGGCCTGCGCAGTCAGCCTCCTGGGTTTACAGCTTGGTTCCACCAACAATGGCTGTGTGACCATGAGCAAGCCACTTACTCTCTCTGAGCCTCAGTTTCCTAACCTAGGAGATGGGATGAAGTACTTCTGTATCCCGGGGTTGTGGTTAGGAGTCAGTGAGATGCGATATGTAAAATGCTTAGAACAGCACTTGGCACACAGTGTGCTCAATCAGTGCTCACTGTAATCATCCTGACATCTCTCTCTCCTTCCTTCCTCGTATCCAGTCCATCACCAAGCTCGCCAACCCATCACCACTTCTGTCTCCTAAACATCAATTCCATCCTCTTCTCTCTATCTCCACTTCCATGGCCACCTACAGCATGCTGTCTCTCCAGGACAACTACACCTGCTTCCTAATCGGCCTCTCTGCTCCCACTTCCCTTCTGCTTCCAATCTATTCTCAACACAGCAACAGCAGTGGCCTGGGTGTTCTTTTAAAACACGAATGCGATGATGGGATCGTGCCCCTCCAATGCTTAAAACCTCCAGTGACTCCTCCGTGTTCTCAGGATGAAATCTAAATTCCTGAATGTGCATGAACAGTGTTCTTGACCTGGTCTTTGCCTTTCCAACCTCCTGCCTTGACACAGTCTCTCTCTGTCTCTGTCTTTGTTTCGTCCTCTCTCCCCAGCCTGTCTTCGTGCGGATTCTTTTGCCTAATCCACTCTACCCCCCTTCTGTCTTCCTCTGTCTTCCTCTGTCTCCCTCTGTCTCCCTCCTACTCATCCTTGCAGCCGCAGCCGAGATGTCGCCAGCTCAGGGGGAGTCTCATTCTAGGCCAGATCCCTGGCTCTGTGCCCCACAGCCCACCCTTTGCATCCCCCGCTCCAGCACCTGTCATGCACACACCACGTTATGATGATCTCTGGTCCACTCTGCAAACATGTTATTGCCTGGCACAAAGTAAACAGTCGATGGATGCTGCTGTGCTCGTCATCGTCAAGTCATCACTATCATCATTTGCTCTGGCCAACTCCTGGTGTTTGCTGTCCTCTTGGAAGCTGTGGTATGAATTGCATGGATTGCATTCATGAGTCACCCTTCCCTGTGTCTACATCCCATGCCTGTCACTTTGCAATTCTCCTCTCTAAAGAGGCCCAGTCTGTTTCCCATCCCTTGAGTCTGGGCTAGCTTTCACCCACAGAATGCAACGGAAGTAACAGAGGCCAGTCCTGAGTCTAGGCCTCGAGGGGCCTTGCGCCTTTCTGCTCTGTCTTTGGCTTCTTGGTCTCCACCATGAGAACGTGCCCGGGCTGGCCTGCAGGAGAATGAGATGTGTGAGCAGAGATGAGCTGCTGAGACCATCCACGAGAGTAGCTGGCAGCCAGCCAGCCCCCAACCTGTGATCAGCAGAGCCACTCGGCTGACCTGCAGATGAGAACAGGCACACGAGCAGGCCAGATGAGCTGAACCTCATAGGCTCACAAGCTGAATAAATGCTTATCGTTGTGGGCTGCTGAGGTTTTGTGGATATTTGTTAGGCAGCCTCATAGCAGCAATCGATAACTGATACAGAAGCCACCGAAAGGAGCAAGCTAAGTCCTAGGGAAAAATGTTGCCAGGCGTTCGGTCTTCTCAGAGTGATAGCTGCTCATTAGAAAGAAACCAACTTTGACTGTCACCTTCTCTGCCACTTGCACTCCGTTAAACCCAGAGACCGGTGGATGCCTTTCAGCACAGCCGCACTCTGTCTCCCCTCCCTTCCTCCCAGACTCCTGTCTGAGACAGAACAGTATCTTTGAGAACCCGAGGGTAAAATTCTCTGCAGGAGTAGGAGGCGGCTCTTAAACAGCCCCAGGCGATGTGGAAGGTGGGCGGAGGCTGAGCTATTGCACTGCTCCCCAAATCCCAGTGCCTGGCTGCACCCCCACACCTGAAGCCTGCCTACCCTGGTTTAAGGCTCCCCCAGCCTTCCTGGTGAAGACCCCTCATGGATTCTTGTTACTCTCAGAATTGTGCAATAAACCCTTCTTCATGCAGAGTAGATGTGATGGGTAAGTCTATTTCTGGCCTGACTGTATCGCGTCTTAGTTGACACCTCTGCTCAGCTGGCATTCAGGTGGGCACTACCTGCTCATGGAAAGTCCAGGAGAAAATGGAAGAGAAGATTTTTTAGAAATCAACACATAATTCAACGTCTTTCTTTCTTTCCTTCTTTAAAAGAGAGAGAGAGAGAAAGACAGCGAGAGAGCGAGCAGTGGACAAGTCAATTTCACAGGGGCTGAGTATTTACACCAGTCTGAACCTGGGCTGGAAAACTGTTCACCCCAAGCACCATGGCGAGTGGGGAAGGAGGAGGCAGCTGCTGCCTTGAAATCACCAACACAGCTTTTTTTCATTGGCCTTGAGTCAGCTAAAACATCAGACGTTCCAGACATCGGACAACCTTCCAGGCCAATGTTAGCCCCGAAGCACAACCAAAAACCAAAGAGAAGTGTCTCAAATGTTCCTGAATGTTTTTACATTTCTTGGACAACTATTCTGCTCTGAGGGAATGTGAGAAGAGCTGTCTGCTCCATGGAGGCCCCGGAGAAAGTCATTTCCCATGCCAAGGCTGGAGCTGGTGGCTGTTTCCCTCTGGGGAACGGGGTGGGCTCCATCACCCTCAGACAAGCTATAAGCAGGCTTTCAAAAAGCATATACTCCGTGGGAGCAATTCCACTTCTGGAGATATATTTTTAAAAAATCAAAAGCAGGATCTTGAAGAGGTGTGTGCATACTCATGTTTGTAGCAGCATCATACACAATAGCCCAGAGGTAGAAGCAACCCAGGTGTTCATTGACGGATGCATGGATGAACAAAATGTGGGACATCCATACAATGGAACAATCAGCCTTCAAGAGGAAAGGGATTCTGACAAGGATGCTGCAGTGTGGATGAGGCTTGAGGACAGTATGCCAAGTAAAATAAACCAGTCTACAAAAAGACAAACATCACATGATTCCACTTACATGAGGTAACTAGAGGAGTCAGATCCACAGAGACAGAAAGTAGAAAGGTGGTTACCAGGGACTGGGGGGAGGAGGGAATGGGGAGTTGTTTATTGGGTACAGAGTTTGAGTTTTGCAAGATGAAAAAGTTCTGGAGATTGTACAACTATGCGAATATACTTAACACTACTGAAATATACACTCAGAAATGGTTAAGATGATATATTTTATGTAATATACTTTGTACCACAATTTAAAATAATTTTAAGGTCAGGCGTGGTGGCTCATACCTGTAATCCCGGCACTTTGGGAGGCCGAGGCGGGTGGATCACCTGAGGTCAGGAGTTTGAGTCCAGCCTGGCCAACATGATGAAACCTTGTCTCTACTAAAAAAAAAAAAAAATACATAAATTAGCTGGGCATGGTAGCAGGCGCCTGTAATCCCAGCTACTCAGGAGGCTGAGGCAGGAGAATCGCTTGAACCCAGGAGGTGGAGGTTGCAGTGAGCCGAAATCATGCCATTGCACTCTAGCCTGGGCAACAAGGACAAGACTCCGTCTTAACAACAACAACAACAAAAAAAGGTCTCCATGTTTGAGCCCGTATTCTTATTTCCAAGTGATTAACATGTGGTTAATCATTTAACTCATTAAACTTCCCAGCATCTCTGAAGCAGATGCTGGCATCATCCTCATTTTATAGGGAAAGAAACGAGTCTACAGAAGTTAGTGACTTGCCCAGGTTCACGTAGCTCATAGTGGTAGAGCAGGGATTCAAACCCAGACCCTTGGGCTCCAGAACTGTGCTCTCAGTTTGCCACTTAAACCAGGAGGCTTTTTATTGTATGAATAAACTGTACTCAGTGGAACCAGTCTCTTATTTGTGGCCGCCGAGGTTGTTTTTGCTCCTTTGCTACCGTAAATAATGCTGAATATTTGTGTCTGCGTGTGTGTGAGTGTATCTTGCATGTAAATACAAGAATGAGTCTATAGGGTATATTCCTAGACGGGTTAAAGGGGTTGGTGCATTTCAAATTTTGATATTATTGTCAAATCGCCCTCCAAAGAAGTAGCATCGATTTACACTCTCACCATTAATGGATGAGAAGCCAGCAAGAGTATCTTTTGAAGTGCACACCCGAGGATATTACAGGAACACTGGGGAGGGCTTGCAGTCCTCCTTTTAAAAGCTGACTTCTCACGCTTCAGCCGTGCACTGGCCACCTTGAACGAGCTTCTTAGGGGAGATTTGGGGCCTGGATCCAGAACTGGCATAGGTGCCTGCCTAAACCCAGAGTAGTGCAGACACGGTCTGAACCACAGTAATGTCACGGCTCGAGGTCACTGAATGCTCAAGTGTGTTCAGCAAGCCACATGCTGCTGCCGGGCTTTCCTGGGTGAAGGCAGAGCAGGTAGCCACACCCGGAGGATTGTGGGGAGACCTCTCAAGGTTGCAATCAGGCTAGATGAGACAGCACCTGAGTTTGAGTCCCAGCTCTCCCAAAACTTGCTCTGTGACCTTGGTCAAGTGCATCTCCTTCCTGGGCCTCAGACTCCCCCTCTAAAATGAGAGAATGGGACCAGGTGCTGCAGAACCTCTTTCTAGCCCCACTATTCTGTGATCCTGTGGCTCTCAACATAAGCAAGGATTTTCCATAGGCGTCTGTCACCCACACGTATTAATATTTCCATGAAGCATGATAGAATACGGAAATATGTGGGCCCTGAAGCCAGTATGCTGGGGCTGAAAGCCCAGCTCAGGGTCATATTAGCTGTGTATCCTCAAACAAATCACCTAACCTCCTTGATCCCCAGGCCCTTTATCTGAAGGTAGGAATAAAAAGAGTTCGTGAGGGCTATTTTGAGAATTATAAAAGAGATAATGCATCTATTGTGTCTCACCATTAGCAAACACTCAGCAAATATTAGCGACCAGTGCTGCTGCTACTACTGTTGTTCATTTCTTTCCATTGGTATCTGGAGCAAGGAGGATGCTGGGGATGGATGGCTGCTTCCTGGACTCCAGTTGCCTGGCTGGCCTTTAAACAGAGCCCCCTCAGGCAACTTGTGCCTTGAAATCCACTTCCAGAGGAAGCTTCAGTGTCATGTGCTCCGGGTATCTTGGAGAGGTGGTGAGACATGTTTATTGTTGCAACTAATGTTGGTAAACGGTTTGGGGTCAACCAGGAGAGGATGCTCCAGAAAGGTAATGAGATGAACACACCTTTCCCTGCATCAGCGGCTTCGGTCCCAGCCAGCCCCGGGGAGGCAGTGCGAGGGGAGTGGAGAGAGGACACTGTGGGGAGGGGGCTGCTCTGTGACCTGCTTCGGTGGGAAAGGCAGGGTTTAGGGAACTGATGGGCGTGGGGTCAAGGCTGCCTCTGACACCTAGTAGCAGCCCGTGTCCTTGGGCAAACATCCGTGCTCACAGAGCCTCTGTGTCTTCATCGCTAGAATGGGGATGGGAGTTGCTTTGAGACTGCAGTATTGAAGGTCATAGCATAGTGCTTGGCACAGAGCAGGGGCTCAATAACTGTCAGCTTTCTCTTCTGCCCTTTTCAAAATTCAGGCAGTGCCCTGGGTGCAGAGCCTTGGCTTGGGCACTGTGGGTTGTCCGTGGGAAACAGCAGGTGTGAGCCTCTACCCCCAGGGAGCTCCCAGTCCAAGCGGCGTGCTGGGCCCTGCTCTTGGTGAGCTTAAAAGCTTTGGCCACCACAGGTGTCATTTATTTGTTCTTCCTGGAGAGCAACATGGGGTCCTGCTCCTCAGAGCACCTGGCCCGGCAGCACAAGCACCCCCAGAGACCTTGTTAGACATGCAGACTCGCAGGCCCACTCCAGGCCTCGTGAATCAGCACATGCACGTTGACAAGATCCCCAGGTAATTCATGTGTGTGGTCGTTTAAGAAGTGCAGGTGCAGGGCACCGAATGTTGTTCTCATTATCCTGGCCCAGGGTTGCCATGGGTTCCCCTCTCCTGGGCCAAGAAGACAGTGAAGGACAGAAGAGCTGTGGCTACCCCAGACCACAGAGGAATTTGGAGATGGTCCCAAAGGAGGCCCTGCCCTGAGATGCAGATGTGCCTTCTGGGGTGGCAGCCTGCCCCTCTCCTCCTCCAGCCTGTGGGTCCAGGTGGCCTGCAGAGACAAGAGACGGTGTGCTACCACAGCAAAGCAATCTTCAGTGGTCAGGCCAGTGGGACAAAGCCTCTGCCCCCACCAGGCATGTTTCCCATAGACTTCCTCCCACTCCCCTGTCCTCTGTCTCGGAGGGAGCAAGTGAGCTAGGGAGACTGAGGCAGCTGGGACCAGCAGGCTGATAATAGCAGATCCACCAAACAGCTGCCACAGAAGGCATATTAAAGATGCTTGCTTGATCCCACTTTAATAACCTGCCAGTTTGCGCAGCCAAACGCAGCTAAGAAGTTGTGGAACAAGAGGGCCATTTCTTATTATTTTTAATACAGAGCTTTTTATAACTGATTTTGTTGGTGCCATTAACATGCCACATGTTTAATAAGACTACACAGTAACAAGGGGCCTGACTCGTTACTCACAAGCCACAGAAGCAGCTGTGGGCACATCCACCCTCACATACCCACGTGTACCCATGCAGGTGGAGTCATACACACAGAAACACACCAGACAGGCACACATGCAGCTTCACCCACATAGGCAAGGGATACCTGTGCACATGGGAGCACATGCTTTGACACATGTGTGCCGTCACACACGTGGGCAAGTCACACACATGCAAATATGTGAGCCTGGTAATCATGTGAGCTGCACACACACATGCACATTTGACACACACACACACACACACACACGGTTTTCCAATCCATGGCATGGAGGGGAAAGGCATATGAGAAGTGTCTCCCACAGACCCACATGAGTACTCTCCAGGTGCTCTTCAGGCAGTAGGACTGGGGCACGGCTGCACGGAGCCCCTCTCACCCAGGTGTGCGTCAAACAGGAGAAGGTGGGCGCAGCAACCCAAGCTGGGTGTGGCCAGAGAGGAAAGCGAGGCCCCAGAATCTGCCAGCAAAGGGAATTTTCAGAAACGGGAAGGCTGTAGAGTAGCAAGGAACTCCCTGATGGAGGAGAGGCGGAAGGAAGGGGAAGGCAGGGCAGGAGGGGAGGGGATGGAGGACAGCAATCCTGCCTCTTCTTTCAGGGATGCCCCGTGCAAACCTTCTCTTCTAGAATCAGAGAGGGAAGAAGAGGAAGTGAGAGGTGAGGGCTGAGGATTCAGAATGAAAAGAAAAAGGACCAGGATGAGGGGGAAAGGTATGTGCTTGGGCCTGGGGGACAAGGGTGACGTTGAGCCAGCAGGACAGGCCGCAAGTACCTTGTGACACTTGTCTTCCTGCCCACCCTGGGAGGAAGGAATTGGTGGTCTTATTTCTCAACGAAGGCCTGGGAAGTTGTCTTGCGTGCCCTTGGTGAGACGGAGGAGAAGGCGCCCCACCCAGGTCTGCTGGTTCAGGGCCGATTTGCAATGCGGCCTAGTCGAGCTTCTTCCCACCACTCAGACCCCCAGCTCTCCTCCCGCTCCTTTGTCAGTAGAGGCAGCCGCAGAACAACGGGTCAGCATCTTCCTTAGAACAGCCCCGCACCGGGCGAGTGGTAACGAGACACCTGTCAGCCTTCTCATCCCCAGGCTTCTGTGCAGAGCAGATGAGAGGAGCTCTTTGCAGAGTCGCGCTGAGTAGGAATAAAGAGGAGGAGAAGGGCAGGAGCGCGATGGGGCGGGAGGATGAGGAATAAAACCATCGACGTCTGCCAAAGAACAGATGCAGCATTTTCTGCCTTCTGATCTGTAAGCCTCTGGAAATTGGGGGTCTGCGGGGCTCCCTCCGTGTGGCCATTTTAATTCTGGCCTCTCTGCTCCATGTGGCTTTCTGGAACTGTCATTGAACGGGCTCCCCAAAGGAGACATCGATATGCCCGGGAAAGACAAAACCATGAATCCCCCTGCCTTCTCCGGGGGCTGGAAGGAGGCAGTGGGCGGTTGGGGAGCGATCGACATTTTAATAGCTGCAGTCAGCATGGCACCGGGCAGCCCAGGCCCAGACAAAGGCACTGGATCCTGCACCTCCTGCACCCTGGCCTCCTCCCGGCTCGCTGCTTTCCTGGGCCCCTTCAGAGCTGGCCTCACACACATTGGGCCCTCATAAAGGTCAGAGGCTCCTGCCCGCCAGGCCGAACTTGGCCTTGAACTTTAAAAGGAGGAGAGACTGTCAGGGGCTGGGTGTGGAGTCGATGGAGACTCAGGGAAGTGATTTGAATAATAAGGGCTGTGGTGCTTGGGGATGGGGAGGACCCCGGGGGCGGGGGCAGGTGCACGGGGTAGTCCAGGGCAGGTAGCACTGTAGTGGTCACCTCTGAAGTCAGGTGCAGCCACGCCAGCCCCTCCAGCTTATACACTGTCCTACTTTCCCAGCTCTTCATCACTACACTGTTTCCCAGATCCAACCAGCAACCCCACCATACCTCTCTGTGCACTGAAGCCAGTGATAGTAATGGAAGTGTCTTGGGTGCAGCTTCAGGATCCCCCATTATTGCCCACAGTCTTGACACGCAGCTCCAACCAAGCTCTGCCAGCCCAGCAGGTCTCTGACAAAGGAAATGAAACGATGGCCAGGAACATGCTTTGTAAATTGCAAAAGGGGCTGCATGAACATGGGCCGTTTGAGTTACCACTAGGAGGGAAGGATTTTGGATGCATATGATCAGGACTACGGAGACAATAACTCCTGTGCTGAGCCAAGCATGGGGTTAAGAGGTTTACATAAACAAATATATTTAGTCTACACATGACCCTAAAAGGTAGGCATTAGGACCTTTCTTTTACGGGGGGGGGAACTGAGTCTCAGAGACATGAAATGGCTTGCCCACGATCACACAGGCTCGGAGGCTGAGTTTGGGTTGGAGCCCAGGCTTCCTGACTTCAGATTTCACACTGTCCTGCTTTCTCCACTTATGGGGAGCCTGGGAAGCCTTGTGGCTCCCCCTTGCTGTCTGGCTCTCCCTTCCCCCTTGGAGGATATCCTCTCTGCCGGTCATCTGTCCTCATCACCGACTGGCCCAGTTACCTCCAAGTGTCTCTGGACTTACTGTCACTTGCTGTGGCACCTCTTTTCCCAGAGGCTGTGAAATGTCTCCCCAGTGGAAGTGGAAGGATCACAGTGAATTTGTCTCAGCAGGCCTCAGATTGGGTGACCCCACCCATAGACCCTGCCAGGAAGAGTGAGTGTGGTTTTTGAGCTCAGCAGCTGCCCATGGCAACACACTGAGATATTATCCCAGGGGGCTTCTGGGGGTGGGGGGTGGAGAGAGGACGGGGTCTTGTCCTGAGAGTTTGAGGCCAGCAGGAGCAAGGGTCTGTCCCATGGGCACCATAAAGCACAGGAGCCCAGGCTGGACTAGGTGCCTGATTTCTTGCTCTGCTGCCAGCCCATGGCATGGGAAGTGCATATCCCTCCAGCCACCAGCCACATGCAGAATCAACCTCCCACATCCATCTCTGGAGGTTGAGGGACAAAAATGGGAGAACACTTGGAGTCCATACTTGGCAATCAGCCAGACGTGGGTTAACCCTAGTTTTATCTCATATTAGTGATGAGATTTGGGCAAGTAATCTCACCTAACTGGGTCCATTTTGGGACTCAGTTTTCCCATCTGTGAAACTGGGATAATAAGTCACTCTACAGATATTGCAAAGATTAAATATACCTAATACAGCACAGACATTAAGTGAATGATATCTGCTAATATGGGTGGAGAATTAGGTTCAAGCTAGGTAGGCCCCCTGACACTGCCTCCTGGAATTCTCCACTACATTTTTGGAGTACAGGATGAGGAGCAAGGAGTGAACATTGGGAGCCATCAGCAATGCCTTGGGGGTCATGAGCAGTGGGCAGAGGCCGGCCGACTACCTGATAGGGATGCTTTGGGAGACTTCTACCATGGGCAGGGAGGTAAAACTGGATGGCTCCTGAAATCTCATTCTATCTGTACAACTCCATGTGATCAAAATCAGTTCTATTCTTCCCTCTTAGCTAGATGGAAAAAAAAGTAGCCTCTGAATGTCAATGTCTGTTCAAATGACTCATGTTGGATCAACCTGAGAACTGGGACCACCAGCTTAGGCTCTGAAATGCAGTTGTATCTACACCAGGGCTTCTGCAAAAACCTCCAGTAGTGATGATGAGGACAGACGGATAGAACAGACCATGGGTCTGGATGAGCTGGGAAGGGAAGACAAGGGTAGGAAACAATTCTTCTAAGACAATGGAAGAATGATTTATTGAACCTTGCTATTCCCCCAGGACTGGAGCAGGCCTGGGGGCCCCATGGTGAGGACAGCAAAGCCCTTGCCATGGATGAGTGGGAGACAGACCTTTTGGGCACCTTCAAGGTGGCAAGGCTAAGTCAGAAGTAGAAGCAGGACGCTGTGGGAGCTAGTGAAGGGACATCTATCTCAGCCTGGAGAAGATAATCCCTGAGCTAGTCCCAAAGGGCAAATAAGCTAGAGAGAGTGATGGCAGAGAAATGTAAATAAAAGATGACTTTTAGAGAGAAGAAAAAGACAAAAAGCAAAAAAAGAAAAAATAAAGAAATCAAAAGCATGCTCTATAATCTATGTGTTGTTCACCATAATACTCCAGGACTTTGCACAATGCCCGGCAATAGTAGTCATTTAATAGACATTTGCTGAGTGAATAATAAAGTTAGAACTTGCACATTGCTTATTAGTTTAATCTATTCAACAATCCTACGAGGCAGGCGTTAATAATACCTTCATTTGACAGATGGGAAATAGAGATATGGAGAGACCAAATAACTTGCTCAAGGTCAAGTAACTTGAATTAACTAGAAGGTGGCAGAGCTGGGATTCAAACAGAAGGATCCTAGCTCCAAAGCCTACATCTGAGCCTCTCTGCTCCAGTGTGGCCCTCCTTCCATTCTCCTGATGCTGAGCAGTACACTGTGTCCACAAACCATGAGGAGTGCGTGAGCTGGCCGGGGCTGCCATGACAAAGGACCACAGACCGGGGGGCCTTAAACAACAGAAATTTATTTTCTCATGATTCTGGAGGCCAGAAGTCCAAGATCAAGATGTTGACAGGGTTGGCTTCTTCGGAGCCCTCTCTCCTTGGCGTGCAGAGAGCTGTCTTCTCTCTGAATCTTCACATCATCTTTGCTGTTGTGTGTTTGTGTCCAAATTTCCTCATCTTTCAAGAACACCAATCATACTGGATAAGGGCCCACTTGAAAGATCTCATTTTAACTTTATTGCCCCTTTAAAGATCCTATCTCCAAATGCTGTCACATTCCTAGATACTGGGGGTTAGGACTTCAACACATAAATGCGTGGGCTGAGGGGACAATTCAGCCCATAACGAGGGGGTTCAGGGAATGAGTGGCAGCTGAAGCTAGAGGGGGAGGCAGGGAAATCCTGCTGGGTCTATACATGGAAGGGATATAGCTGGACCACATCTGAAGGGAAGGATGAGGCCCTAAGCAGGATGGCAAGGCTGTAACAGACACTCTCAGACATTTCTCTACACGGATTACATCAGTGGGACAAAAGGGTCCAATGTGTGCCCACTTTACACTTGAAAAAATAAAATTGGTGATAACAGCAAAGCATTAACATCCATGCAATTGCACACATTTGCTTTAGCCAAGGATGCATGAATGATTCATTGTTAACTGCAATACATACACATTTCAGAATCTAATAGGGTTACCTGAACACTGTAAAATTAACCAAACCATCCCCAACCAACTAAATTGAACTAAATTGATAGTGAAGTTGAACTATCAGGCATTGCTAATTACAAAGCAAGAGGAACAGCAGCTGAAAACCACAGCTTACTCGTGACCACCCTGCTTATTTGCTGATAACAGGGTATCCCCTCCCCACCATGAATTGAGGGACTTGACATTCTCTGCATGAGCACTGCACAGTAGGAGCTTCGTGATATTGTCACATGTGTGAGGCAGCCAGACCTCTTAAAAGATAGATCCCTGAGTTTATGAATACCACATTTTGGTCACTGATAATAATTCACCGAGTAGGTTAGTAATCAATAGGTCTTTGTCTGATGTCAAAACAAAAGCTCATGAAAACATAAGCCATTTGCCTGGAAGAATGGAAGAAAAGTTCTAAATATGAATTAATTCATGGTCCAACAATGCCCTGCCTCTGCCACCCATGATCTATGAACGTATTTTGAAAGTTTCTGTAGTAGAGAAACATCTCATCTCTGCCACTACCAGCCCTGTGCCCCAGGGCCATCCACCATAGTATAGGTCCTGATACAAACAAAACACACATAAATACATTAAACACATTCTCATTGAGAGATGCAAGCATTTCATAAATCCATACTTAGAATCTAAAAGAAATAAAATGGCAACTTTTGACAAATTATGTTCTAGCAGAAAGAGTCCTGGACAGGCAGCCAGAAGGCCTTAGCTCTAGACTCAGCTCAACCACGAATCAGCTATGTCAGAGATTTATCTTATCCCTGAACGTGCTCATGTATACAATGGGTGCCCAAGGTTCTTTTAGGTCTGTGTGTCTATGGAATATCTTCTGTTTCCTGCTCACTTCCTGTATTAGTTATCCACTGCTACATAACAAATGACCCTACAACTTAGATGCTTAAAACAAAACACGTTTATTATCTCACAGTTTCTGTGGGTCAGAAATCCAGGTGCCACTTGGCTAGGTCCTCTGGCTCTGGGTTTCTCCCCAGGGGCTGCAGTCATCTGAAGGCTCAGCTGGGGATTGGTCTGTTTCTAAGCTCACTCCATTATCACTGGCAGGATTCAGTTGCTCACGACCTTTTGGGCTGATGGCCTTGGTTCCTTATGAGCTGTTGTCTGGGGTCAGGAGAGGCTTCCTTGGTTCCTTGCTACATGGGCTTTTCCATAGGGCAGCTCACAACATGGCGACTTGCTTTATCAAAGCTAGCAAGGAAGGGGGCCACAGAGAGTGCTAGTAAAGCTGAAGTCTCAGTCTTTCCTAACCTTGTCTCAGAAGTGACATCCCATCACTTTTTCCCTATTCTATTCATTAGAAGTGAGTCACTAGGTCCAGCCCACACTCAGCAGGAAGAGATAACACACATGCAGGAGATGGGGATCACTGGGAACCATTGTAGAAGCAGCCCATCAGACTTCTCCCCTCATTGTTCTTGGCATCATTGGGTCATCTGAGACTGTGGCTCTCTCACTTAGACTTTTACAAGCTGCTCCATTAAAAAGGGGCTGAGAAGTGGGAAGTGGTGATTGGGAGAATGTGAGGTAGGTCCGCTAAGCAAACCCCTGGGGGGTTGGTGCATTGGGAGAATGAAGAGAGGGGAAATTGACAACAGATGTTGCCCTATTACATTAATGGGAGTTGCTTCAGCCAATTACCCCGTGGGTGCTGCATCCTACTAACGCAACTTAGGAGAAAAGGCAGTGTCTGAGGCACACCAGATCAGTCTTTCTCATGCTCCAGCTCCAACCTCCTGGTCCCAGTCCTCTACCTCCATGTTGTTGGAGCACTGGAGGGTGGCAAGACCACTGGAGCAAAGCACTGTGTTTAATCTGTTCTGTTGAGCTCAGTGGATATTAACACCTTCAGGAAGAGAAAAACAAAAAGGCAAAGCTTCTTTAAGAAGGTTCATGGAGAACCCTCTCCATTCTGAAGGAATGACTCTTTTTTTTTATTGAGGGGAGTTAAGGATAAGTTAGAAGCTTTGCAAGATGTGGAAGGAAAAAAACTGAGCGTGTTTCAATGGTCTTACCTTGACCAGTGGCAGGAAGGACCTGGGAACTTGGAGTGCAGACAGTAAAATGCCCTTGCTTGACAAATGCAAAGATTTCATTTGAACTCCAGCTGCGGATTTTGGCTGTGTGAATGAAGCCTTACCACTCTACAGTCCCAGATGGCAGGGCCTGGGTAGGCCATAGTGGAGATGAGGGTGAGACATCAAGGGTACACAATTTTAGGAGACCTTCATTCTCAGAAGCGCAGCAGGACCCTAGTCCTGGCCCTGGTGTAGATAAATTGGTTGTGTGGTTGTTTGTTCAATGTCAGCCTCTCCGCTTACTCCGGGCATTCCATGTCTGTTTTTGTTCAGCTCCATGTTTCCCGTGTCTCCTGTGGGGTCTGGTACTTATGTGTGGGATGAATCAATCAATCAATCAATCAATCAACTCTCTCCTGGGTGAGATTCCATTTATCTGTCAAGACACAGCTCAAAGGTTCTTTCTCCCTGAAACCTTGCCTACTGCCTGGATAGCACTGAGGGCCACCTCTTGGGTTTCCGTCAAACCCCGTACCCTCTCCCCACCAACTACCACCACCATCAGAATGTGCTCACTGGGGTGCTGTGGGATGGTGCATAGGAGCTGGGGTTCCAGAGTTGTAGTGCTGGGATTCACATCCTTATTCCATCTCTTATTAGCTCTGTGATATGGTCTGGCTCTTTGTCCCCACCCAAATTTCATCTTGAATCGTTATCCCCACGTGTTGAGGGAGGGACCTCGTGGGACATGATTAGATCATGGGGGCTGTTCCCCCATGCTCTTCTCATGATAGTGAGTGAGGCTCACAAGATCTGATGGTTTTATAAGTGTCTGGTATTTCCCCTGCTTGCACTTCTCTCTCCTGCTGCCATGAGAAGAAGGACATGTTTGCTTCCCCTTCTGCCATAATTTTAAATTTCCTGAGGCCTCCCCAGCCATGCAGAATTGTGAGTCAATTAAACCTCTTTCCTTTATAAATTACCCAGTCTTGGGTATTTCTTCAAAGCAGTGTGAAAATGGACTAATACAGTTTGTGACCTTGGCCTCATGCTGGACTTCTTTATACCTCAGTTTCCTTATCTGTAAATTGGGGCCACTAATAGTTGTGTTGTAAGGATTAAAGACATTAATGCATATTAAGCACTTAGGATGATGCCAAGCTTATAGTAGGTGCTCAGTAGATACTTGCTATTCCCTGCACTCTCCCTTACTCATCACCTTCTACTATACTTATCTACCTAGTTAGACAAGACTGTGACTTAATCATTTCAGTATCCTTTCTCCTGGCACACAGTAGGTGTATATACTGCATTCACTTAAGGAACCATTTTGTCTAAGAAGGATAGAACAGAGCCTTGACCTCTGAGAGTTTCCCTGCTATGTTTCATCTCCCCACCTCCATTCCCCAACACCCCTTCCTGGTACAGACCCCTTGGACCCTGGAGATCTTCGAGCTCTGGGTCCCATGTTCCCCCTCCCTAACTCTTCATTAATCTTGATTAGGGAGTTCTTGCACTGGAGTTCATTTTCTTGCAGATGCATATCAGTCATGTAGCTGGGAATCTCTCCCGTGCTAATGAGGAATCATAGTCTTGCCATGTTATTACTTAGCTAATTAGTACACAGGCTTCTTTGGGGGGAAAAGGGTCAGGAAAGATATTGGCAGAAAGTTGTGATTTCCAAGTGGGCTGGGCATGGTGGTGAGGTTCAGAGAAGGAGGAAAGGCGTTGGGCTCCCAGCTTCTCCATCCTGCTGGACTGGTCCCAGGAAGTCAGGCCAGGGCAGAGAAGGTTTCAGGCATCCCTACCTTGAGCCAGTGTCTGCACACAACCTCAGCTCGCTGGATCTAAGTCACGAGAGCCTCTGGCTTGTTAATCAGATTCAACGTCCTAATGAGAAAGAGGCTGAGGCAGGATGGGCAGTTCCCGAGGGCAGGAGGACTGTTTGGCTCCAGGCAGGGTTGGGGAGCATTGTCCAGGCCAGTCTGGAGACCAGGAAACCAGAGCCCTCCCATCAGCAGCTGAGCTAGAGCACAGGCGGTTACTGCTGTGGCATCTGCCTTCTCCAGGCTCTTTGTTCTGCCAAAAAACAAACAAACAAACAAAAAAACAGAACTGAACAGTAGTTGAGGCTGAAAAAACAGATTTTATTCAGGACTGTTGCAATAGAGGAAAAGAGACCAGTGTAGAACCGGGCTCATTTCTGAATACACCCTGGGAAAGTGTGAATTTTTAGCCAAGGAGCAGGTTGGGGTATAGTCTGTTATCTGCCAGTTCCTCATCTGTAGGTTCAACCAACTATGGTCAAAAATATTTGCAAAGCATAAATACATAAAAAATAACAATATAACAGCAACAAAAAATTAATAATAAAAACAATACAGTATAACAACTATTTACATAGCACTTATATTGGGTATTATAAATAATCTAGAAATGATTTGAAGTAAACAGGAAGATGGACATAGGTTATATGCAAATACTACATCATTTTATATGAGACTTGAGCATTCTCCAATTTTGGTCCTAGAACTAGTTTCCCAGGCAATACCAAGGGATGAGAAACAACATCTGGGGGATGTGGAGGATGGGGAACCTATCAGATATGGAGGATGGGGGATTCTGGTTAAACCAACTTAGCAGGATTCTTGCTAAAACTGGATTCCACAAGGAAGTGCCTGAATGGGCCTCAGAGAAAGTTCTGGAACGTGACTAAAGTTTGAATAAGCAAATAATCTTTGTCAGTTCTTCTGTTCAAATTCCAGAGAGGGGGTCTGGATCACCTGCCAGCCCCTCGGTAACGGGAGGGTGTCACCGTTGCACTGACACCTTATGGAAGGGTTAAACCTTCCAAAGGAAATCAGAGCCGTGCTAGGAAGTGGGAATGGGTGCTGGATAGAAAAGGAAAAATGCCTGCTTTGCCTCCCCCTTAAGGAAGTGCCCTTCTTTCATTCAACAAAGATGTATTAGGTGCCTATTATGTGCTGACACTTTGGGCTGTGCTTAAGGAATTAACAGGGAGGTTCTTAGGAGGCAGCATTAGAGAGACCCCCATGCATCCCCCCAGGGGCACACTGTGGAGGGCATGCTAGTCACAAGGTCCCACAAGGGATGGGGGCCTGGGAAGAGATCTGCAGTTTGAGGGTTGTAACATCCAAAGCAATTGCAAAGCACAGTGGGATCAGGACCAGGAAGGCAGCACAGCCTGGTGGGTCAGATAGATCTTGGCCACAGGCCGTGTGACTTTAGGCAGTTCATGTCTCTGGGCCTCACCTTCTCCATCTGTAAAACGGGATGACATAAATAAAGGGTACAGTAAAGGCCTGACACATGGTGGGTGCCCAAGACTTGTTGGGGAGGTGGCGGTAGGGTCCAGGGTTTGGTCCAAGGAGGAAATGTGAGTCTCTATCAGGGAACAGAGCAAAAGCTCAGGTTTCAAGGAGGAAATGCCGTAAAAGACTGGGAAGCCCAGCTCAAGACAGGATGAGGTAAGACTGTCCAGGAAAGTCCTTTGGTTGGATTTTGCCAGAGGGTACGGGGATGCATTGGCTAACTTAAAAATGGGTGGCAAACTTGAGATAGCCATCTTCCCAACTAAACAGCAATGCTCTCAACATGGGGAGTGTGCTTCCTCCATCAGATCAGGCCCTCTTCTGGGAAGGGGTTGTGCCTCCCTTATCAGTGTAGTGTTTGACAGCACAGACTCTGCAGACAACTGCTTCTGTTCGAATCCTTTCTCTGCCGCTTCTTAGCTGTGTGGCCTTGTGTAAGTTACATGGCCCCTTTGAGCCTCAGTTTCCATATCTATGAAATGGGGATATTGGCGGTTCCTATATCATAAAATATATGTATGCAAAGCCCACATTAGGTGATTTTTAAAATTTTTCTTTATTTATCTTTTATGAAATGGTGTCTCACTGTGTTGCCCAGGCTGGAGTGCAGCAGCTACTCACAGAAGCAATGATAGTGCACTACAGCTGCAAACTCCTGGGTTCAAGAGAGCCTTCCACCTCAGCCTCTTGAGTAGCTGGAACTACATGCACCTTCCCCCATACCCAGCTTATATTAAGTGTTTAATAAGTATTCACTTGTGTACTAGTCATCAACTACTGCACAACACATACCCCAGAATGTAGTCGCATAAAACAACATTGCTAAAGAATTGAGGGTCAGGAATCCAGGTGTGGCTTAGCTGGGTCCTCTGGCCAGGGGTGTCCTGCAGTCTGATCGAGATATCAGCCCAGGCTGTGCTCATGTCAGTGCTCGACTGAGAACAGATCTGCCGCCAAGCTCCCTCCACCCACGGTTGGCAAGATCAGTTCCCCACGTGTTGCTGGGCCTTAGCCTGGGAAGCCGTTGTCTTCCCTCCTTTCCTTGCCACCTGGGCCTCTGCACAGGGCAGCGCACAACATGGCGGCTTGCTTTATCAGAGCCAGCAGGGGAGGGGCCTCGAGAGAGAGCGCAGGCAGGCCAAAGCCACAGTCTTTTGTAACCTAATCCCAGAAGGGACCTCCTATTGCTTTCCCTATTCTATTCATTAGAAGGGACTCAGTCTGTCCAGCCTGCACTCAAGCAGAGGGGATTGCAAAGACCTGTAAATACCAGGAAGCCTCATCAGGGCCACGTTGGAAGTTGCCATTCACACCTAGACTGGGGGCTGCCTGTGAGAAGGGATGGGGAGAAGGGGCTTTTTCTTTTCCTTCACTGCTGTGTCTCTAGCACCTAGAAAAATGCCTGGCACGACACAGGAGCTCCATAAATGTTTGTCCAGTGTATCAGAATGAGGGTCCCTGGGGCAGGGGCTGGATAAAGAGGAGCTTCCTCTCCCCTCTATCCCCCTCTGGACGCCCAGACAGAATATTGCAGCCCTGAGCCCAGAATAATTCCCCTGGGGAGACCCTTCCCTACTCAGAAAAGCCTCTGGTTGCATTGCAGTGTTTTGCTCCTGACCTCCCACCTCTGAGGGAAGGCAAATTCCATCCAGAAGGAGATGTGTGAAAATTGGATTTGCTGCCAGGGTCAAACTTTGCTGTGTTTTATCCCGGCTGTCACCTGCCTTTGAAACACAGAATGTTTCTCCAAATGATGCCTCTCACTCGTGGCTCCTCCTTTCTGGAATCAGAGCCCATGAGCTTCTACCGGCTTCCTCTGGGCCATCTCTCTGGCTGTTGCCCAGCCCAGACCACGTTCATCTCTCTCCTTGTCCTGTGCTGTGGTCCCTTGACTGGTGTCCTCATCCCCACCCAGCACCCCTCCTTCCCATTTTTCACGCAGCCAGAGAGGACTTTCAAAAACACAAATCAGATCACGTAATTCTTCTCCTTAAAGCCTTCTCCTAGCTTCCTGTTGTTCTGGAATAAAATCGCAACTCCTACCCTGCAGGCTTTGGCCCTGCCACCTCTCCCAGCTCATCTCCTAATGTCCTAGGCCCTCCCTTGCCACAGGCGTGGTCTGCCAGTTCCTGAAACTTGGAAGCTCTTCCTCCCTCTAAGGCTTTGCTCTGTTCTGTCTGCCTGGGCTCTTCCCCTGGCTCTTTGCAGTACTGGCTCCTTACCCTTCTTATCTAGCTTAGTTGTCACCTCTTCAGAGAAGCCTTCCCTGACTGCACTATGCTCCCATTATTACCATTCTCATCATCTTGTTTACCTATTTCCTGGTCCAGATTACAACTTGTAATCATTTTGGTTTAATTAGTTCTATGAGGATGGAGGTGCCTAATAGGTCACAGCTATATCCCTTAGTCTCAGCACATGGTAGGACAAATGAATTTCCCCTCTCCTGCAGGATTTCAATAGCCTCCCCGCTGCCTGCCCTGCCCATGGCTCACCTCCTCCAACCCACTCAGGACATAGCTGCCAGGGAAAACGTAGCCCTGAACGTGTACCTCCTGCCCTGGAAGCCCTCAGTGGCTTCCCACTACTCAGTAGCATCAGGGATGCTTGGGCTCAGCTTCTAGACTGAACCCAGCCAATCATTTCTTAACATTCCCTTCCATCCACCCCATGCTCTGGTCAAACTGGAATATTTGCTGCATTCCTGAGCACTCCTTGCTCTTTTCTATCTCAGGGCTTTGGCAGGGATGTTTTCCCTCCACCTGGAAAGCCCTTCTCTCCTCTGCAAGACAAAAAAATGCATCCTCATCGCAATTCATCTCCTCCTCCAGGAAGTCTCCCTGGCTGCCTCTTTGGTGAAGAGGAAAGAACTTGGAAGTTGGTGTCAGGCCTGGGTCCATATTTCCGCTCTACCATTTGCAGAGCAAATGAGTATATCACTCCCTGTGTCTGAATCTGTTCAGTGGGAACAATTCTGACTCTCAGAGTCATTGAATGAAACACCTTATAAGGAGGCCTCTGGCGCAGAGGAGATGTCAAGTAGACATGAGGCCCTTTCCAGATTTACTGGTAACCTGTGATACTCCTTCATACTTTGTCTTCTTCTAATGCGCTTGGGGTGAACCCGTTCTCCTCTGTCCCCACTGCCTCTTCTGGGCAGGACCATACCTTCTCCCTCTCCCTTCCCTTACCCTGCCTGCCAAGATATTTACTTGATGCCAAGTAGGGTCTAGGGAGAGTCTGCTGAATGTCCTTGACCTTTCCTCTTCTCTGGATATTCTTCCTTTACAGAGAAAAGCAACTCAGTACAATTTTATGCTAATTCATGCTTTCATTCACTGAGCTTCTATCATGTGAACAAGAGCCTGGTGGAATTTTCATTTGAGGACTTTGGAACTGCCATGATTCATTTGGTCAACAAACGTCTGTCTACCATGGTTGTGTGTGTTCAGTTACCCCAGTCATGTCTACAGCTCCCTGGCGGCAGTCATTAGCTGTTGCTCAGGGCACTTGAGTCCCTCTTTCCTATAGCTCAATCTATCCTTAAGGGCCATTCTCCAAGTTTTCTAGACATTGTTCTTCCCCACTGGATAACTGTGGCTCTGCTCTGTGTCTATAGTGACGCCTGCTAGAGGCAGGACGCCTGCAGGCAGACAGCTGTGAAATCCTCCCTGATCCGCTGCAGCCAGGGAGGGGAGTCTGCAATTCTCTGCCTCCCAGGCTCCTGTGTGCACTTCAGCCTCTCTGACCTGGCTCAGAGGCAGCTTCAGAGGCAGCCAGGGATGCAGGGCAGGTCTCTCTCCTTAAAGAGGAGCAGCTGTCTAATCCAGCAATTTCATTTCTGGGTATATATTCCAACAGGAAGCAGGATTTCAAAGGGATATTTGTACCCCCATGTGTATAGCAGGATTGTACACAAAAACCAAGCAATCCAAGAGTCCATCTGCTGAGGAGTGGATAAGCAAAATGTAGTCTATCCATACAATGGAATATTATTCAGCCTTCAAAAAGAAGGAAAGTCTGACGCATGTGACAACATGGATGAAACTTGAGGACATTATGCAAAGTGAATAAGGCAGTCACCTAAAGACAAATACTGTGTCATACTACTTACATGAGGTATCTAAAACCGGAAGGGAAAAGATGGTTGCCAGGGGGAGGGGGAATTGGGAGTTGTTTAATCTGCATGGAGTTTTCGTTTTGCAAGATAGTACAGTTCTGGAGAGCTGTTTCCCAACAATGTAAATCTACTTAACACTACTGAGCTGTCCTCTTAAACATTGTTAAGACAGTGAATTTTATGGTTTGTGTATTTTAACACAATTAGACATTTAAGAGAAAAAGAGAGCGAGAGGAACAGAGAAGGCCTTCTGGATAAGAACACCTGAGCAGGTGGGAATGGCCCTGGGGGATCTGACCTTGGCTTCTGAACCCTACCTCCTCCCTAAGGGCCCTCAGCTTTCACTTCTTCTCCTGCCAGACTCAGCAACCCTCCCTTATTTGTCAGTGGCCTGAGTGTGGACACACCTTCTTTCGTCTTACAACCGCTGATCACAGCTGACTTCGGCTGCTACTTCCAGCTTTCCTAAAAAAAGAAATAAAGTAGAAAGGAAATAAACAGAGACCAACCAAGCTGGAATACCATGTTTCCACCACCCAACAACAGCCAACCTGTTTCTATTGATTCTGAGCCCTGTTCCATCCCAGAGGGGCTGCCCTCTTATGGCCTCATTTAATTCTTCATTTAGAAACAAAGGTGGTTTTCGTATAGGGAAGCTATGCCTGGTTGGTATGGAGTTCTCTTACGTCCCCACTGCTGGGGCTGCAGACCCCACCAGCCTCACAGGCTCTGCTGCTGCCTTTGCCATTATATTAGTCTGTTCTCATGCTGCTGATGAAGACTAGGTAATTTATAAAGAAAAAGACCCAAGACTAGGCAATTTATAAAGAAAAA
The DNA here is from genome assembly GCF_009828535.3 of Hylobates moloch. Taxonomy (NCBI): domain Eukaryota; kingdom Metazoa; phylum Chordata; class Mammalia; order Primates; family Hylobatidae; genus Hylobates; species Hylobates moloch. Next base: position 16,650,631 of record NW_026652284.1, read on the forward strand.
GAGGTCTAATGGACTCATAGTTCCGTGTGGCTGGGGAGGCCTTACAATTGTGGTGGAAGGTGAAAGACATCTCTTACGTGGCAGCAGGCAAAGAGAGAGCACGTGCGGGGAAACTCTCCTTTATAAAACCATCAGATCTCATGAGACTTATTCACAACCATGAAAACAGCATGGAAAAGACCTGTTCCCATGATTCAATTACCTCCCACTGGGTCCCTCTCATGACATGTGGAAACTGTGGGAGCTACAATTCAAGATGAGACCTGAGTGGGGACATAGCCAACTCATATCAGACATGTTATTTGGGGTTCTCACTTCTGGCATGCTGATGTCAGCAAGCCCCAGGCAATCTCCTTGTCCAATCCAGCCTGGTCACTGGGCCCTTCAACTTGGCACCTGCTCTTATGGGCTGCATCTCCAGTGGACCTTCAAGATACAGCTGGGGCCTCCTGACCCAGGGCCTGGGGGCTGGAACAGCCCTTTGGGGATAGAAAGGTAGCCAGTTCCGAGCCCTGGGGCTCTGGGTCATCCAGCTGGCTTCCTGGGATGACTCAGCCTTGCAGAAAGATCCCTTCTTGATCTTCCACAGCCTGGAGTGTGGGTTCAAGAGCTGAGAGGCCAGAGCTCAGCATCCTGTAACCCCTGTCCTTGGCCATCAGAGAGCTGTAATTGCCCTAAAATCCATCTTCTTCCCAGGCACATACTCACCAAAGCCCTTGGTTCCTCTCTCTCTCTCTCTCTCTCTCTCTCTGACTCTGAGGACCTGGCAGATGAAAGCTATCCTCTCTCTATTCCAACCCAACAACCCAATCCTGATGAAAGCTGGACCTGGGTTGCTGGGGTGCAGCTTTCAGAGGGGGCGCCAGCCTAATGAGCTTGCTTCCAGACCATGTGTTTGCTCTTCAGCCAGCTTCACCGTGGGCCTGCTTTGGGGGACTCAGCACAGTACGGCACATCCCCTGACTGGAGCACACAGACCATCTCTTGTGGAAAGCAGGCACCTGAGACAGCAACTCTATAGGCCACCTAGAGAAGAGCATCACCCTCACCTGCGGTCAAACCTGGGCTGGACCACTCCATAGCCTTGTGGCCTGGCACTAATTCCTTACCCTTTCTGAACTTCAGTTTTCCTCATCAGTAAACAGGAATAACATGCCTTGCACTGCCTTACTGTCATGTTCAAATGCGATGATCTATGTAATCCAGCCCTGGAGCTGGAGGTCAATGAATGCTATTTCCTGTCCTCCTTTCTAAGACAGGTGAGGAAACCTGCAATGCCTGGAGCAGCCATTGTTTGCATTACTAGATGCGGCCTTATACTGTCTCTCACCTGCTCCAAATGAGTGACTGGGGAGGAATAATGATAGGCCTTTTCCAGTTGTATATTACTGTTCTCAGAGTAATATACAAATTCTTCGTCATATTTGTTCCTTAAGGAAAAAAAAAAAAACCTGGGAGGCTTCCAGGGAAGGCACAATTAACTCCACTTTGTAGATAGAGATACGAAGGCCCAGTGAGGGCAAGGACCTCATTCAAGGTCACAGAGCCAGGAAGTGGCTGAGTTAAGGTGGGAACCCAGATCAGGGTGCTTTTGTTTGCTTTGTTTTGTTTTTAAGCTTTCTTATGGAAAGTTTGCCAAGGCCTCACCCTGTTCGCAGGAGTGTATCAGGGTAGACATCATTCTCAGGAGATGGGGTCAGGGATGCTGCCAGGCCAGGAGAGGCACCTTCATACCCAGCAGAGCCCATGCCCCGGATGAACTAATTACCATGCTCCCTCACACTCATACCGAGCCTTCCTTCCAGAGAGACCCTAAAGTGCTTCTGAGCTGCTCGTACATATTTATATGCCTGCATGCACGATAAAAATAAAACCACTTCACCCGCCGCTGAAATGCAGCCACTCGGGGTGTGAAATACGGGGCTTATGGAACAGCGGCAAGGAGCGGCTCTCAAGGAGAGGCGTGTGTCCCTCCTGACATTGCAAGGGGGCAGTTGGAGGGAGGTGGAATTTAGTTATCTTGGCGAGTAAGTGCTGGACGTGGAAGTAGGAGCCAGGAAGACTGTGGGTCCCTGGGCACCTGGGACTCCCTTGGCCTCCCTGGGATGGAGAGCTGGTCCTGCCAGGGAGGATGGTACCAGCTAAAGGAGTGCATGGGCCCCTCAGCATCCATCTCTTTACAGACCCCTGAACCCCACTCCCTGGGAGCTGCCTGCAGGTATGTGGGCTCCAGCCTTCTGCCCTCCAAAACCCAGTGTGCCACCAAGCACCATTTCTTCCTTTAAAGGAAGGTCCCAGGAGGCGTTCGTAAGTTAAGACCTCTTGGAGTGAGGACCAGCAACTTTGCTGCTGTCCGGTCAAGGCAGCTGTAGCTAAGAAAGGTGCCATTCTCAGAAGAAGCTGAGCTTCTCTTCTGGCCATGGCAACCTTTCAATGGTTCCTTGACTTTGTTCTGATTTCTGGTGCTGAGCCTTGTGTACATTTAGACTTCTGCTCCTGCCTGTCCTCTTTTCCCTCCCTCCCTCCCTTTCCCTTCCTTCCTTCCTTCCTTCCTTCTTTCCTTCCCTCCTTCCTTCCTTCTTTCCTTCCTTCCTTTCTTCCTCCCTCCTTCTTTCCCTCTTTCTTTCCTTCCTTTCTTCCCTTTCTTTCCTCCTCCCTCCTTCTCTCCTTCCTTTCTACCTTCCTCTCTCCCTTCCTTTCTTCCTTCCTCCTTTCCTCCCTCCTTCTCTCCCTCTTTCTTTCCTTTCTTCCCTTCCTTTCTTCTCTCTTTCTTTCCTTTCTTCCTTCCTTCTTTCCTCCCTCCCTCCTTCCCTCCCTTCCTCCCTCCTCTCCCTCTTTCTTTCTTTTCTTTCTTTCTTTCTTTCTCTCTCTTTCTTTCCTTCCTTCCTTCTTTCCTCCCTCCCTCCCTGCCTTCCTCCCTCCCTTCCTTCCTTTCTTCCTTCCTCCCTCCTTCTCTCCCTCTTTCTTTCCTTCCCTTCTTCCTCCCTCCCTCCTTCCTTCCTTTCTTTCTTTCTTCCTTCCTTCCTTTCTCTCTCTCTCTCTCTCTTTCTTTCTTTCTTTCTTTCTTTCTTTCTTTCTTTCTTTCTCTCTCTCTCTCTCCTTCCCTTCTCCTTTCTTCCTCCCTGATATAGTTTGGATATTTCTCACTTCCAAATCTCATGTTGGAATTGATCTTGAGTGTTGGAAGTGGGGCCTAATAGGAGGTGTTTGGTGCCCTCCCTGAAGTAGTGAGTGAGGTCTACCTCTCTAGGTTACTGTGAGATCTGATCGTTAAGAAGAGCCTGACACGTCCTCCTCTTTCTCTTGCTCCCTCTCTTGCCATGTGACACTCCTGCTGCCCTTCTACCTTCCACCAGGAGTAAGAGCTTCCTGAGGCCTCACCAGAAGCTGAGCATATGCTGGTGCCATGCTTGTACAGCCCCCAGAACCACGAGCCAAATAAACCTCTTTCTTTATAAATTACCAGTCTTAGGTGTTCCTTTATAGAAACACCAAATGGACTAATACACCCGCCCTGTACTTTGCCCATCTGACCGTTATAGTCTTAATCCCCTGGTGCAAGCACAGAGGCTGAAAAAGCCAAGAGAAGGCATCCAATGTAGGCGTCCTGAACTAGTGTCAAAGAAAGCTGAGCTATGGAGCAGAAGCAGAAATTAGCCAGCTTAAAGGATGTGTGTGGGGTGCATGGGACAAGGTAGGGGAGATGGCAGAGAGAGGGGAGCTTGGATGGCTATCTCAGGCAGAGGGGGCAGCATGTAGAAAAGTCTGCAATCAAGAGAGAGAGCTTTGTGAACTCTGAGAACTGAACGTGTGAACAAAGCTGCAGAAGTGAGCCCAGGATGGAGCTGCAGACCCTTGTAAACCATTCCAGGAATGCTGGCTTTAGTGTGCAGGCCCTGGGGAGCCAGTGAAGGATTTTAAGGAGGGTATCCTGATCAGCTTGTAACCTTGGGTATACCCAGGTGACCTAGATGTGGATAGTTGAGGGTGGTGCTTTATACAGAAGATGAGGTCCAAGGAATTGAGCAGATGTCAGTTCTGGGGAGGCTCAACTGTACTTTCTTTATGTGGAGGCCTGAGTGAGGTGAGGACTGGGGACACAGCAGGAGGGAAGGAGCCTGAGAGAGGCATCTGGGAAGGAGTAAGTAAGTGGACCAGGCAGTGGGTACAGGTCTGATGGCAACGAGGCCTGGTGAGCAGAGACAGGCTGTCTGTCCTGGGATGTTGGTGCTCAGGTGGTCTTGATTCTATACCAACACTTGCCAACTGTGTGCTCCTCAGGGCACAAACCATATCCTTTTGCTTCTGTGTCCCTGGTCCACAGTGCCTGGTCCAGAGGAGAAGCCCAATAAACATGTCTGTTCTTCAAAGCCCTCAGTGGTAGCAGTGATCCATTAGAACCACTTGTTTAGGGACCCTGGTGTAATGCTGTTAAGGATTGGGGGCCCCTGAGCCTATGCTCCTCCAGCTGCCATGCCCCCAGTGCCTAGGCACCTTCCCTTGAAGTCATTAAAAGCGTGAACAATGCCTCTAGGTTACCAGGGCTAGCAGTCCATTAGCACTCCTTTCAGGAAAAGATAGTTTTGAAAGGTAAGTGATTCTCCCTGTGTGCCTCCCAATAGCCTTTCATTCCAGGGAAATATTCCAGTCTGATTCATCAATTGCCTCCTTGTAGGATCATCCTCTTGCCAGGGTCAGTGGAGGGCAGGACAGGAGGCTGAGCGTGGTTGGAAGTCAACACGAGGAAGTGAGGGAAAGGAGATAGCGTTAGGTGACCGGCAGGGGTATGTGATTCCTTCGTCTTCAATCAGTAGTGGAGAGAGAAAGTAGGAAGAAAAAGAGCACCTTGGTGAAGATGTGAGGGCTCCAAGGATGACAAAGCATCTTCTGGGGCTGAGAAGGAACTGGTCAATACAGAAGGATCTAATGTCAAGGGTCACCAAATCTCAAACTGGCATGTGCATCTCGCTCATTTGTTCAATGCAGTTGTCATTGTTCCTGTACTATCCTTCAGCACTGATCGCCCTGTGTGGTCTACAATAATCCTGCCTAACCTCACAGTCTGCTCCCCCTACCCCACCTAGTTCCAGTCTTCCTGGACCACCTGCTCTCTCCTGGAAGGCAATCTCTGCTGCATGCTTTTGTAAGGCATCGCACATGCAGCTCTGCCCCTAAAGCTTTTCTTTCCCTGGCTAACTTGGGCATCCTTCAGAGCTTTAGGTCTCACCTCCTCCAGAAAGCCAGTCTCCCAAGTCCTAGCTCAGTGCCAGGTGCAGAGTAATCGCTTCCATAGTGGCACAGGAAGGAAGAGATGAAGAGAAGGAAAGCAGAGGTGGATTTGTGCCCAGACAAGACATAGGTTGTCAGGGGCCTCGGAAAGCCAGCCCAGCCTTTGCTTCTTACAAATGAAAACTGTGAAGCCCAGAGAAATCAAATCACTTCCCTATCCTATAAATCAAATGGGGATTTTCTACAATGTTTCAGGGCCTAGAAACTCAAGAGGGAAAATAGGCTGAGGAAATTGTCAGGCTTCACTGGATGGCGTTTGTAATTAACCAGAGGCCTTTTGTAACAAATACCTCTTCATTCCCAACTGAGTGACGAGCCTGGTTAGCTGGACCTTCCTTCTTTGCTCCGGGTTCGTCCAGAACCACGTGACCCAGGCCAGAGAGAGGCGGTGTGGAAGACAATAAGGAACAAAGTGAAATGGGCCCAGACTTCCCAAAGCAAGGACTATTACCTGGGGATGCAAGACACATGCGTGAACCGGCTGAAGAGAGCATTGCTGCGTTATGTAGGAGGGACAAAATGCCCCTCCAAGAGTGCAGGGAGCCAACAGTCTTATTTTGGGTCTCATCTATAGTATTATGGACCCATCGTACAATTGTGACTAATTAAGGAGCTTAAGTATTTGTGTTTTGTAATAGCCTGCCTGACTGCAAATATAATAAAGCCTAAAGAACTCGTAAAACAGGAAGCTGATTCGTTTTACAGAATATAGATAGGCCCTTCAATTTGAAAGGTTGTAAAAATGGAACAAATCATGTATTCGATGGCGCCACCTGTTGTCAATGTGTGATATTGCAGCTTGTCAAGGAAAGGAGGAAAGGGGCCGCTCCAAGGGTGACCTCAGAAGATCCCAGTCCCATCTTGACAATCGTGGAGACAAGAGTCCAGAGCCAGGAATAGACTGACTAATGCTGGAAAGTGCCACAGAGGAAAAACAAATCACAGGTGCTGTTCCCACTGGCTTTTTTCTTTGATTTGGAGTCATGGCCAACATGTGAGTCTCTTGAGATCTTGACCCTGGGAGTCTTTATTCACTCCTCTCCACTTAAGAATGCAGGAAGCTAAGGACAAAAAGAAGGAGCCACAGTGTGGGGTAATTACAGCATCGTATGGCTGCCTTGGCTTTCAGTAAGAGTTGTTACAGCTAATGTTTATTGGGTGCTTATGTCATTTGAAGCATTGTCTTAATAAATCAACACAGCTTGATGAGGTTGGTACTCTTAGCCCCAATCCCATTTTACAGATGAGGAAATGGAAACACAGGAAGGTTAAATAATTCGCACAAGTTCTTACAGAAGTTCCCTCCTTCCCTTCCTTCCTACTTTCCTTCCCTCCTTCCCTTCCTTCCTTCTTTCCTTCCCTCCTTCCCTCCTTCCCTTCCTCCTCTCTCCCTCCCTACCGCCTTCCCTCTTTCCTTCCTTCCTTTCTTCCTTCCTTCCTCCCTTCCAACCGTCATTTTTTTTGAGTGCCGAAGCTGGGATTTGAGCCTAGGCAGGCCAACTCTGGAGCCCATGCATTAAGCCGGTGCACTTGACTACATCTGTTGGCACCTTCTAACTATGACTAATATCTGTTGGTCCAGGTCTCTCACACTTAGCAAGTGCAGTGATACAGGAAAAAGTAAAGATCTTGCTGATGCTTTCTAACCTCGGTTCATCTAACCATGCCTCCATTCATGTCCTTATCCACCCAACAACCCTTTCTCTAATCCTTCTGTCAACCCACCCACCCATCTACCATTACTCATCTGCCCACTCACCCATCCATCCATCCATTCATCCAATGATTTCCATATCCATCCATACAATCATTCTTACATCCATCCACCCATCCATTCATCCACCCACCCAGTAATTCTCATAACCAACTTCCTTCCTTGCATTTATCCAACAGTCCCTTTCTTAAGCACCTACCATCTGCCAGACACAGTCAATACAGAGATGAATCGGCTGTGGTCCCTACCCTTATGTTGGTCACATTCCCAGAGATCCATAAAACCATGTTATAGGTGCTGGCCTGTGATTGGAAAGGCGAGTTACACCTGACCCTGAGGGAGGGGAAAGAAAGGCTTCCCAACAGATGTGACTGTCAACCTTGGCCTTAATGGATGAGTAGGAATTGTTGGTTGGAGAAGGGAGATGGCTATCAGGCAGGAAGAACAGCACCAGCAAAGGCAGAGAGGCAACAAAACCCCTAGTGTTGGAGGGACGGAGAATGATCCAGAGCATGAGGTAAGTGAGAGCAGGGGAAGGAGGGACAAAACCAGAGGGGGCTTAGGATGCAGCCAAGGGGGCATACTAAAGAGCTTGGGCCTTCGACAATAGGGAGTTCTGTGAAAATAGAGAGCAGAGGAGTTGAGGTACAGACATGGTGCAGGAAAAAGGTCTCTTCAACGGCAGCAAGGAGGATGAACTGGGGAGGCTGGGTCTGGAAACGGACCAGTTAGAAGAGATCATCTGGGTTCAAATGCCAGCTTCACCTCTTATTGACTCTATGCCCTTAGGCCAGGGCTTGCATTTCTATGTGTCTCATTATTCTTGTTTATTGCATGGTCTAAACACAGAAACGACCTACAAGATTCTGGAAAGAATTCAATGAATAGTACAAGCAAAGTATAGCACTTGGCACATAGTAAGCACTCAATAAATGGCATCGATTGGCAGTGGTTGTTGTTATTATTATTATTACTATTTCTACTGCTATGATATCAAGGAAGAGATCAGGAAGCTTGTTCAGGGCCAGAGTGGCATTTCCACCCTGTGATTCACAGAGCTCTTGTTCACACGATGTTAATAGATATTAATGGAAAGAGGGTTCCGAGGCCAAACAAGTGTGGACTTCAACCAAATAAAACTGGAAAACGAACATAGACAAGCCAAACACAGAACACTGCAGGACTTCTCATAACCTTTCATAGGCTCAAGTGAACTATAAACTTCTAAGTGGAGAACAGCTGAGTTTGTAGCATTTCTTGAATATATTTAGCCATGAAACCCTCTTTCAAGAAATGTTTATTACAAACCTGCAAGACAAATGGTCAGTGGGACCCAGTTTGGGGAACAATGGTCCTCCTGGGTCCATCCCTTTTCTCTGGTCCCATAATGCTGAGGTCCCTTCCCCAGCCCACAGCTCGAGATTCCCACGCACACCTGCTGGCATCTTCCACCGGGAAGATGTGATGGAACTTGAGAGTCCAGGTGGGGCTGAGGTTCATTAAGGATGGAGCATTGGACTTAATTCCAAGTGGCTGACTCCGTATCAATTTGGGTCACTGGTGTTAAGGTGTCACTTTCGGTTGCATTTAATTTAAACAAACAATAAAAAGCTCTGTCCTGACTGCAGTGGAGGCTGGTGGAGATTTAATTCCCAGCACAGAGAGGCAGAGTGCAGGATAGGAAAGCTGGAGGACTGCAGGAGTGGGTTGATGAGAGAGGGAGAGAGTAGGATAGATAGGGAGAGAAATGTGGACCCCTGGGGCAGGGCCTGCCTGGGGAAGTCCACACTAGATCCCTGTCCCCAGAATCCAGTATCCTCTACCCTGGCCACCTTGGGTAATTATTTTCACTTCTCTGAGACTCAGTTTCCTTATCTGTAAACCAGACATAAATGAAATTGCCACAGAGGACTTATAGGAGGATTAAATGAGATGAGAGAGGTGGAACACACTGGATTCATGAGTTTTTATATCCAAATACTGGCTTCCAAGATGTGTGCCTGTGTATATGTGTGTGTGGACACGTGTGTGTGTGTTCCTGTATGTGTATGGACACGTGTGTCTGTGTTCCTGTATGTGTGTGGACACGTGTGTGTGCGTGCCTGTGTGTGACGACACACGTCTGTGTGTGTGCCTGGGTGTGTGTGGACATTTGTGTGTGTGTATGCCTGTGTGTGTGTGGACATGTGTGTGTGTGCCTGTGTGTGTGTGGGCATTTGTGTGTGTGTTCCTGTATGTGTGGGTACACATGTGTGTGCCTGTGTATGTGGACATTTGTGTGTGTGTGGGCATTTGTGGGTATGTGTGTGTGCCTGTGTGTATGTGTGTACGCTTGTGTGTGCCTGTGTTTGTGTGTGTACACTTGTGCGTGTGCCTGTGTTTGTGTGTGGAAACTTATGTGTGTGGCTGTATGTGTGTACACTTGTCTTGTGTGTCTGTTTACACTTGTGTGTGTGCCTCTGTGTGTGCGTACACTTCTATGTGTGTGTCTGTGTATGTGTGTGGTGTACTGTGTCTAGGTAAGGTGTTTGAGAACTCTGGTTCTTGAGCTCTTCCTAGGTTCGAATCTGGTCCTATTCCTGGCTATATTGTACTGAGAAAGTTGCTTAACTTCTCTGTGCCTCAGCTTTCCCATCTGTAATAATGGGACCCACCTCATACATTATTGTGCGGTGTCAGTGAATTTATATACATTAAATACTTTCACAGCACCCGGCACAAAGAGGCACTTTCATAAGTGCTTAAGACTCTTATTATTGAACCTCACTGGGTGTCCTGCTGCAAAGTAGCAGAGCCCATCCCCTTGGGAGCCAGGTTGGGGGAGTCAGTCATGTGCTTCATCCCTCCCCTTTCCTGGCAGGGAGGGTGGGGACTAGAGGTCACAGAGGGGCCCTTTGAGCTCTGGGGCTATTCCCTGGGGTCTGCGGAGGAGAAATTTGCTTTGTGCTGTAGCGCACTCTGTTGGGAGAGCCTAGCTCAGCACCATGGACAGAGGGAGGCAGGGGGCAAACAGCCACGCCTCCGCCAAGGACTCCAGCTCAGCCAGTGTCCGAGGAAGAGGCCTGTCCTGCCGTGACTCATGGGTCTGAGTGCCAGGACTGCAAAGTGGAGGCCCTACCGATCCATTAGGAGACAGGAGCCAAGGGATGTTAAGCAAATTAAAAGCCCCAGGGCTGTCCCGGGTGACCTTTTCCTTTGGCTAAGGCACCCCACCCTGTGCCCTCTGCTAACTGTGCTTCTCAGTGCTCCAGAGATGTTTTTCTCTAGGACAAAGGAAAGGCTTCAAAGCTGTATCTTATGAAACAGGAGCTGGAGGAGTGGGCTTCCCCGGAGGGTCCTGTGAAGGCAGCCGTATTACCACTATCGTTACCATAAGGCCATAGACGTGCACATCACAGCCAGGCCCCTTTGGGCAAAACCAAACTGCACACCTGAGCAGACACCTCCTCTGATGGGCCCAGTCAGAATATGTGATCCTGGCGCTCGGAGGAGGTTCACTGCCACAGGACGCCTACCAAGTGCCAGACTTGTGCAAGGAGCTGAGGAACAGAGCGGATAAGACTGAATGACTTACCCTCATTCATTCATTCATTCATTCATTCATGCATCCACCCAACTGGTATTTATTGAGGATCCACTATGTGTCAGGCACTGGCTAGGCATAATAATAATTATAATACAGGGTGATGTTAAAGAGAGTTGAGGTGATTCAGAAGTCCTGGGGCTGAAAGAGATCTCCAACACACCAGCCCCAATCCTTGGTCCTAGGAAGCAACCCTCCCTTGGCTGTTAGGCCTGCTTTCTTCCTCACTAGCGTATCCTCAGATGTCATTCTCTAGCTCCTTCTGCTGGCCCTCTTTTCTAGCTGGTTTGAACCATGGCTGGGAAGAAACATCACTAAGGGGCCCTGGAATCCCACCTGCTCCATGGCCCTCATCTCCAAGGGCTGGGCTGCAGGGAGTGCAGCCAGGAAGCCCCACCAATTCAGAGTTCACTTAAGGAACTGATGATGTCCACCTGCCTCACTGCACGCCGATTTGCAGCTGGGGCCGGAGAGTAGGAATGCCCGCACAGCGATGCTTGGCATTGCCCTGCACAACTCAGACCAGCACAAGGGAACCCACAAGCTTGATGCTGTTCCCCAGCCAGGGAGCCCCTTCCACAGAGGGTTTAGAACCTGGGATGGACTTTTGGGTTTGTTGACTTTTTCTTGGGTCAGAGTGGGGAGGGAGGGCCAGGGAGGAGGCAATTAGGGACTATGGCCTGCAGCCTGAGAAGAAGGCGAGGGGGAGGGGTGACCTCAAGCTGACCCTCAGCAGCCTGTAGAAGGGAAGACCTGGGTGGATGCAAGTGAGAGGGAGCAAAGAACAGCAGCCAAAGGGAGAAGAAAGGACCTAAGACTCCAGTGTTCATCAAGTGTTCAAGCCATATGCAGTCCAATCAGCCCGGCAACCAATTAGTCTGATTCACAGACTCACTGCACGCCGATTTGCAGCTTCCCACATAGGGACAAACTGTAATCAAACACCTATTTATAAGGGTTTATTATGATCATTATTATTATTTTACTGAGAGGATCATTCTAAAGCCTGTCAGGTGAACGTATGCTTTCAGATCTTCATAAATGCAAATCGCTACTTCTGGGGCGGGTGAGCAAGCTGAGCCTGAGTGGCAGAGCTGCCTTGGGAGGCAATGGGGTGAGGGTTCCAGAGGGCAGGTGGAGGGAGCAGTTCACTTTCATGGACATCTCTGCACAAAGCTCGCCCAGAGGCAGCCCAGCAAACACCCATTGCCCACCCCACTCCCTACACTCCTCTCGGAGGGCTGCTGGAGATGGAACTGGCTATAGACCCATTGCCCATGTAGGTAAACAATGCAACAGCCTGACTCAGCAACCTGCCAGAGCTAGGGAAGCTGGAGATTCTCCACAGAAGGCCTGGGTAAAGGGCCCCACCTGAGTTCTGAGCAGGTTTTGCCCCTGGTCGTGCTGGCTTTTCTGGCCTTTGCCAATCTCCTGGATCCCTACCAATGGTGAAATTCTATCTCCTGAACTTCCTCACCTAACCTCATCCCCAGCCCACCCCAAGGGCTACAGTACCTCTCCCCTTCATCCTCACAGGGGGCCTCAAAGTCCACCGCCAGGGCTGAGGCTCAATGGTGTGTGTGTGTGTGTGCGCGCGCGCGCGCGCGCGCGTATGTGTTGGTGGGAGAGTAATGGTAACATACAAGTCCCAAACCTGTTCTTCTCAGGCCTGGGGAGAAAAGGCGTCAGGTCTGGCAAAAAGGTGGAAACTTGGTCTCTGCCGGGAGGAAACAACCAGTTCCTCACCCTTCCTGGCTGGATCCCAGCATGTGGAAAAAAGACAGAACACACCCCATTTCCCTGGGTCCCTGGGGGAAGGAACAGCCGTAATTGGGGAAGTTTCAGAACACCGAAACCCCCTAATCTTGCCCAATGAGGGCATTCATCATTGGCAAGGCCAGAACTCCAGAGCCACACCCTGCCTGCCCTGCTCCCAGGATGTCATCTTTCCCTCTCGGGAGGGAGGCTGCCTCCTTTCAGCAGGCTGGGTAGGGGGGAGGGCGATGGTAATCCCGGGGCTAGGAGGGGCTAGGTGAAGGGGGATCCGATGGAGCATAGCTTCCAGGGCGGAGTGTTGGGTCACCTGGGTAAGGGTTAAGCTGGAGGCAGCAAGCCAGTTTTGAGTGAGGGGGGACCTGAGTGAGGGGAGAGGGGAGGTTAGGAGGGGGTGAGCTCTCCTTCTCCCTGCAATAAATCGGCTTAGCGGACGAGAGCCAAACAGCCCAGAAAGGATTAAAGAAAAGTCTGTATAATACGCGGAGAGCGCGGCGAGGGGAGGGCAAGGAGGGCAGGGGGGCGGGGAGAGGGGGAGGGACGGAGGGAGGGCGCGGGGAGGGGGGTGCCCGCGCCGCCGGGAGAGGCGAGCGCGAGGCAGAGAGAGCGCGATTCGGCTCCAAACTCCGGCGCTGCAGCCGGTCGGACTCTGGGCCGCGGTGGGCACCGCGCGCAGCCAGGGAGCCGAGAACCGCGGCGCGCCCCGAGGACGCTCAGAGCGCGAGGGTCGCTGCGCCTCGCAAAGCCAGAGCCGAGACGAGCCGGGCGCCCGGGCTGCCCGGCCGCGGCGGCATGGGGGCGCCCCCGCGGCGCTCCGCGCTGCCCGCCACCGTCTCGGCCAGCGGCCGGAGGCAGGAGCGCGTCTGAGCCCATGGCGAGGGGACCCGTCGCCACCGCCGCCACCGCCGCCGCCCTGCCACCGCCGCCAGCTCCCGGGCACCATGCGAGCCGCCCGGAGCCTCCGCCGCTGCGTCTGCCTGCTGCTTGCCGCTATCCTGGACCTGGCGCGCGGTGAGTGCGCGGGCGCCTGGCGGGAGCCGGGCGGTGAACGCGCGCGGGGATGGGGTGCCGGGGGAGGGCGCTGGCCGGGGTCGCTCCGAGAGGCTCGGGCTACGAGCACCGGTCCTGCCCGGGGTCTGTGGAGCTGGTTGGCTTGATGAGGGAGGGAGGACGCCTCTCTTGGAGAGCGCTCATGGGTTTGTGCCAGGGTGTGTGTGTGTGTATACAATCGTGTGTCTTTGTTGTGTCTCTGGGTGAGGGTGTCCGGGAAGGAGCTGTGTGGGGAGAAGGTGCGGGAATGTATTTAGAGATGCGCGTGTGTGTGCGATGGTGTGGGGTCTGCGTGTGAGTGAGCGAGTGTCTGGAGGGGTGTTAGAGTGTCTGTGTCAGTTACATGTAGAAGATGTGTGTGTGAGAGTGTGAGCGAGTGTTGGGGGGAGGGTGTGAACATGTGCCAGCTTCCCGGTGAGGGTGTGAAGTGTGTGAGCTTGTGTCACTGTGGGTGTGAAGTGTTAGGGGGTGGGTATGTGAGGTTTGGCGTTTCACGCGTGTCCCGAGTGTGCAGGTCTCTAGGGGTGTACGACAGCGGATTACTATTTCTGTGTGCACAGGAGATGGGACTGTGACACTGGGCAGGAGTGTGCTTATGTGGGATGGGTGGGGGTGCAGGTGCCTGGGGGTCGTGGGCTTCATGGGGCTGGGAGTGTGTGTATGTGTGCCATGGAGCGTGTGGTTCTTGTGTGCAGGGAGGTATGGACGCGTCTGGGGCTGGGGAGTTGTGAGCTGCTCAGTGTGTGTGTGTGTGTGTGTGTCCCGCCGTGTGGACTTGCTCCCGGGTTAGGCTAAGCCAGCTAGAAGGAGGTTGAAGCCGAGCGGGTTCTCCGGAGCCCGTGAGAAGTGGCTCCACAGCCCCAGGGTCCGCGGTTCGCGGCCGGCCTCCCGCCCAGTGCCGCCGCGTAGTGGATCTTAAATGGAGCGGAACCCTTTCGCGCAGTGAGCAGAGAGCCAACGCGAGGCTAAAAGCCAGGCGGGAGGGAGGCGAGACCAGCGAAGAGCCGCGGGCACCGAGACTACAGGGTCCGCGTCCGGGATCCTCCTCGGAGCCTGGTGCCAATCTCAGCCTGGCTGGGGTCAGAGCCTGGCTCCGCCTCGGAGGGGAGAGGGACGCGAGGTGCCAAAAAGTCGTCTTTATGATCAATAAGGTCTCGACCCCGAGCCCCACTGGGTGATAGAGGTGGGCATCACCTCTGTCCTATGCCCTAGCCTTGTCCCAGCAGGAGGTGCCTGCCTAGGCTCTGAGAGTGCCTGCCAGGAAGGGGTGCCCCATTAAAAATAACCCCAACTCCTTCTACCCCGAAGTCCTTGGGGAGTGCTGGGTCTGCCGATGGGAGAAGCTGCAGAATTTGAGCCCGGAAGGTGGTCCTGACAACGAGGGGGGAGGGGTTGGTGTAACCCAGAAGGAATGCAAACCCTGTACTTTGTTCCCCTACCCTTGGAACAAGAGACTTTCCTAAGTGGATCAAAATCTCCCCCCTCAACTTTGGGAGGAGGGCTCTAGAGGGAAAGGTTATGTGGGGGAGGTCCCTGTTCCAGCGGCGCCGAGAGGGCACTGGGGTTTGTTGAAAGGCACTGGAGCCCTCACCTGGGCATTGCAGGGAGCGAGGGTTGGAGGTTGGGGACCGAAGGTAAGCGCCCCTTTCTCTGGGAATGAGCAGAACAGAGAGACGCGGCAGGGTGAAGGAGAGGACTGATGGGAAGGGCTTGTTGGGAAACCCTGGCTCCGTCAGGACCCCACCCTGCGAGCTCTCCCTGGAACCCAGGAGCAGGGTTCTTCTGGCTGTCGGGCTGCGGAGAGCTGACCCGGCATCCTGGCGCCTCAAATCCCTTTGCCCGCCTCTGCGGGCTGCGGGAGGCGGGGGCTGGCGTGCCTGAGGGTGAGCGCATCTGGGCCGGTGGAGCCAGCGCCGCCTCGGAGCTCCGCTGCTCAGGATGAAGGAAGAGCGCAGACACGGATCGCGAATGGGAAACTTTCCGCGTCTGGGGCGCAGAGGGAGGTCCGAGGCAGTCGGGAGCCCTCTCTTCTCCGCAGAGGAGAGCACACGAGGGTGGGGTCCCTCCTTCCTCCTTCCAAGTCTGTGCCCAGAATGGGGGGCGGGGTGCGAGAAGAGTCTGTGAGAGACGCAAGAGGCGGGCTGTGCCGGAGGAGGGCGCCCTTCCTGGAGGTGGCCGAGAGAGGTGCACCTGGCAGCGGCTTTGCAGGGCCACCTGCCTCGGAGGGCGCGGAGAGGAGCAACCTGGGCCGGCCTTCACGAACGTACTGGCGGTCACTGCTCCGGGAGGGGCACGGCCAGAGCGCCCTCGCCGGTTCTGCCCCTTTGGGTGGCAGAGCAAGGGTGCCCGACGCTAGGGTCTGGCAGGAGGAAGGAGGCCGCTGCCTCAAGCACTGGCTGGGCCGGAAGTCCTTGCCCTGGCTCCCCGCTCCCCAGAATCAGACCCTCCAGAGGAGAAACCCACATTTCTCGGGACTCCTGGGCGTGTTCTGGGGCGTTTTCAACTCCTCCAGCCCCCGTGAACCGTGCCTGGGCACTTCTGGGAAGTCCTGCGCTGGAGGACTTAAGCCCGGTGCAGTGGCGCCGGGCTGGGGATGGAGGAGTGGTCCTCAGCCGCTGTTCAGCCCTGGGAAACGCTCCGCTGAGAGCAGGGTGGGGGCAGCCCCACTTAGAGGTAGCCCACGGCCCCAACCGGGGGTCTCCGGGATTGCCCTGGCGGAGGTAGGCGGCCCTGCGGGTTCTCGGGTTCTCTGTCTCCGCAGCCGCGTGTCAGCAGGTGGGTGGGATGGAGGGGCTGTCTCCGCTGGGCCGCCGCAGCCGCAGCGCCGAGACTGCGGGGGCTGTGCGCGCGCGAGCGGGTGTGACGACTTTATATATTTATCCTCCCTTCACACGCCCCCTTCCCACCGGGCGGGGACTCTGGCGCGGCAGGGTTTCTTCTCCAGCCCCAACCGGGGGAGTTAAGGGCCCTAATCCGTTGCAGGCTGCCCCGCCCATGCCCGGCCAGCGTGGCCCCGCCCCTAGCCATAAACTCCACCCCTTTTCCACCCCCCAAACACTCTGCAAATGGGAGTTTTTCATTTTCGTGTTTTAAGTGCAGAGAATATTCGAGCTGGAGCGACCTCGGAGATCACTCACTTCGGTGGTTTTGAAACTTCTGTATTTTTCTTTTTCTTTTAAGTAGGAAAACCTTTTTAGAGGACACATTATCACCCTCCTAAAATCCCAATACCTTGAGCAAGATGATAGATCCGAAAGTAGAGCTGCCCTGGTGGATGCTGGGGATGAGGCCCACATAGAGCACTCCTTCCACACAAGTCTTTCACAACCTCAGACTGCTCCCTTCCTCCGCAGCTAATATTGTAGCTGGGGTTTTGTTTTTTCGATAGCCCCGATTATGTGGATCAGCTGCGACGTGTCAAGCAGGATGCTGGCTGCTGCTTTGCAGTCCTCATTCATGCTGCAAGATGGATTTAAGATCTTCTTTTCACAGGTTAGGAAACTGAGGTTCAGAGGTTTAAGACTCGTTAATGACAGAAGTACAGGCTCCTTCCGCTCCCTCCTAGTTCTCTCTCTGGCCGCAAAAAATCCCTTGGGCAGGGCATGTGAGTAGAGAAGGACCCAGGTCATCTGAGTGCTGCCTCAGATCTGCCTGGCTACTCTGATATTTCAGGACGTCAGTCACAGACACACTTGAATTTCACTACACTCTGGCAAGATGGACAGACGAGGGAGTATGGGAAGGAGGTGGAGGAGTTCAGGGGACTCGCTTAGTTAGGTGCCTGGTTTATAGTGGTGTGTGACTTCAACGGCAGAGACCAACAAAATAGAGGCTGTTTAGTTCTATTAGCTGGGTTTCCTGGGATCTGTAGAGATATTTAACCTAGGCAGTTGACAGCCTGGCTTACCACCTTGCCCACCTCCGCTATATCCCCAGGCCACCAGGAATTCATTTATTCATGCATCCAACAAATGCTTATTGTACACTATGTGCCAGACACGGTGCTGAGCATTGGGAAAACAGCCCTGAGCCTGGTAGAGGAGTCCCCTGCCTCTATGGTGTTTAAGGCTCAGTGGGAAATTGATGCTTCATTTAGAAAGAGGAAGGGGCTATTATCTCTCTCTGGCCCTAACTGAGCCAGGTATCATGCCATGTGCTTTATCATTCTTGTCTTATGGAATCCTTACAAGTACCCTGAGAAGTAAAATGAGGTCCATTTTGTAGATGAGGAAACTGAGGCTCAGAGAGTCTAGGTGACTTTGCCAAGGCTGCCGAGTCATTAAATGGCAAGCAGGAATTCAGATACAGGGCTATCTGACTCCCTGGCCTGTGCTTCCTCCCTCCATGCTCTGCTGTCTCCTGGTGATCATTTCCTGAGCCCCAGCCACATGGATGTGTCCAGTCTCCTGTCTGGATGCCTGACTCCTTCCCAAACCCACACTGAAATAGAATCATCCAGGGTGTTCATCTGCACAGATGGGAGAGGGAGTGTCCCTGAAATCTATTGCCATCACCAAGAGAATGAATAGGCATCTGCTGTGGGCAAGGCACATCTGAAAAGAGCAAGGCCTGTGAGTGTGATACTCATCCCAGGGCAGCGAGAGACTGGGCATGTTTCCGAAAAGATGAATGACAATCTATTTTGTCCATCCTCCCTCTCCACCTCCTTTCCTCCCCCATCCACTCCTGTTCCCTTCCCCTCTTTTTTCTTTTCTTCTTCTTTTTTCTTTTTTAAATAAAAGGAGGTTCAGGATCTTTTGTAAGTGGAGGAACTGGGAGTTTCAAAACCAGGTCTGAAGCAATCCAGAGACAGCTGCTTTTTCATCACTGGAAAGGGAGTACGGCAGCCCTTACTACTTGTAGGAGGGTACAAAGCTGTTCATTTCGAATGATAAATGTCAGTGGTGGTAAAACACATGAGATCACTTCCTAGGAGGCATCCTTCTTTAGGATGAAATTCCAGGGAAGATGGGGGTGGTGAGATCCTGGAACCCACCTTTATGCTTTCAGTGAGCTCCAGGAGCTTGACCCCTGGCCAAAATTCCATGGATGGAGCAAATAAAGGTAGTGTGTTTGGGGCTGGAGATGTAGGCCCTGTTCAGTCACCTCTGCAGCCCAAAAGAGCAGGAGAGACAGGTCGTGGGCAGGGCGTGGGTTGGGGGTGGGATCTTTCTGAGACTCAGACTTCAGTCCCCTCCCAGGAAAGGAATCTGGTGTTTGGCTTGTCCACCAGCCTTTGTTACATCTTCTGGCCACATACTAGATTTGCTTTGGGAAATAAATCACACCAACCCCCCCACCCCCCAAAACACAAATTGCGTGACATCTTGGTGGATGAGACTGCTGGGTAAGGCATCCCCAAGATGGGCCCTGGAATCTGAATATTGAGCAGAGTGTCACAAAGACTGAGAATCACTAGAATGTCCCCCTTGCCATTGGGACCCCCAGGAAACCGTCCTTTGTTGGTTTCCTGAGACTGATAATGATGGGATCTACCTCCCAGGGTGCTGAGAGGGTGGAATCAGGCATTACAAGCAGAGCTTTTAGCTCAGTCCCGTGGGCTCTGATGCTTGTTACTAGTGTTAACCATGGTAACGATGAGTACCCGCTGAAGCAGCCCCAGTCCTTGTGTTCCTCGACTTTTTCATAGTGTTCTCATTGGTTACGTTTTTGGCTTGAGTGTCCAGTGTCAATTTCTGCTGCTTGCAAGGAAAGGATCCCATGTGATAACCTCCCTAGGTGTGATGACCGGTGCCAGTCTTGGAGTTGCCAGTCAGTGCACTCTTGGTAATGCACAGAGGATGGTTCATGGCCCTCTGGCTGGGGGTGACCAATCCCACCACCTGCCCTCTGTCTTTCCCTGGAGTCTTGAGGCCCATTGAGTGCAATGTGAGACCCAAGTTGTTCCCCGCTAGTAAAACATACAGATGGAGCCAATCTTACAGTGAACTTCCAATCCCCTGACCCACTAGACCCTGCTCCACCCAGGCAGGGACCCCATCTGGTTCTGCTCACTGTTGAGTCTTCTCCACAAAACACATAGCAGGTGCTCAGTAAGGTTGTTCGTTTGGATGATTAGGCTACCTCTGGCCTTTCGACATGTGCATCCTGGTTTTGAAGAGGGCTGAGCACGTGGCTTTCTATTTCTATGGAAAATTGTGTGAAAAGGCTTATAGCATGTGGAATTGAGGTCGGACTTGCAGGTGGACTTCCGGGCAGCAAAGATGTTCTGATCCTGGAACTACATTCTTTCTTTCTGAAGTTTCTCAGATAATCAAAGTAGCAGAGGCTCTGACTAGACATCTTAACTCTCTACCTGCTGGCAGTACTTGAAAATGGACAAAACACTTCCACACCCATTATTCCATTTAGACCTCATATCAGACATGGAGACAGCTGGTCTTGTACCTGTTGAACAGATGAGGGAAAATAAGGCCCAGGAAGATCAAAGGATGGCAGTAGGCAGTTGCTGGACTGGAACCCATATTCTGTGGCTGCAAGCTCAGCCTTCTGCCCATCCTCAACCCATTGCTGGGCTTCGTTTAGCCCACAGCGGTCTGGCATGAGACAGGTCAGTTTCCCATGTGCTTACAGGCCAGTAAGCTTTGACCTCAAGTGTGCACTATGAGCTGTGTGCTGCTGTAGCCACTTTGCTGCTGTGACTTCCTCCATCCTCCACTGCTGTCCAGGTGGGTGTTATATCCCCAGTCCACAGGTGAGGACACTGACATGCCCAGGGTCACACATCTTGAGACAGGAGCTCACTGTCTCCCCTGTCTCCACAGTCTTGTCCTGCTCAGAGGTTTCTGGCCTTAGCTTCTCCATCCTCCACCTCCTCCCCCACTTCCGCCCTTTCTTGGCTCAGAGAGCAGACATCTGCCCTCAGCTAGCACAGCCCCTGGCTCCCTATAAGCCTTTCTCCAAGTTTCTGCTCACCCACATCCTCCCTCCACAGCCCCCCACCACACACACACAGACTCAGGTGTGCCCTAAGCATGTTGGCAGCAGTACTTTCGGCAACACTTTGAAAGCAGCCCTCCTCTGGGGCTGGAGATGGTTGGGGGTAGTCTCCCTCCTGAACAGAGCTCTTGAGGGTGAGCATCTCTGCACCCTCAGCCCTGGCACCAGGCCTGGCTCTGAGCACATAGATCCTGAAGACGTGTTTGTTGAATGAATGAATGATGTCTCCCCTGAGCCTGAGGTCTGGTTCAAACGCCAGACCCAGGCTTGTTTCCTGGCCCTGCTCAGTTGCCTCCGGAAGTCCTTTTGGGTGTGAGAATGTGTCCATTGTCCTTCTCCATTCCATGGACCACAGTGGCATCACAGCTGGCATCTGGAGGAAGGGCCAACACTGCAAGGTGGTGGGAAGACCAAGGGGGCTTCGTGTCCCCTCTATGTTCTCCTTGGAGAGGGGACTGTCCTAGATGGGTGATGGTAGGGGGATTTGAGAAGGTAAAGAAAGAAGGAAGGAGGGAGAAAAGGAAGGAAAAAGTTTGAGAAGGGAGGGAGGAAGAGAGGAAGGAAGGAAGAAAGTAAGGAAGGAAGGAAGAAAGAAAGAAAGAAGGAAAGAAGGAAAGAAAGAAGGAAAGAAAGAAGGGAGGGAAGGAGGGAAGGAGGGAGGAGCGAGCATTCACTGAGCAGCTACTATGTGCCAAACCCTGTGCCAGACATGTTCACACATAACATCATACTCAACTATCCCAGAAATGCCCATTTGGGAGATAATATTATCCCCCTTTACAGATGAGGTAAAGAGGCTTGGAAAGATTATGTGACTTGCCTGAGTGAGGGGCAGAGCCAGATTCACACCCAGGCATTGATTTGCACATCTCTTCCCAACTCTGAGTTTTTCCCATTGGTAGCTTGAAATAGACCATTACTGGAGTATTCACACAATGGAAATCAGCAAACTATACATTGGGGCCTCCCTCACCCCAGAATTGGTTGTTACACATTTGCCTGCACACCCCTGGGTATGCCCATCCTTCCTAATCCCTGTCTCTGTGGGGCAGCTACCTGCGGTTAATGTGCTTTGGTTTCCATCTGCAATGGGCTCATGTTGTCGACCACTTCCTAACAAAGTATCCTTGGGCAAGACATTTGCTGTCTGAGTCAGTTTCCTTATCTTTTAAAAATGGAGGGTGAGTGAGATAGAGCAATAACACATGAGAGCTTTTGGCATGTAACTGGCCTCTCCCTTCCTCCTGATGGGGCCAGCAGGCCATGAAGACTCTGAGAGGAGAGTGGGGTCACAGTTTCTTCTCCCTCTGCTGGAGCTGCTTTAGGCGAGAAGTCCACGATCCAGTCACTTCCATTAATTAAACAGCTGCCCCAGACCTGATTGAGACCTCTCGGGGAGTTTCAGGTTGTGGGCAATCACACATTCGTTGAGAACAATTAAAAATTACGTGTAATCAAATGGCCAATACAGGGCTTGAACCAAGCTTATGTCTTTGGGGATCAAAGGGAGTGGCCCAGGAAGGCTCTGAAGGATTGAAACAATCTTGACAGGTCAGGAGTGGGTTCCAGGCAGGAGAAACAGCACATGCAAAGGGCTGGGGGAAGAAAGGGGAATGCCATCTGGGAAGGTGAGGGTTGGAGCCATGAGGCACCTGGCCTTGCTTAAGTGCAGGTCCTGGTTGAGAAGCTGGGGAGGAGGTTGGAGGAGTTGGCAGAGACCTGCCTGCTAGGAAAGTGGTCTGGATTTGGGCCCATGGGCTGAGGGGAACGGTTTAAAAGAGGGGAGTGGTATCCCCAGAGCAGGGCTCTAGGAAGATTAATTTGGCTTTTCTGGGCCACCTGAAGCTGGAAGCTCTTTCAAACCTCCACTGGGTTATGAATGGTTGCTCTGGGTTGCCCAAAGAGGCGATGGACTCCAGAAAGAAATGCCATCGTTTGGAGATGGCCCACTTCTCCCAGCACATGCTGACTCGGTGAGGAGGGAAAGCCAGGCCCTTGCCCAGGCCCTACCAAGATTGCACAGCCTTGAATGAGGCTGCCCCAGCCTGAGAGTGTACCTTGGGCCTGACCCAAGAGTGAAGGGAGGAGGAGCGTGGTCCTGGGGAGAAGCTTCTAGATCTCCAATGGGCATGGGCTTTGTGGTCTAACCGGCCTTCAGATTCCACCTCCACCACTTGTCCAATTTGTGGACTCAAGTAACCTCTTCATTGTTTTATCCTTGGTTTCTTCAACTGCACTTGTCACTCTTCATGGTGGCCTCGTGGGGTGGGGGCTGCTGGGAAGTGTGAATGGATAATACCAGGAGGCCGTATGCACAGTGGCTAGCACACAGCAGGTGTTTGAAAAGTGGTTGCTCCCTTGATGATGTTTGGCTCCTCACCATGTGGTAGGAGCACCCTCCGGGTTTGAAGGGAAAGAAGTGTTTATAACCCTTGATGCCCAGCAGGAGAGGATGCATGGCAGGTTTCCCCATGTGGATCACTGGAAGAACCTTTGGGTTTGGAATTACAGAGCATCTGAGCCAGAAGGGGCTGGGAAATTATCTGCACTATCTCCTCTCTGCCCATTTTAGAGACGAGAAAACTGAGGCCAGAGAGAGGAATGAGTCCTTCTTCGTTGCATGCGCCGAGCATGATGTGGGGGGCAGGTCTTCTCCTTCAATGTCAGGGACCTGTCCCAGGGCTTGGCCAGGTGGACCCACCACCTGAAGAGCCTGGCATGGGGAAGCCTCTGGGTCCCCTGAAGTTGGGTGGGGGCCTTGGCAGCGCTTCAGTAGGGAGCAACCCCCAGCCTCCTACATCACAGGACAGCTTGGGAGTCGCCAGGGAGAGAAGCAGCTGAGCCTTTAGGTTTTTTTTTGTTCCTTTGCCAAGCTGTTCCCTTTGCCCTTTTGTTTCTCTTTCTGCAGAGGCGCTCAGCGCTCCTCTGATGGGCTTGTTTGTCACCAGTCGTTGGTGCTTCCTTTATCTCCCCAGCACCACCTCTTCCTCCTTTTTTCCCTAATGCCGCCCCAAAGGAAGGCGTCTATCACAGGCTACCCTGGCATTATTCTGGGCTAGGCTGGACTGGGGGAGGGGCAGCACAAGCCTCTGATACACTGGCAGAGGCTGGGGCAGCTGGAGGGTGGGTAGCTGTGGCATCCTGAGCTGGTGCTCACCACCCGAGTGCTCTGGTTTTGTCAAGTGGGTATTCAGGCCATACAACAGCCAAGAGCCGAAGGAAGGCCAGGTGTCTGGTTCCACAGAAGCAGGTGATGAGTTGCTAATTGTCACCCAGCACCTAATGTCCCAGGCAGGGGCGGAAGGAGTGAGGTGGGGGGCGGCAAAGGCAGTCATCTCACAAAGACTTCTTTGTTTCCGTCTGCAGCAGAGAAGTGGGTCTGATCTCAGCTTGGAAGGGAAGAGGCATCAGAAGGCCAATTCCTAGGGCCTGTTGCCTGGCTGGGGAGCTTTTGGGAAGGTGGGGGGAAGAAGGACAAGTTACCCCATGGAGAGCATAGGGGTTACCTCATGGGGAAGAGTCACTTATTCCCAGGCCAGTCTGGCTTGCAGAAAGCAACTTCTTGTTTCAGGAAGCAGTATAGTCTCTCCTTCCCTCCCTTCTTTCTTTCCTTCCCTCCCTCCCTTTCTTCCTTCCTTCCTTCTTTCCTTGTCTGACTGAGGAACTGAATTTTGTTGAAATCAGCTAAAAAGAAGCTGAGACACCTTGCTTAGTTTTCATTTAAACGTCAGTAGTCACACATGGCTATGTATTATTTGGAACAGTGCAGCTCTAGACTATAAGCCCTGGGAGGGCAAGAACTTACCTATTCCCCTCTTTCCTTCCTCCCTTCTTCCCTTCCCTCCTTCCTTCCTTCTCTGGCTCTTGTTCATTTATGCAGCAGATATTTATTGGATGTTTCCTGGGGGTCAGGCACTGTGTTGGGTTCTAGAAATCCAGAGGAGGGCGAATAGGCAAGTTCTTGCCCCACTGGGGCTTACAGTCTAGGGCTACACTGTTCCAATAAGTGGCCATCTGTGACTACTGACTTTTAAATTAAAACCATGCAAGTTTTCTCAGCTTCCATTTAGCTGAATTCAACAAAATTCAGTTCCTCAATCACATGAGTCACATTTTTAAGTGCTCAACAGTGATTGGCGGCTAGTGACGACGGTATTGGGCAGTGCACTTCCAAAAGCTACTGGACAGCGTTGGTCCAGGACAATGTTCCTCTTTGGGTGTGGCATGCCCATTGACAGGAAGAAAGTAACAAGGAATCATAGCAAAGGGGCAGCTTTCCCTTTTCCTTTCTCAGATTGTCCTTCTGGCTGTGCCAAGGAGAAGGTCTCAGGCTGATGCTCTCATGCTTTAATGCCCCTCTATCACATGCTGATTTCTTTCCAACAAAAAGATAAGAGGTCTAGGGCAACAAGGCTCCAGCGAGCCAGAGGGGGCAAGGCTTTTAATAATGGTGTTTTGTTTTCATTGTAATAATTTTTCAGTCACTCTCTGTTTAAGGTAACTGATACCAATTTGCCATTTGGGGCAGTGATTTAAATTCTCCCTCTTTTAAAAAAATGGCTTTATTTAAGTAAAAAGTGAGTCAAGTTAAAATTGTTAAGTACATAGTGGAGCAGGTGGCATGCAGATATGGCCAATCTGTGAAGGTGGTAGATGTGAATGTCTGCAGTTAGAAACCTCGATTCAGATGGAACCACATGGGCTTCTGGAGGCACCGCCATTTCTATGTTCTGTGATCCGGGGAACAAGTTACTTCACTTCTTTTCAATCAGGTTCTGGCAGGAAATGGCAGGCTCAGCCTGGAGCGTCTGAGGAGGGCTTGTTCAAGGGACTATTTGCATAGGATTTCTGGAAAACCACAGGGGATGGTGCAGCCCCTTGGAGCTAGAAGAGTGGGGCACTTTCTACCTGTAGCTTGGAGGAGTAGATGTAACCAGAAAGCAGGCTGGGCTGTGCCAAGAGGACTGCCAGACAGCCAGGTGGCCCTGTGTAGAGGATCGCAGCCAACTCTTGGGGGCCTGGCAGGAAGCTGGAGGGAGAAATACCCCAACTTTACCCTCTTCCTGCCTTTGGGTCCCTTGATGGTGCCATCCATTGATCACACCCTATTGGAAGCCCATACAGATCAGCCTCCAAAGTGCAGAGCTGGTAGAAAAGGAAGAGAACGAGCTGGGGTCCAAGTCTCAGAGATCCAGCACAATTCCGCTAAGCCCCAGTTTCTCCATTTATAAAATGCTCTACGATGCTCATTGTACCTGACAGGGTTGTGGTGATGATGCAATGAGGCAACATATATATAGCTAATGATTGGTAGCTATTTATATTTATAACAATAGCAGCAATATGGTGCTTACTCTTGTGTCCAGTCCCGGGCTCTATGGTAGACTTTTCCTGAGCTAGAAAGTAGCATATGAGAATGGGGTTTTAGGGTACAAGATGGAACTGGCTTTTCAGCAGCACGTGAATTTGAAGGGGCAGACAACTTTGGAGGCAAATTGCAGCTGGCAAAGCGGAAGTACTAGCGCTCTCCACAGGCTGGTATTGACCTTTGCAGTGTGTCCTTCCTACTCTGGTCTCTTCGAGATCCCCGCATCTCCCCCGTGCCCTAGTCCATCTCACTGATTGATTACTTCACCCCAGGGCTTACCGATTCATCATTCCCCAGTCTATTTTCCACCCTATTTCACACGGAGACGTTCTTTCTCCTTAGATCCATTTAGGTCATCTTTCCACCATCCCCACTGGCTCCTGTCATGTGCAGCCTGGTCCACATCAGTTATGAAGAGGCTCAAAGCTGTCCCCTTCCAAATGGAAGGCAGGTACTCTCCAAGCCTCCGCTACTCCCGCCAGAGGCTGCTTTCACCTTTGCAGGTGGGGGAAGGGAAGATACTCTTGAGTAACTTAGCACTTTGGACCACTGGATCTTTATCCTTCACCTGAAAGCTGGAAGTGCCATTGCCACTTTTAGAGGGACCTAAAGGAGTAGCTGGAGCTCAGGGAGTAGCTGGCTTCTATGTGGGGATAAATATTCCTCGGGAAAACTTCCACCGGCAGTCCTCTTAGCTGCCAGCTTCTAAGTTGGCTGAGGTGGCTTTTCTCATGATCCTCTGTTTTCCTTTGTCCAGCCCCTTTTCTCATCTACCTGACTGTTGAAATTGACTTTGATGAGGACTAATTTTGTCCGTTGAAATTCATGAGACGCTTACCCATTTGGTGCTTTGCTGAAATTGCCATGACAAATACCGGTGGCAATTTCTTCCCTGGCTCATTCTCTAAAGTGCTCTGGGCAAGACAGAGTGCCCCTGCCCTCACCGACATGCCATCTGTTGGCTCTGCCATCCTCCACCGGCCCTGCCCTGATGCAGGTCCATCCCAGCCCTTCCTACATGCTTGGTGGCACATGGCCCTTTTGGAGGGGATGGGTTGCCTAAGGGGGACAAATATGCCTCAGGGGGAAAGATTTCACCCACATCCCCATTGGCTCTTAATGTCCAAGTTGGCTGAGGTGATATTCCTTTACCCAGCCCCTATTCCATGTACCTGACTGTCCAAATAGACTTTGATGAGGACTCATTTTCCAGTTGAATATGGGGACACGTTCTGTAAGCCAGTCCTCCATCACAGGAAGGTGCACCACTTCTGTCTCCTTGAGCCAGGTCCTGGGTCACCAGGATAGCTCTGGTCACCCATGAGTCTCATTTCCCTGGGCGGTAGGGGTACTGCCTTGTGGCTGGTGAGCTCCGAACCACTCCCTGGTCTGAGCCTGGACATACTGCAGAGATTGCCAAAGAAACCTCAGTCACCTTGTTCACGACTTTTGTCATGTCTATGTCTCATCTGTGCTTTTATCTTTTTTTTTTTTTTTTGAGATAGAGTCTCATTCTGTTGCCTAGGCTGGAATGCAGTGGTGCAATCTTGGCTCACTGCAACCTCCGCCCCCAGGGTTCTCATGCCTCAGGCTCACGAGTAGCTGGGATTACCAGTGCGTGCCACCATACCTGGCTAATTTTTGTATTTTTCATAGAGACAGGGTTTTGCCATGTTGGCCAGGCTGGTTTCGAACTCCTGACCTCAAGTGATCCTCCTGCCTCGGCTTCCCAAAGTGCTGGGATTATAGGCGTGAGCCACCATGCCCAGCCACCCCATCTGTACTATTTTCTACACCATCATTTTCTTAAAATCAAATTTCGATAATGGACTCCTTCTTTTTTTGGCTTGTCTGGTTCCAGGGAATAATGTGTGGGTTTGTTGTATTGACCGTAGATTTTTTTTCTTTTTTGAGATGGAGTCTCACTCTGTCGCCCAGGCTGGAGTGCAGTGGCATAGTCTCTGCTCACTGCAACCTCCGCCTCCAGGGTTCAAGCAATTCTCCTGCCTCAGCCTCCCGAGTAGCTGAGACTACAGGCACACACCACCACGCCCAGCTAATTTTTTTGTATTTTTAGTAGAGATGGGGTTTCACTGTGTTGCCTAGGCTGGTTTCGAACTCCTGAGCTCAGGCAATCTGCCCGCCTTGGCCTCCCAAAGTGCTAGGATTACAGGCATGAGCCACCGCACCCAGCCAGATTTTTTATTAATTCATATTAAAATAAATATGTGAGTATTTGAAATTTTTAAGAAGCTTCTCTCATACCATCTTAGCATCAGCCTGTCAGCTGGTTTGGAAAATACCACTTTGGTAGGAAGGGCACTAGCCTAGCAGTTTTGGACCCTAGGATCAGATTTTAACTTCTCCATTAATTTGCTGTGTGACTATCCCAGTCTCCTGGGTCCGTAAAATGAAAGGGTGAGTCTGGATGATCCCATTCTAAGATTCTTCGATGGGCAATAGGATTTAGAAGGAGCACCCCACCTATGCTCAAAATATTTTTTAAAGACTAATTTGATGCCTTCCCAGCTTCCTGCCTCTGGGATGAAGCATCTCCCTCTAGATAACCCTGGCAAAGAATAGCTGTGCCAGTGACAAGGGATGCTCCATTTCCTGGGAGCATAGGACAAAGCCTTATTCCAGCTCCAGTCAGCAGCCCTGCACCAAACATCCACTCCGGCTCGGGCCTTCTACTAGGGCTGGGGCTCCAGAGACAAATAAGACCCAGTGCCTATCCTCAAGGAATTCATAGTCTCTTGGGGCTGATAGGCAGGCAAAAAAATAAGCCATGGCATAATATTGGAAATTCTAAGGTTGACATAGGTACCAAGTCCTAGGGAGAGTGCAGAAAAGGGAATGCTTAATCTGCTGGAGGTGTGGAGGAGAGTCACCTATTGCTAGTAGGGGTGATGCATGACTGGGTCTTGAAGGATGCATAGGAGTTTGCCAAGTAAAGAAGGGAGTGGAGGGATCTGAGCAGGATGCAACAGCAAGGATAAAGGCCTATCGGCTGGAAAGGGCCTGGGGCACATGGGAGAGTCGGGAGGCAGGGGTGAAGGATGTGTATTGCAGGTAAGAAGTGAGGCTGGAGGGGACACAGAGGACAGATGAAGTGCATTTGCTGGAGGTAAGCCAGTCCTGCAATTAGACAGATTCCCTAGCTGTGGGCCCCCTGGCCCACTGGCATTCACAGAGGCCTGGACTCTGCTGGCTCCACTCTGGGAAGCATGAAGCCCCAATTTCCCACTGAAAATGCCACCGGTGTTGTTCGCCCTATGCAGACAAGACGAGCGCTCCAGGGGGACAGGGCTTCAGAGCAAGAAGCAGAGGTTGGTCTTTTGACAAGATGCTGCCTCCTTCTAACCCAGGCCCTGCAGCTGTGACAGCCACATTGGTTATAAAGCAGCCCCTCTCAGCTATATGGATCCAGAGAAAGATTGAAGCCAAAATAAGGGTGTGGCCAGGTCCAGGCTCTCTTCTTCCTGGACCTCCTCGTCCTCACCTGCAAAGTGAAAACAGTAGCAAATGCTTATTGAACACTTGCTGTGCACCAAGCACTGTGACAAGCTCCTGCTTGTATTACCTCACTCCTGAAATCTTTGCAACCCCCAGGAGGTGCATGCCACTAGTATCCCCACTTTACAGGAGAAAGAACTGTAGTGCAGAGAAGTTAAGCCACTGGCTTAGGGGTTGCACAGCTTGTAAGTGGCCATGCTGAATTTTGAACCCATTTGGCCTGCTTCCGGTGCTCTCTGCCATCTTGCTTCTCTGCAGAAATCCCTTCCAACTTGACCTTCTGTGATTCTGAGGCTGTTTGGACTTCCCATCCTGACCCTATGTGGCTCTTCGTGTCTCAGGGGCTCCAGCCACAGCTGGAGGTGGCCCCGGACTCCATGGCTGGGCCGCTGTGGAAGGTCACAGGGCTGCCCTTCCCTGCCTCAGCAGTCACTGGATGGCAGCTCAGCTCTGCTGTGTTGTCTCTGGCCTCGTTATTATTATTATTTCTTTCCAGCATGCTGCTAAAAGCTTCCCGCAGAGAGCACACAACCCAGCTCTTTAAAATTTAAAGGGCTTTACTTAAAAACAATGTTATTTCCCTCAGAAAGGAGACAGAAGAGGCATATGCGATGGTTATATTTAGTGCGGCGTGTGGGTCTGAGCAGATGAGTGTGGTGCTTGGTGGGTGTGCAAGTGACCAGGGAGGTGTCATCCATGGTGATGGGGCCAGGGCAAGGGCACTCCAGGGGAAGATGTGCCGCCAGCGTCCCCTCCCTTTCCGTCTCCAGAAAGTGTGGCCTCAGAGAAAACCTGTTGTGCAGCATTCTGGGAAGAAGAGGAGGATGGTTGCCATCTGAGGGACTCACTGGAGAGACAAAACTGGACAGGAGGCCCTGTCTCCTTGCCACACAGCCTCTCAGCGCTGAAGACACAGCACTCCTAGCTGCCCCAGGGCCTTTGCACATGTGCTTTGAACTCTGCTGGAACCCACCTTCTTCTCTGGACTATATCTTCTTCATGATTCAGATCTCATCTGGGACATCACTTCATTCATTCAACACATATTTTCTGTGTACCTACTATGTTCACAACACCATGGGGCACAAAGACCAGTTGTGACTCCTCTTCATGTCCCCTGAGTCTGGCACAGGTCCTGGTGCAGAGCAGGCATCAGTACCTGTTTAGGGAATTGACCAAGGCCTGTGTGGATGCTCTGGGGTCTGGAGGACAGATACGGCTACCTTGTTGGAAATTCACACCAGAGACATCAAGAACTCTGAATGAGCTGATTAAGGCTGGCAGAGCCATACCTGCTCAGGGAAGGAAGGGAGAGTTCACTTCCTTTCTCTTTTAGCGCATCTATTGATTCATTCATTTATTCATTCAACTCATGTGTATTGGACCCCTGCTGTGTTCCAGATAGTGTGCTGGGCAGTGGTGATACAGTGGGGTGAATAGGCCAAAGATAAAACCTTCCCTCCAGGAGCTTACATTCTAGAGAGTACGACCAGCCAGCTAACACATAGGTGAACAGATAACATAAGGAAGTAGTAACTGCTATGAAGAAGAATAAGACCCAGAAGAGTAATGGTGAAGTGTGGGGTTCAGGATTGGGAAGGGGCCCTATTGATTGAACATCTATGTTCCAGACCCTGCACAGGCCTTGGGGCTGCCAAAAAGTCAAGAAAGGCAATCACCAACTACAGGAAATGTTCAGGGAAAAGGAGGAAGCCAGGATAACCCAGTTGGTGGTGACTAGGGGAGGCTTGCTATCAGGGAGGACGTCGGTGAGGTTCTGAGAGCCGAGTGGGGCCTTGAAGGATGGGAGGCCATAGGCAGGACTTAGCAGCCGGCCTTTGGTTTTCAAACTGTGCTCCTTGGAACCCCAACTTCTGATTGCGGTGCCCCAGGGGACCACTTTGGGAGGCGAGAATGTGGCTCAAGATGACGGTTGAGGGGGTTCTCATGCCCCAATCAAGCTGTGAGCTCGCTTTGGCTCTTTCACAGATGGGGCTTCAGCTCCAGCTTCACTTTGAATGAAAATAAAATAGCCAAGAAAAGGAATTTGAAAATGAGTGGGCCGGATGATGGGGAGGAAGTGCAGGCCATCTGGGCTGGGGGAGGTTCTGGAGATTTTCTGCTTGGTTCCACCCTCCTTTCCTCCACATGTGGGGAAACTGAGGCTCAGAGAGGCCTTTGGGTTGTCCCAGGTCATCAGCAGGAGGGGGCCGGATCTGGGATAAATGCCTCTGACTTCTGCCTCTTTCCAAGCTGAGAGGGAGGCCCATGAGAAAGCCCACCTTGACTCTGACCCTGGACCCGAGGCTCGCAGCTGCTGTTGGGGATCCTGACTGCGGCAGTGCCCCCCTACTTGTGGCTCCTCCACCCCAAGCCCAGCTGCAGGACACCCCTTCTAAACCTCTCGCCTCTGCCAGCCCAACTGGCCTGCCCCACCCTCATGGGAGCCCTGAATTAAACGAAATATTTTATGATCCCACGCTTCGTTATGTTTTATTAAAAGAGCTGGTGCTGGCTTCCGCTGGCACAGCTGCCGGGCCCAGTCCTGAGGCTTCCTCCCCCCACACTCCCTCCAGAGCCGACAGCTGCCACCCATCCCCCACCCCTCCCTCCAGGAACAGCCAGGGTGTCAGGTGCTGATGAAATGAAGGGAAATCCTGCAGGTGGGGACAGATTGGGGAATTTGGAATGATAATCCTGCCTGGTGTTCGCACGTCACATTAGATGCCCCTCACCCTGCATTTCTGACCCTCCCCCTGTACCCCATGCAAATACATGCCCAGGCTGTTGTCCCTTCCCAGGCTGCTCATGTTCCATCTACCAGTGACCACATGGAACGCTTTGCTCTCAGCCGAGTCACTGGCTAGATGGGTCATCTTGAACAGGGCACATGACCATTCTGAGCCGCAGTTTCTTGTCTGCAAAATGAGAGTTGGCCAGGTCGGGCAAGAGCTTTGGCCTCATGGACTGACATTCTGGTGGATGAGACAGGAATAAACACACACATACATAACCTACCTCTGGCCGTGGACCCATGTGAGGGGAGTACAGCAGGGCTGTGGGATAGTGAGGGACCCTGGGGGCAGAGCAGCTTCTCTAGATTGGGTAGTCAAGGAAGGCTTCTTGGAGGAGGTGCCCTATGAGCTGTCAGTTTCAATGTGGAAGTCATGAGGAAAGAGTTCTGGCATCTAGATATTTCTGGTGGAGAAGCAGTCCTCCCCCAGACGTTGCTGTGTGGTATCAGGGGCCAAGTGGAGAACTTAGAGTGGGGCCTACTTAGGTCTGAATGGGAGCTGAGCCACCAACTAGATGGGTCATCTTGGACAGGGCACGTGACCGCTCTGAGTCTCAGTTTCTCATCTGCAAAATGGAGGTTGGCTGGGCACTGTGGTTCTTGCCCATAATCCCAGCACTTTGGGAGGCCGAGGTGGGCAAATTGCTTGCACCCAGGAGTTCAAGACCAGCCAGGGAAACATGGTGAAACCTCGTCTCCACCAAACAAACAAAGAATACAGTTAGCCGGGCGTGGTGGCACACTCCTGTAGTCCCAGCTACTCGGGAGGCTGAAGTGGGAGGATCACTTGAGCCCAGGAAGTCGAGGTTGCAGTGAGCCATAATCATGCCGCTGCACTCCAGCCTGGGTGACAGAGCGAGACACTGTCTTTTAAAAACAAATGGGGGTGAAGATAAACATCTTTGCCCAAAGCATCCGACATCTATAGCTATTTAATTCATGGTGGGCTCCCTCACTAAAGGAGAGAGGGCATTTAATCAGGTCTTTATTCAAGGGAAGAGATTAGTGATACTCTTGGATATTATTATTATTGTTGTTAGCTAATACTAATGGATAACTTACTACTCCTTTATCAAATATTTATTGATCTCCTACTGTGTGCCTGGGAGGTGGTTCTGAACAGGAGGCAAGAGCTTTGGCTGCATAGGCTGACATTCTGGTGGATGAGACAAGAATAAACATATGGATAAATAACCTACTTCTGGCTGTGAACCTCTGTGAGGGGAGTAAACCAGGGCTGTGGGACAGTGAAGGACTCGGGAGCAGAGCAGCTTCTCTAGATTGGGTGGTCAAGGAAGGCTTCTGGGAGAAGGTGCCTTATGAGATGAATAGGGAAGAAAATAGCAGGAAAAGTCTGGCTCAGCCCTGGTGTTGGCATCTCCTGGTCAGGGCGTATGTTTGTAGCTGATTCCTTCCCTAGATAGAGCCTTCTCTGGACTCTGACCCCATTGCTGAGAATCTGTCACTGGTAATTCCCTGCCACCAGTGATGCAAGCGCAGCTGGCCCATGACAGTGTCCTCTTTGGCCCTGGGGAGACCCGAGGAAAGAGCATTCCAGGCCCCCAGGAAGCAATTCTAGACCTGTTCTTATTTAATTCTTGCAGAACTCCACGTGGTGGGTCCTACTGCATTCTCCATTTTGCAGATGAGGAGAATGAGACTCAGAGATGAAACTCCTGTAGTTGGTTTGTGGAGGAGCTGGGATTTGACTCCATCACTGCTGAGTTTAGCCACTGTCTCTTGCTCATTCACTGTGTGTGTCTCTGTGTCACATGGGAGGATGATGGAGGGAAAAAGCCCACCCGTCACCTCCTTTTATTTCAGCTTGAACCCCAGGATGCCTCAGGACAGTGTTGGAGCCTCCAGTGCTTGGGTGAGTGGGCTGAATGGCCTGGAGCCCACAGAGTATTGATGGCTCTCAAAGCGGGCAGGCATTGGGAGGCAGAAAGGTATTAATTAGCAGTTATTCCCCGGCAGTGGGGAGATGGATAGAGATTAAGGTGGCGGTCCGCGCATCCGTTTTGTAGCAGCTGAGAAGCCACAGTAAATCAGTGCTATGAATCGATGCTGTAAGAGGGAGATATGTTTCAATCTTATTAGCTGTAAAGCGTTACAGGGAGAGGCAGGAGAATTCCTCACTCAAGGTGCCTGGGTCGGGAAAAAGGGACAGAGAGTAACCGGGGCTTGGACCATCTGGGAGGGGCACCAGTATGGCGAATTTTACTCAGGTTGGGAAAAGGCAGGCGGCAGGGAAATGAGAGGTGGGAGAGGAGGTGAGAGGCGGGAAAGGAGTGCTGGGTCAGCAGAGGGGGACCCTTCCAGTCTTCTCAAGGGTGTCTGTCATGGATGCAGTTCTCTTGTATGCCCCCTCTAGCTCCTCCCCATGAATAAGTGCTCTGAGTTGGACATTGATTCAACCACCCCACCTCGATGAGCCTCTGACTCTGGCACTGGCCCTTCTGAGGTTATTGGCCTGGCCATGCCACCCACAGGCAAGACACAGAGGCTGGGAAGGGGTCGGTGGGTGGAGGCATACAGGCCAGCACCCTGGGGCTGGTGAGGAGGGAGCCATCATGGAAAGCAGCCTCAGCAGGTGCAGTCTCGTATCGACCCAGCAACCCCTCGTGGTAGGCATCTAGTCCCCATGCACAGAGGATATGTTGTGATTTGAATGTCTGTCTCCTCCAAAACTCATGTTGAAATTTAATTGCCATCGTAGCAGTATTAAAAGGTGGGACTGTTAAGAGTTGATTAGGTCACGAGGGCTCCACGCTCATGGGTCAGATTGGTGCTGTTATCAATGGGTGAATCTGGCCCCTCTTGCCCTTCCGCCTTCCAACATGGGATGACACAGCAAGAGGGCCCTCGTCAGATGCCCGCCTCTGCATCTTTCCAGCCTCCAGAACCATGGGCCAATACATTTCTGTTCATTATAAATTACCCATGTTGTGATATTTTGTTAAAGCAGCACAAAACAGACTAAGACAGAGGGGAAGAGGCGCAGGAGGTAAACAGACTTGCTGAGTATGGGCAGCACCAGGACTTGGCCTACCTCTGAGAGACAAAAGCCCAGTGTCCTTCTGCTCTAAGCACTGGACACCACCCCCCAACCCCACCCCACAAAAGCCGTGGGAAGCCCTATGAGGTCTGGCCTTTGAGTGTGACAAGGGGCTTAGAAGTGAGACACCCTCTTCTTCTCTTTCTCCCTTGCTTTAGTTCAACTCTTCACACCAGGATAAGAAGTTCCTGTGGGAAGAAGCCTGGGAGGCAGAGAAAAGATAGAAACGGAGCAGTCAGGATGAACCACGAGCACCTACCATTCTGTTCCACCCAGGGCAAGGGGCTGGCTCTCTCTGGGCCTCGTTTTCCTTACCAGACCTCTGAGGGGTCTTCTAGCTAGAACATTCTCTGATTCTGTGTCTCTCTCTTCTTAAAACATCAGTTGCCCTGTGTATCATGTAATCCTCTCAGTAGCCCCTGTGACATAAACATCATTAGCCCCATTTTCAGGATAGGTAAACTGAGGAACTCAGAAAGGGTTAGTAACTTACCCAAGGTTACACAGCTAGTCAGTGTCAGAGCCTGAATTCAAATCCAGATCAGTTGGCTCTGAGGAGCTCAGAAGTCTTCATTACACAGCACACCTCCTTGTCTGAATATCAGGACATTTGTGGAGAAAAAAAAATGTTACCTGAGAAAAAAGATGACTCCGGACCGCTCGTGGAGAGCAGCAGCCCTCCTGCACGGTGGATCCCCCTGCCACTCACCCAGCTCAGAATCTGTCCATGTCCGGCTGTCCCTGTTGGCCCCACTGCTCTGATGGCTGAGCCAGCCCTGGAGAATATGGCTCTCACAGCCTGGACGGGGGACCCGAGTGCCCCTCAGCTCTGGCAGCCTCAGGCCGGCTGATGGAGATGTCTTTGAGGTCTGCCTAGGCTGCTGAGGACAGAGCCAGGCCTGAGGGAGCCGAGTGTCTTGACCTCGTCATTTTCTCTATCCGGGGAGGAAAGAATGGAGCTCCCTGTGGATTGAGAAAAAACCCTCCAGAAAGATGGCCACTGCTAGAGGAAAGGGGTCCAGCCTGGGGCTTCCTGTCCTTGCCTGGGGAAGGGGATACCCGAGGCAGATTTTTGTTTTTTTCTTCATGTGTCTCAGAAGCAGAAACCACACTGGTAGCTCAGAGATAAACTCTCAACCCTAGCTTCTGAACCCAGAGGTTGGTGAAGACATCGCTCTTGCATCCCAGACTGATTTTCTCATCTATACCTCCAGCTAGGAGCATATTGTCATATAAAGTGAATGGATGAAGGATGTGGGAGTCAGTTTCAAATCCTGGCCCACCACCTACAAGCTGTGTGACGCTGGGCAAGTTACTTCACATCTCTGATGTTTGTGACAATTAATTGCCACATGTAATTGTTAAGAATCAAATGAGGTGATTTTGTCTCTTTGTTCACTTACAGAAAGTTGCGTTATAAAATTTAATTATATTAACCATGGTAGCACTTGTTGCTGTAACAAACCGCCAAATTTCACTGGCACAAGCTCGATAGAAGTTTATTTTTAGCTCACATCACAGTTCACTGAAGGTATCTCTGTAGGTGGGTGGTTTTCCTCCATGTGGTGACTCAGGGATCCAGGCCTCCTTCTGTCTTGTGGCTCTGCCAACTTCTCGGGCACATAGTCCTTTCCAGGCAGTGGAAGAGGAAAGGTAGAGGACTGTCTTCTACTTCTTATAAGCCTGGAAGTGGCACATGCCTTCTCCTTATGGTTCATGTACAAATGTCACTGGCCACACTTGCATGCAGGAGAGACTGGGAAATGTATCAAGGTGGTAGGGGTGGGGGTTGAGGGGTGGTTTGCCTTCCAGAGACAACTCTGTATGATGCTGAGGAGGAGAGATACGAATTTTTGGTAGCCAGCTGCTATCTCTACTTCAATAAATACCTCATTTACTTGCCTGCTTTACCCCCTCTATGAAATCCATGAAGACAGTGTTTCTGTTTGTCTTATTGATCCTGGCTTATTAATTTCTGTAACCCTAGCACCTAACACTGTGTTGGGCACAGAATATGTTTATCCAATATTTGGATGAATGGATGGATGGATGGAATGACAGTAAACAAACCACACTGACCTATGACAAGGTCATATCTATGACCCATAGATTTGACCCATAGATTTCCCTGGGATTTATGGTCAGCCCTGTGGGCATAGGGCCCTGCCTGACTCATTGACTGTCAGATTCCCATCACTGAGCATGGTGCATGGCAAAAGGCGGCTTTTCAGTGTTTGTTGAATGGAAGCCTTAGAGAAGACCTTTGGAAAGGTCAGTATTGGAATCTGGGCTCAGCCTCAGCAGCCCCAGCCTGTAGGCAGAGGGATGGCCAAGATGACTGAGGTATGAGCTAATTCCCACACTGCAAAATGACTGCAGAGATTTGCCCCATGATTGCATTCTGGGTCCTGGCCACCTCTTGGGCTGTCAGGGAAGGAGGGAGGGAAGCCACTTTTCTTCTCCCTGGCAAAGACTGAGAATTGAAACCTCACTTCCAGGGGCCCCACCCAATCCATCCTCTGCTCATGGGTCCCTTGGTGGGCCAGGGGGTGGGGGACCGCTGCTGGGTTTAACAGGGTCTGCAAACTTCCCCATGATGCCCTTAAAAGGTGTCCTGCCATCCCTTAAGCATCTGGCAAGCCTCCTAGCATCTCCCTGTTTTATTCCACTGGGCGGGGTCTGGCCTGTGGGGCAGAAACAGAGGCTCTGAGCAGGAGGAGGGAGTGGGGGAGGGAGGGGATGGAGACAGGGTTGAGTGTCTTCCTTTCTTCTTGCCAGACCAGTGAGAATTTGGCTTTAAATTTTTAACCTAAATAGAGTTATATTCATTCTCTCTCCCTCTAGATGCAAAGCACTTTTTTGGAGCAATTAAGGAAAAGCATAAATCAGTCCGGTTTTAAAAGCTCAGGCTGACTTTGTGGCTTGCTAAAATTAGCGTCTCCATAAAGGAAGAGGGAGGGGGAAGGGAAAGCTGGATTTGGCTTCAAGACACCCATGCATTGAGGCTGGGGGTGAAGCCAGGCCTCTGGCCACAGCCCCAACCTTCCTGAGGCCCCCAGAGCATGGGAGCCAGGGCTCCGGTTCCATCTCGCCTCTGCTGAGCAGCACAGCCTTTCTGGTCTAACCCCCGTGTCACGGCTTCCTTGATTCCAATTTGGCGGAAGACAGTGGGTTTGCAGAGTGGCTGGGTCTGCACTCACTCCGGCTTCACTACACAGCCGCTGTGTGGCCCTGGACAAGTCGCTTCACCTCTCTGAGCACCCTCGCTTCTCCGTCTGACAAATGCGGCTATAATTTACCCTTCAGGGCATTGTCCAGTGGGATCATCTGAGCCAATGTGCTTTGTAAATGGACAGGTGCTCCTTGCTGCCGCTTACAGGTAATCTACAGCCTCCTCCACCTGACTACACTGCCAGCCCCCTTGCACCACCATCACCTTCAGATCTTCCCCTACCAACAGTCTGCCCCATGGCACGGAGCTCAGAATACAAAATAACCACTTTTCCCCCCCGTGACCCCTGCCTCAGTTTATGACACGCCCTCAGGTCAAATCCTTCACTATTGGACAATAGCCGATCCCCGCTATGGGGCTGGAAGCCTCCGGTGGGGGGCTTTGTTGGCTTGGTCACTGCAGGCACGTTATAGGGGCTCGTGAATATTTACTTGTGGATGAATAAATTCACGATGACCACATGGGTCAATCACTTCACTCCTCAGCTTTCTAAGCATAAAATGAGAATAATAAGAATATTTACTTTGCAGGGGAGAATCAAATGAGCTAAATCCCTTATTTAAGAGATCTTTATCAAGTTTTGATAACGTGCCAGGCTTTGGAGACAGCAGCGAGCAGCATGGGGAGGTTCTATACCTTCAGGTAGCTATAAACTAGAGGAAGATAATGTGTGTTTTAGCACCTAAGAGAGTGGCTCACCAGTTACTCTTAGTAGAATCATGAGTGAGTGAGTGAGTGAATAAATGAATGAATAAAAGGAAAACCATCTTCTGTGACCCCCCTTAACCCTCCTCTGTGGCCTTCCCATTACCTGGGGAGCTGGCATTTGTGCTGTTTAGAGGTCTGATTCTGCTCTCACCCTCTCTGAATTTTCCCCATCCGTAAGGGGGTCAGAGAGGCTGTCATCTCAAACCCCATTTGAGCTGCCAGAGATGTTCTGATTCCTTGTGGACACGGCCTCAGAAGCTTCTGAGGCAGAAATCCTATAACCAGCCCTTTCCTCCTCTGGTTCTTCTCTGGGCCCAGCTTTGATGCCAGCTCATCTCCCCGGGGGAGGGTTAATTACTCGCAGGCACTATCCGCTCATCTCCCAGGCCTCTTATCTGAGACATAAGCGTTTAGGCAAACACATTAGGCCAGAGCAGGGCAGAGCCTTTGGACAAACATCTCTGGGCTTTTCCTGGGCTGTGGATGCACATGGGCATTGGCCTGGCCTCCTCAGTGCCCGCCCCCCCCCCCACCCCCCACAGCACCCACCACAAAGACCTGTCCAGCCCACACCTTCAGGGTGGACCTCACAGGTGCTGAAAAACCCCAGGCACCCAAGCCCAGGTCCTCTGCCCCAGGATCCATGGCAGTGAGATTCCACTGTGGCTGGTTCCTCCCCCACTCAACCTGCACAGACCTGGGCCTCAGTCAGTTACAGTGAGACAGAGAAATCCTACACAGGGTTCCACAGCCATGCCTGGGAGATTAGAGGATTCTCTGTGATTTAGATTGAGCAACAGATTTTTCTGGAGGAAAAGGGCTGCTACTGAGCGTATGCTCACTCCAGGCCCTGGGTTTCGAGCTTCCGTGCACATCAGCCCACGCCATCCTCCTGCCAGCTTAGTGAGCTGCGGTATTGAGCTCCTGTTACAGATGAGGACCCCAAACCCCAAAAGTGAAATGGCTTCCTTTAGGAAGCTGGAGAGAGAAAACCACATTGACTGGGTGCTTCCTGGGGCAGGCTCTGCCCAAGATGCCTCACTGACCTGTTGTATTAGACAGTTCTTACATTGCTATAAAGAAACACCTGAGACTGGGTAATTTATAAGAAAAGAGGTTTAATTGGCTCATGGTTCTGCAGGCTGTACAGGAAGCATAGCACTGGCATCTGCTTCTAGGGAGGCCTCTAGAAGCTTCCAATCATGGTGGAAAGTGAAGGGGGAGCAGGTGCATTGCATGGCCAGAGCAGGAGCAAGAGAGCAAGGCGGGGAGGTGCTGCATACTTTTCAATGACCAGCTCACACAAGAACTCACTCACTATGCAAAGATAGTACCAACTGGGGATGGTGCTAAATCATTCATGAGAAATCTGCCCCATGATTCAATCACCTTCCGCCAGACCCCACCTCCAACACTGGGGATTGCATTTCAATAGGAGATTTAGGTGGGGACACACATCCGCCTGATCCACCTGATCCCCCTGTATCACCTGTCTTCCCTAATGCTCATCCCACCCTAAGCGATTGGAGCCACTATTATTCTTGTTTCACAGATAGGGAAACTGAGACTCTGACACATGCAGTCACTTGCCCGAGATCCCACAGCTGGTGAGAGGCAGTGCCATATTTCGTAGCTGGGTGTGGGAAACTCCAAAGTCCCTTCTTTGTATAGTGCATGACAAAGCCCACTGAGGAAAGCCACTCTGGGGGGATGGAGACATAGAGAAAGTTCATAACTCTAATATATTTGCATGGATTTCTACCACGTATGAAGGATTTTCATGTGTTTATCATCTGGTGGTCCTACCACAACCCTTTGTGGTAAGCAAGATAGGTATTTATTTAACAAATATTTATGTAGTGCTTACTGTGAGCTGAGCAGTCTTCTAAGCACTTTATAAATATTAATGTGTTTAATCTGCATTAAAAACTCCATGACTTAGATTCTATTATTTTTTTCCATTTTATAATGGAGAAAACTGAGGCACAGAGAGGTTATGTAGCTGACTCAAGGCCACACAGCGAGGGATTGGCAGAGCTGGGATTCCGTTTCCAGCAGGTCTGACCTGGCAATAGAAGCCAGGGCCACCTCCTTTCTGTCCCTGTCTTTGGCCCACCGTGTCCCCAGCACCAGGGGCACTCGATCCATGCTGGGGACACATGCAGCTGCCCCAGGGTTGGGCTGAAGATAATGGGTTCGTAAGTGACAGGCGGGCTGAGCTGGGATTAACAGAGCCAGAGACGGTCTATTCTGGAGCCCCACGCATGGGCTACAGAACCAGTGAGCTTTAAGATCCTTATCTCATCGAGGAAATATAATAATCCCTCGCAGGACATGTGGCCTCACTTTCTTCATTTCCATAGCTTTGTCCAGCTGTTTATCTCAATCCATCCTTACAACGGCCTGAGAAGTAAGCAGAGACCAGCAGGGTGTTGCTTGATCACTTGCTTCTTTGGGGTCTAGCATGGGGCGGAGGGGGCCATATTCCTACTACTGCTACTGTTATTGCTTGCTTTTGGGGTTCCCTTCAAAGCAGAGCCAGAGAGAAGGATTTGATCCAGGGGTTTATTTTGGGAATGACCCCAGGAGGTAGCAGCAGGAGGGATGTGGGCTGGGAAAAGAGAGGCAACTGATGCAGTTTTCACTTTTGCTCTCTCAGTGGGGGAACCGCTGAGAGGCAGTGTGGGACATACTCTGAATCACCCGGCAAGGGGCGAGGAAGCTGGGGTACTGATCCTCCAACGCCCAGCCCTCAGTGACCTGCCCCACACATAGGCCAAGTGCTCTCACAGCAGACACTCCTTTTAGGTAAAGAAGTGCAAGATGCCAGCTTGGCATCTGCTCCCTTGCCACCATTAACTGAGCACTTACTATGAGCCAGGATGCCCGCTAAGGCCCTTCCCTGAATTAGCTAAATGTCTTGTCAATGGACATTATTGTCCTCTTTTTACAGATGAGGAAACTGAGGCCCAGTGAGAGCCGCAAAGAGAGTCTGGGAGAGTTGGGATTCGGACCTGTCATTTTGTCTTCAAGCACTTACTAAGCACCTGCTGAGTGCCAGCCAGTGTGCTTGGTCCTGGCTTTGCTGTTAAAACCCACATCCTTACCCACTGAATTCTGTGCTGCTGGTGCAGGAGCTCTTGTCCCTCTTGGGTTGCAGAGTCCATATTTTCTGGATTCTCTAGGATGGTCCCAATGGCAACTACTTTTTATTCTTTTCAATAATTTGTGGTATATATAACCAAATGCACTCTAATGTTTAAATCTTGGTAACACTTTGTGCATGAACAAATTCACTCTTCCCTTCCCACTGGGAGTGCTGTGTCTAACGAGAAATTCTCATTTGGGCGGGGAAAATGTGGTCACTGAACCAGAGGGATGGGAGCCGGGGCATCTGACTCAAAAGCTCAGGGTTCCGGGAGGCACTGTCTGCGTCACACGATGATGGGGCCAGTTGGGTTCCTGAGCACCTCCCCCTGCTGGAGCATCCTGCAGGCTCCCTGGGCGATCCATCTCACCCACCCTCCTCCCAGTGTCTTCTGCCTCCCAGAGCTTCTTGCTCCCATTCCAGAGCCCAGGGCCTTCCCCTCTGTCTTCATTTTTCACCACCCCCTGCAGTGCTGTCCTCAGGTCAGGAATGGACCACTGTCAGGCAGTGTGGCTCAGTGGTTATGGTCAAAGGCTCTGAGACAGGTCTCTGGGTTTGAAGACCAGCCCCACAGTATGTTGGATGTGTGACCTGGGGCTCATTATCTGGATGCCCTAGGCTTCAATTTCCTCATCTGTGAGATGGGGTTAATATTGCAGCAGACGCTGTCAGTGCCTGGCTGTACTCTCTGTATTTCTCTCCACCCCCCAAAGTCTGCTTACTATGAATGAAACTCATTGCCTGAGGAAGCATCCTTGGCCAGTGCACAGGGCAGGCCAGAAGTGCAGACACCTAGGGCTCCTGGAAGCAGCTCTCAACCGAGGACAGACAGGGAGTTCGAGAATGAATATCCCAACTTCCTTTTTTTAAAAAAAATAAAAAATTTTATTTAGACAGGGTCTCGCTCTGTCGCTCAGGCTGAAGTGCCGTGGTGCGATCATGGCTCACTGCAGCCTCAACCTCCCCAGCTCAAACAATCCTCTTGCCTCAGCCTCCTGAGTAGTGTGCACCACCGTGCCTGGCTGATTTTTAAATATTTTTTGTAGAGACAGAGGTCCCATTATGTTGCCCAGGCTGGTCTCAAACTTGTGGACTCAAGCGATTCTCTCCACTCGGCATCCCAGACTGCTGGAATCACGCAGCTTCCTTGCTGTTGGTGTTGATGCTTGGAGGTGTATCTTCTATCCTGTCTCTCCTAGTTCCCCAGCAGGGTGGAGTTCCAGTTGCCTGCAGGAAAGCTGGCTTAATGCACCCAGTATCCTGCCCTGCCTTCCTGCTCCCTCACTGATGTTTCCTGGGTCACTTCCCGAATAAGCTACCTGCACCTGAATTATTTTCTCAGAGTCTGCATCTCGGGGAGCCCAAACCAAGCCTCAATATGCCTAGAATGGGGGCAGCTGTGGGGATCACATGGGTGAGGATCTGGAAAGCATCGGAACCGGCCGCACATGCGTGCTTCGTGGAAGTGGGCACTCCCACATCGTGGCTCCAGTTCCCAGCCAGACCATGCTTCACAGTCGCGTGTCTGCTCCTGCTATGCCCTCTGCCTGGTTGCCTTCCCGTTCCTCTTCACCTGGCTCATGCCAAGACATACTTCTGGACTCAGCTCAGTGGTCACCTCTTCTTGGAAGTCTTCCCTGACTACACCCTGTGCTCGCTTGGCTTGGCAGGGGGGATCCCTCTTCTGTATTCCCATAGGCTCCTTCCTCTGTCATGGCATTTACACCCAGGATTACCATCCTTTGTGGGCTGTCCCTTCTCCCCACTTATTCTTTGAGGCCTGAGACC
This sequence comes from Hylobates moloch, assembly GCF_009828535.3. Classification (NCBI taxonomy): domain Eukaryota; kingdom Metazoa; phylum Chordata; class Mammalia; order Primates; family Hylobatidae; genus Hylobates; species Hylobates moloch. Next base: position 16,694,612 of record NW_026652284.1, read on the forward strand.
ACATTTCTTTGCTGCCCAGCTCTCTGGGGGAGGAGGTAGCACAGGTGTGAATCTTGCACACCCCTTGGCCCTCTGCTCCCCGTGGCCTTTGACCTGTGTGTGTACACAGGAACCCAGCAAACGTGGCACAATGAGGGCTTAGCGTCCACCTGGGGAGAGCGCGACCAGAGTGAAGGACCCCTGTCTCCATGCCTTCCCATCCTTTTCTCTTTCCTCACCGCCTCAGGGGTCACCCAGCAGGAAAGCATGCTGGGACAAGTGCAACTGAAGGCTGGGCATCCAGGCTGATGGGAATTGGCTTTGAGAATGAAGGATCTTAAGCTCAAGGTCTCATCTAGTTGGGAGGAAGACGGGGAGGAGGAGAGAGAGAGTTTAAAGCTCTGAGACCTTGATTTGTCTTGTTTCTATTTATTATAATGACTATTATCATTATTATGTAATGAGATGAATGGTGAGCCAAAGTTTTCCCCACCTGCCAATGATGAAAAAGAGACAGGTTGACTTTAAAGCAAGAGAAGCTGCAGTCAGACACAGGAAGGAACTTCCCACTTTCTAGTTGAGCAGGGTTGGCTGTCATCAAGTTCTCAGCAGGCAGAGAACTTGCTGGAACACAGGGAGGTAGGGCAGGGGGTTGGGGGAGAGGCTGACACACAGAGGACAGGGAGGATGCTGTGGATCGCCAGTAGCCACTGGGGCAGGAAGAAGCATATGACTGAGAGTGATGGGCCTGGAGAGCTAATTCCCTGCTCTACTCTCAACTTGCTGGATGACTTTAGGCAAGTCACTTCACCTCTTTGGGCCTTCGTTTCCTTATTTGTAAAAACGGGGACAATAATACATTCCTGGACAACTTCTCCAGCTGTTTCACAAGTTATTAGATGGACATACACTTTATACAGTTTAAAGCACAGTTCATGGCCAGGCACGGTGGCTCATACCTGTAATCCCAGCACTTTGGGAGGCCAAGGCGAGCAGATTGCTTGAGGCCAAGGATTTGAGACCAGCCTGGGCACCATAGCAGGACCCTCATTTCTACAAAAAATACAAAAATCAGCCGAGCATGGTGGTGCACACCTGTGGTCCCAGCTACTTGGGAAGCTGAGGTGGGAAGATTACTTGAGCCCTGGAGGCCTAAACTGCAGTGAGCCAAGATTGTGCCACTGCATTCCAGCCTGGGCAACAGAGTGATACTGTCTCAAAATAATTTATATATGTATATATAAAATAAAGCACAGTTTGGATGAAAAATAAAACCATAACCAACAGGGTGAGGAGAGAAGGCAAGAACAAAGCACGTGCTTCTCTTTCTCTAACAAGCTGTATCAGGACAAGGGGACCCCATTTAACAAACAACTACTCTATGACTAGCATTTTTACCTATAAAGGCCTTAATCCTCACAACAGCCTATGTAGGAGGCTCGTCTCCATTTTACAGATGAGAAGACTGAGGCCCAGAGTGGTCAATTAACTGGTCCAACCGGGATTAGAACTCAGGCCTCTCTGACTCAATGCCCTGGCTTGTTCCACATTATTGGAGCTGGGGTGGTCGGATGTTCTACCTTTACTTGATCACCTGATGGTTCTTCTCCCCCTGCCCAAAATAAAGATTAGGAAACAAGACCCAGGAAGTCTTCCCTGGCCCTCAGGCCCTCCCTGCCCCTTCCCAGATGGCCTTGGCTCAATCTGGGACTTCATCGTCCACCCAACCAGGCCTCAGCTGAGAAGGAGCCGGGCTCTGAGCCCAGCAGATAAAATCCCAAGCCCCACAGCCAATCCTGGTGGCCTGGCCAGGCATTAGGCAATGCTAATTGCTCTGTCCACAGTGGAGCCTTGTTTGCATATATGCAAATTGGGGGGCTGATCAGCGCTTCCCCCAGATGGGTCAGTTCAGGCCTCTGCCTGACCCCTGTACTGCCTGGTTTAAAGCACTAGCGAGTGGGACAAATGCCCATCCAGATGGGAGATGCAGCAGGCAGGGGCGGCCTGTGGCCTGGGCAGCCTCCGGTGGCTATTGCCTGGCAGCTGAAGGGTCCAGTCATGACCTGAGTGTTTGGATGGGGAACCAGAGGCTGTGGTCACATATTCGCCAAGTCCCTACCCAAAGGGTCTGGGCTCTCCAATCTAGGGGACCCCAGGATGCCCAGAGCCTGCCCCGGGCCTTCTTCTCTCAGGGACAGGACTCATGAGCCTGACCTTGGCCCCACACAGGCCTAGTAACAGCAGATGTCTGTGGTTCAGCTTCCAAGGCTCCCGCAGATGAGTGGGCATCTGTAGAGGAGGACCCTGGGCCTGCGTCCTTGAGCTCAGTCAGGCAGCTGCTAGGAGTGCAGCCGTGATTTAATCTCATTGGGCCCTTCTGTCGGGCCTGGGCTCAGGATGCAGAGCTTCAGGACTTCTGTGTGCCATCCCCCACCCCCTCGGCTGTCCCCTTTCAGGCCAGGCCCCTCATGTCTAGGCTAGATGACACAACAGCCTGGACTCTGATCTCCTGCCTCCGCTCTTCCTCTAGACAGTCCCGCTGAGCTTCTCAAATCACAAATCTGAGCGCTCTCCCTTCTGCTTAGAACTCTCCATGGCTCGCCAGTGCCCAGTCATAAAGTGCAAACTCCTGCCCCAGCCCAAGCCCATGGCATGGATTTCCAATCCCCGCTTCCCTTGTCAGTGTCCAGCTCCCCACACCACAGACGCCTTGTGGGGGTGGATGAAGTCTTGCTGGCGAATGTGTCCTCATGGCCTGGCAGAGCCTGACTGGACTTTCAGAGGCTGGAGGAATCACCTTCCCAGGGAGGCTTCCTGAACGCTGTCTGTGCGACCCCTGGATTTCGTGTCTTTCAGAAAGTCATCTGCACACAGGTGACCTGGTAGGCCTGTGCCTGCCCTTCTATGTCTCTGTTCAAGGGTTCTAAAGCCCCTTCTCTGGGCGAGGTCTTGTCTTTCTGTTTAGGTGGGAGCTCTTAGTTGGTAGGGGGTGGTGAGTGGTGCCCATCAGACTTGGATTCCCTCCTCAGGGCAGGAGCTGTTACTCCCTGATCAGACTGGGACTTCACCGGGGCTGGAGCTATGACTCTTTCATCAGATTTGGGACCTCCCCAGGGCTGGGGCTCTGTCTCCCCCGTCAGATTAAGGCTTCATGATGGCAGAAGACTGTCTCCCTGCATCAGAGTGGGAGCTTCCTGAGGCCCGTGTCCCTAGACCTTGTCACATTTCCATCTTAGGGGAATGTCAGGGTCTACTCTGTTCCGTTTTCTGTTCCTGATGTTTCCACGTGGTCCTCTCAGGCAGGAGGCATGCAGAGCAAGGAGGACAGGCCAGCAGGAGCCTCTGCTGCTTCCATCTTCTCCCTCCCCAGGCCTGGCCCACAGCCCCTTCCCAGGACAGAGCAGCCCCGTGGTAAGCCTGAGTCGAGTGGGAAGGACTGAGTCCACAGGCGGCTCACAGACCTCCATGCCCTGCTGCCCCGGGCTAGGAGCTGAGGGCCCAATGCCCCTTCGGACTCGGTTCCCCAGGTCCCACCCAGAGGTGGGGCTGCCCCCAGTCACCTCCCTGCCCAAGCTGCCTGTGCCTGAAGCAGCTGATTGGGCTCTGCCCCCGACCCTGAAGAAATCTGGCCCACCTTTCCTTCCATTTATTCCTCTGCCCAATTCTGACTTCTGACCTAGCTTAGCCTGGGTCCAGAGCCCTCTGGAAGCACCTAGGTCCAGTCCCCCAGTCCCCTGAAGATACCACTACATAGTACTAGGTGACCTGGTCTAACCAGAGAAGCCTCCAGTAAACAGAGCCCCTTAGACCACCAAGAAAAGCTGCCCGGGACCCTTCAAAGCCAGAGCACGTTGCCAGTCTGAGAACGGCCAGCCAGAACCTCCCCCTTGTGTCAGCAGGGCCACTCGGACAGAGAGGGGGTGAAAGCCAGACCAGAAGGGCAGAGTGGGATTCCTGTTGGGGCCCTTGTTCTTTGTGACTTTGAGTAAGCTGTTTAACTTCTCTGTGCCTCAGTTGCCCCATTTGTCACAACTTGACGATTGTGGTGAGAACAAAATGAGATAGCAGAAGAGGAGCTTCCCTGATGACTGATTATGATGGGTGAGTCCCGGGTGCCTCAAAAAGCCTTCCTCCCTGCTGTTTTGAATTATCTGACTCTAAAAGATAACTTTTTTTATTATTATTCCAAAAGTAATACCCGAAAGCTGGAGATAATTTGGAACGTTTAGAAAGGCACAAAAAAGAAAATAGCATGACTCAGAGATGACTGCTGCTCATGGCACGGTGCTGACCCTGTCAGCCTTTTCTTTGCATGGGGACACGGAACCGTGGAGGGAAACAGAGAGGAATTTATGGAATATTTTTTAGAAAAGTTATCCTCGGAGTCATTTTTGTGGCTAGATGGCTCCTCACCACCTTTGTTCCCTGATCCTTGTGTGGGTATCTGAAAGCTGCCCATTACCCTATTCTTGCCACCAATTTCCTCAATTCACACTCGCTATAAACCACTGTGGGGAACTTTATAGGCCCACAAAGGCATTCAAAGTTAATGGCAAAACCAACCATGTGAAAACTCCACCGTAAAATCCACCTCACTCTCTCCCCGCTGCCCAAGCGCCCCCAGCCCCTCCTGGCTCCCGTGAGGCAGCCTGATACCTGCTGCCCCAACTGGCACTGGGCCCTGGGACAGAGGGGTGGGCAGGCAGACGGTCCTGGGAGTGACCTTCTTTCCACCGAGGACACCAAGCACACACATCCTCTCGCCACAACAACACAGATGCAATAAATACGGGGACTGTAATTTATGTAGATGTTTTGAAGTCCAAACAGAAGAGTGGGGGGGGGGACTAATAAAACGCCATCCCTCATGTCGGCTTCTCAGGGTGGCAAATGTGGCAGGTTCATAAGGAATGCGCGGGGCACCTGCCGGCTGAGCATGGAGGTTAGGGAAGTCCAAATGATGCCCTTGGGCTCCCCTGCCGAGGTCGATGCTCTGCCAGGGGATGGAGCCCAGAACCAGGAGGAACTTTGGTCGCTCCTTTATTCCTCCTTCCAAGAGGTGTTTCCAGGCTCTGGCTCAAACCCTCCCGGGCAGAAAGGGACAGGAGCCTAGCTTGGTCTTTTAGGGGAGAAATGTGTGGCTTCTGCTGGGACAGTGAATGAAGAGTGGGCTTGGCACTAATCCTGGCTCTGCTGTGTGACCCTTGGGCAAATCCCTCACCCTCTCTGATCCTGTTTACATATCCATCTAAAGGAGAGAAAAAGGAGGGTATTATGAGGATTAAGTGCCATACTGTAAGGAAACAGGCAGAGAAGGAATACGTAATCAATGCCAGTTTCTCCCCACTCTCCATTAGTTTCCGAATTTCTTGCAAACGGCAAAGGACAGATCTCTTGCTATATTTGTGCCAGAACACTGAGTCCAAAGCACTGGGCCTAGCAGGGAGTGAACGTCCATCAGTTTGAGGATGGTCCCTTCCTCTGCTTTGGACCAAGAGGGGGATGGGTGGGGTGCAGTATGGAGGTGGGGCAACGTGAGTCTACTCTGGGCCATGTCGTTGGCTCAGCGGGCGACCTTGACTGAGTCATTTCACTCTCAGGAGAGGCTGGAGCTGAGCCAGTGCCCCTTCTCCTGGGCCCTCCTGGGATCATTGCTCCAACGCAGGGAGGGACTGGGACAGTGAAGAGTCAGGCTGCTCCCCACACCAGCCCAACCACATGCCGCCCACACCTCCACTCCCTTAGGGGAGAAGTGCCTCCTTTTGGTCAAGGTAGTAGGAGAGGAACTGAGCGTTCAGCCTTGTTTGATATGTGAGTAAACTGGAACTGGTTTCTGGTCAAGGTTGTGGAGCCACCGAGGGTTCCAGGTGACACCAGAATCAGTTCCGACATGCCCCTCTCCCCAGCCTTTCTTCCACATTTCTCTCTTCATGACACTCTCCCATCTCTGTCTTCACGTCCTATCTTAATTGATCCTTATAGCACCCCTGATATGTAGATGAGGAAAGCAAGGCTCAGAGGGGTTAAGTGCCGTATTCAAGGTCACACAGCTGGCTACTGGTAGGGTAAGAAATAAAACACATGCCTTGTAGCAAACGCCAAAAGTAAAAACATGAAGTCACCCTGATTCCTCCTCTGCCCTTGCTCTCTACACCTGGTCCAGGAACAAGTTCTGGCGGCTCTTACTCCAACACATCCTGCATTTGGATGATGCTTCCCTCTGATGCCACTGCCACCCCAGCCCGGGCCACCACGCGTCCACGCCTGCCACAGCCTCCCTGCTGGTCTTGCGGCTGCCACCCTCATCATCCAGCTCTCCAGGTGTCCAGAGACATATTATTAAAATGTAAATTAGATCCAGTCGCTTCCGGGCTTGAACCCCTCCAAGGTCTGCCATCGTGCTTGACATCAAATCCCACGCCTTACTGTGCTTCCTCTGGTGGTTTTTCCTCTCCCACCTCACCCTGTTTGATTCTGTCCTGTGCTTATGCCACTCCCGCCACTCTGGCCCGTTTGCTTTCTCCCAGGCGTGCTTGTCCAGCCTATGCGCCTTTGAACTCAGAGCTTCCTCCGCTTGGATCACCCTTGCTGGGATGATCCTAAGACTACACCCTTCCTGTCCTGCAGGGCTGAATTTAAATAAAAAGCACTGAGAAATACTTTCCCTGACACCACCCCATTGAAATATCACCTCCTTCCCCTATTTTCCCTTTATATGAATACATCTGAGCCATCTGTCAGGGCACTGCTTGCTAGCATTAATAATTTTGTTGGTTTTTTTGCTCATCGTCTGTTTCCCCACTAGAATATAATTTTTGTTGTGACTATGATGATGAAACATTGTGTACCTCCTACATACCAGGATGGTTCTGGGTTTGCATGTACATAACTTATTTAGACTTGCAACAACTATTATTATCTCCATTTTTACTGAGGACACTTGATATGGTTTGGCTGTGTCCCCACCCAAATCTCATCTTTAACTGTAGCTCCGACAATTCCCATGTGTCATGGGAGGGACCTGGTGGGAGGTAATTGAATCGTAGGGGTGGGTCTTTCCTGTGCTGTTCTTGTGATAATGAGTAAGTCTCATGAGATCTGATGGCTTTATAAGGGGGTGTTTTCCTACAGAAGTTTTCTCCTGCCTGCTGCCGTGTAAGACATCTCTTTGCTCTTCCTTCATCTTTTGCCATGATTGTGAGGCCTCCCCAGCCATGTGGAACTATGAGTCCATTTAACCATTTTCCTTTATAAATTACTCAGTCTCAAGTATGTCTTTTTTTTTTGAGACGGAGTCTCGCTCTGTCGCCCAGGCTGGAGTGCAGTGGCGAGATCTCAGCTCACTGCAAGCTCCGCCTCCCGGGTTCACGCCATTCTCCTGCCTCAGCCTCCAGAGTAGCTGGGACTACAGGCACCCGCCACCACGCCTGGCTAATTTTTTTTGTATTTTTAGTAGAGACGGAGTTTCACCATGTTAGCCAGGATGGTCTCGATCTCCTGACCTCATGATCCGCCTGCCTCGGCCTCCCAAAGTGCTGGGAGCACTGGCGTGAGCCACCGCACCCGGCCCCAAGTATGTCTTTATTAGCAGTGTGAAAACAGACTAATACAACACTGAAGCCCAGAGAAGCTAAGTAACTTGCCCAAGGCCACACAGCTGGCTAGTGGTAAAGCTGGGATTTGAACTCAGGCAGTCCAGCTTCAGCGTCCAGACTCTGGACCACAACACTAGGCTGTAAATTGCATCAAGGCAGCAGCCAGGTCTCTTTTGTTTCCTGCTGCATCCCCAGTGCCTAGTGCAAGGCCTGGCACCAGGAAAGTGCACAGTAGAAGTTTGTGGAGTGAGAGGATGTGTGCCACAGTGAGTAAGCATAGACCCTGCCCTCAGAGATCTCATATCATGGCTTATTTCATTGCTCAGAAGACACAGGGAAATAAAAATAAGAAGTGGAAAAAACAAGCCTGTATAATTCAAAGAATAAACATTTTATCCTTGAATGAGTGAGATTGTTTGTAGTCAAGTACAGAGTAGCCCGCCTGCCCCTGCACAAACAAGTTAGTGTCTTATACTCATTAAAAAAGCCAGAGCATAAACCCAGTGCTTGAGCTAAGTGTGCACGAGTTCTTACGGTGTCAGCAAGGCGTGCTCACCAGAGTGTGTCTGGCGGCATCCTGGAGACTCTGCCAGGCTAAGTGCAGGGAGCAGGGTTCAGAGGTCTGCATGCTCTGTAGTACTCCTGCTGCCCACCTGGCCTGGACAACAGCCAGGATAGGCGTGTCACTGATATGCGTGCCTGAGCCCCTTTGTCCAGCCTGGCTCAGCCCCTGCTGGCCAGTGCTGGGACATGGGCCAGCAGCCTGCAGAAGGTGCGTGTGGCCATGGTGGGTAATGACACGTGGAGAGACAGAGGAGTGCTCGGTGTGCAGGGGAGACCATGGGAGCAGGGACAGTCTCCGAGGCTTCAGGGCAAGGGACAGATTTAAGTGAACCATGCACAGTGAGGATGACACACACAGAGGGAGGGGGTGGCCATCCCGGCACGATTCAGAGGCTCAGACTCATGGTTGTGCTAATCATTAGTGTCAATACCATGAATGCTGGCGAATCACAGAGCTAATGTTGCTAATAATAAGGGGTGATATATCCTGACTCCTCAGTCCTGGCTCGGTGCCCGGCCGGCAAGACCTGCCTCCCCAGTACCACTCAGCTAAATGGCTGAGCCGCTCGTGCATGAGCTCTCGGTGGCAGGCCAGCCTGACAGCTTGGCGCAATAGGTCTTCGTAACATGGGCAGATTGTGGAAATCCTGGGTGTTTTTCTGAGGCTTCCTTAGGGGCAGGATCAGCCTGGCTTCACTGATGCATCTCTAGGTCCTGGCTCCATCATTTTTCAGCTTTGTGACCTTGGGGAGTCATTTCCCCTCCCCCATCATTTCTGCGTCTGTAAAATGGGAATCATGAATGGCTACTATAAAAGGTCGTTCTGGGGAGCCTCTGGGATGATGTGGAACTCTGAGCAGAATACCAAGTGCAAGCTTCACCGTATGCTAATTATTATTATAACAATTACATTTCCATTTATTCAGTAGCAAGAATGTAGGCGTCGGGGCCGGGGAGTGGTGGCTTATGCCTATAATCCCAGCACTTTGGGCTGGGTGAGGAGGCCCTGCCCTGGGAGAGCAGTGGCTTCTGGGTTAGAACTCACTTGAAGGATGTGGGGAGGGGTGAGGGTGGGGTGCATTCCAGGCAGGGAACACAGAAGCTAAACTATTTAGGCTCAGAGAAAATGGAGTTGCTTTGTGTAACCAAATTTGTCCTCTCCTTTCCTCTCCCCTCCCTTTCCCTCTTTCCCTCCCTTCCTTTCTCTTCCTCCCTTCACTTTCCTTTCACTTCCCTAGAGGAGGGGTTCCTTGGAGACGGTTGTGACTGGCTGGAATCTGGAAAAATCCTGGAGGACTGTCTGGAGGAAGTGTGAATCCAGGGAGGGCAGACTGTGAGGTGCAGGAGTGGAGCAGGGGCTAGGCAGATGGGGGGCTCACTCATGCCTCCTGCAGGTCCCAGCTGAGGCTGATATAGTCAAGAGGCCAGGACCACTAGATTCACACTTCCTCCAGGCAGCCTTCCAGGATTTTTGTAGATTCTAGCCAGTCACAAGGGTCTCCAGGGAGCCTCTGCTTCCTGGGCCCCATGGCACTGTGCATGCACTTGGATTTTGTCACTTGCCTTTGTCATTTGCACCCGCATCCCCAGCTGTGACCCCTTGAAGGCAAGGCTGTCCTGTTACACCTGGCACCCAGCACGGGATGGGACATAGAGCCTCGCCCCTGCATGGAAGCTGTCCCATGAGTCCTCTGAGTTTGGGCCCTGGCTCTGCCGGTGCCATGTGACTTCCTTGCTGAGCCTCTGCTCCTGCATCTGTAAAATGTGGATAAAGATACCTACTTTGTAGGCTTGCTATAGGAATAACCATCCAGCCCCTGTGTACCATGTGCTTGGCACCTCTGAGGCAGTCAAACAACTGACTCGAGAACAGGCAGAAAAAGGGGTCCCACCCAGGCTGGCTCGCCAGCCCCTTCCAAGGGCAATTCTGCTGAGCTCACGAACGGGAAGAACACACAGCACGCAGGGCCCAGGGTGCCCAAAAAGCTGGGGTGCCTAACAGAGGGACTCAGCCCCTCAACCAAGTCATAGGACATAGTGACCATCTTGGCAAGCCTGAAATCAAGAAAGACAGAGCCAGGCTTGGGGAACTGGTGATGAACCCCTGGTGCAGTGTTGAGGGGAGCCGGGAAGGGCTGGAAGAGGGCAAGCCAGCACCCCTCTCTGCTGAAGGCCAGACACAGGCTGGGCCTCCCAGGAGGCCTGGGCGCTGACCCTGGTTGCGCCATGCTCCCATTCCTGCTGGATCAAGAACAGGAAGCTAAGAAGTGTGGTCGGTCAGGAGGCTGAGAGCCTAATTGATTAATGTTGTACATGTTTTGACGGGCCCGGATGCAGTGCTGGCGAAAGGTGAAGTATTAATACATATAATATATAATTATGATGTGCCACCGGCCTGGAAGCCTGTGTAAATAGTTACCCAGCTGGGAGCTAATCCCGGTAAGTGGGCCAGGGCACCTCTCACACGCGACAGGCTGGCTCTATCCTGTGGGGAGGGCCTGGGCTTCACCTGGACTTGTCTAGCCCTAGAGGAACATTCTGATAGAGTGGGTGAGCATCCAGGGCTGGGGCTGGCACTTCCAGGGGTTGGAGTATCTGGGCTGGCATGGAATTTTCCACTATTAAGGAGGTGGTCATCAGGGATGGAAGGAAACCAGGCTGGACCGGGCGTTCCTCACTGGCTAAGCCCTGTGCCCACTGGGCACTCCTCGCTGGCCAAGCTCCGTGCCCACAACCTCACACTTCATGCCCACTCTGTGTCTCCTCCTCCTCTCCTCTCTGCAGATGGAGAAAATCAGAGAGGCTTAAGGAAGCACAGCAAGTGGGCGACAGGGCTGGGATTCAAATGCAGTCCCCTGGCTCTAAGCCTGAGTGCTGTTTCTTCCAGAAAGCAACAAGGCCCCTGTCCCCATCCCCAGCCCCAACCAAGTTCACTCTTGCTGAGCCCCCAAAAGGATTCCCATTGATCCCCTGTACTGAAGATACGGATGGAGGTCTGCGGCATTCTGGGTCTCTCCCCTTAATTTAGCTCAAATGTTGAGAAACCAGAGAAAGTTTAGGGAAGATTCCAAACAAGTTGAGCTGCCCCTAACAGCCAGCTCTGAGGCTTTCGTCTCTGAGCGTCTACAGCCCAGGAAGTCTGGCATCCACTGCAAGTGACCGGGCAGGGTGCAGGTGTGAGGCTGGAAGTGAGAGCGGACAGTGGGACTGAAATCCGGATTCAGCAGGTCCCGTCAAAAAGACATTCATTCTCTCCCAGCATTTTGAGGGGCGGAGGTAGGTGGATCACCTGAGTTCAGGAGTTCCAGGCCAGCCTGGCCAATGTGGTGAAACACTGTCTCTACTAAAAATGCAAACATTAGCCAGGCGTGATGGCAGGCGCCTGTAATCTCAGCTACTTGGGAGGCTGAGGCAAGAGAATTGCTTGAACTCGGAAGACGGAGTTTGCAGTGAGCCGAGATTGCACCACTGCACCCCAGCCTGGGTGACAGAGTGAGACTCCACCTCAAAAAAAAAAAAAAAGACATTCAGACTCAAATAACTTTCTGCACCCCTCACTGCTGCTGTGCTGCTCAGTCCAGAGCCCCAGACTCCCTGGTGCCTTGCAGAATTTCAGGGGGCAGTGGGGTTTCTAGCTCATTCTTTGGAGGACTAACTCTGCCTCTCTGTCTGTCCCCTGGCCATGGTGACTCACCTGCCTGGTGGGTACTCCAGGACCTCACCCTGTGAGCCACTCTGGGGGCAGCTCCAGGAGCTCAGGTTTACTGCCCCACCCCCAAATCCACTCAAGGTCTGGGTCATAGCCACACCACGGCCCCGTGCGTGTGCCTGTCCATAAGTGAGTAGTTTCCTCCCTGCCTCCACGCCACAGCCCACAACCTGGGGACTCCCCAGGCAGGGGGTTCATTCATCTCTGTGGTCACCATCGTCCTGTTCTCAACGTGCCCGCTCTGACTTTCTGCCTCCCAGCCTGGTCTGGTACACACGTTAAGCAAGACTGCAACCTGCAAGTCCAGCCCGTCTTCCTCCCGGCTGCAGCCACTAATGGGATGCTAAGTGCCTATTTTGCAGATGAGGAAATTGCAATTAAGAGAGGTTAAATAACTTTCCCGGGGTCACATATTTGGTTTGCCACTTCAACACCGTGATGTTTCCACTCCATCAGATTGCCTCTTTGCTGGATGAGTCTTGGAGGGAAGGGTGTTTCCTCCATCTGACTCAGGGCTCCCATAGGGTCTCCTCCATCAGAGTAAGCATTTGCTCAGAGCAGGAACTCTCTCTCTCCCACTAGACTGCGAGCTTCCTGAGGGCAGAGGCTGTATACCTCCTGTCAGCCAGACCCTCAAAAGGTAGAACCTGCATCTCCTCCATTACACTAGGAATATCCTAGTATAGGGTCCCAGGGGACACTATGAAGGTCATATCTCCCCCATCAAACTGGGATCTTTCCCTAAGGGCAAGCTCGGTGGCTCCCTCATCAGACTGGGAGCTCCCTGAGGGCAGGGACTGAGTCTGAAGTCCTTCAGCATCTCACATGCCTGCCCCGTCATCCCGTCCCCAGCCTCAGGACCCCCTGCCATGGCACCCTGACGGGGTTCACGTCCTGCACAGGACTCACCCTCAGCCACAGCAGAAGCTGCCAACAGGCCGCTAAACCACAGTGCACCCTCGGCATTAATTGGTGTTGCTGCTGTTAAGTGTTTCTTCCCATTTATGCAAATCAGCGAGGTAAGAGGCATATAATGAAGTGTTTGTGGTTTAATACTGTGCGGTAGGAATGAAGAGGAATTTTAATTACTGGCTCCTAATTGGATGGACGGCTTGTTAATATCCTCCTGACAGGACATCTGAGTCACTTCAGCCCACCCACCCAGGCCCGGGTGTCTGCTGCCCACTCCTGAGCAGGGCAGCATTGGGGAACGGTGCCTCTAGGAGCCATCCTTGCCGCCCTTGCCCAGGGGTCATTCCTGGCATCCCTCCGCCCTTGACTTTGGAGCTCCTGTGGCTTTCAATCTCTTTTCTTCTCTCTCTCTCAATCTCTCTGCCTTCAGAAGGCCCTGGGCTTGTGTTCAAATCCCCATTCTGCCACTTACTGTGTGACCCTGGACAAGTGACTTCCCCTCTCTGAGCCATGTTCTTCAGGCTAAGTACTGGATATGGGTGATAGGCATTGAGAAATCAGGAAGGTTATGTAGTGAGAAGGTTATGCACCCTTCCAGAGAAGGGTGGGAAGGTCCTGAAAAACACAAAGCATCTTGAGGTGAAGGGAGGCCTGCCCAGGCAGAGAATCTGGAGAAGAAAAGAATGTAGGGTATGTGGGAGAGTCTGGAGATGGGCGTTACCCCCAGAGGTAGGAGGTGCTGAGGGCGATTCCCTCCCACTCATCCTTCAGGGCTCTGCTAGGGTGGCACCTCCTCCCAGACCCTCCCAGGACCCCTGGTGCCTGTGTTGAGGGTCTCTGCCTTGGTTTGGTAGCCTCTCTGCCCATCCCCTGACCATCACATCGTGCTGTCACTGTACCCGTTAGACTATGAGCTCCTCCGGCTGTTCTATTCTGTTGACCCACTAGCCTGGTGTCCAGCACAGCTCCGGGACCTGAGAAAAATGTACTCAATGAAAGATGATCAGTAGGCTGGACTTGTCTGATGAAGATGCTCCAAGTCAGGGTGCAGTTTGGATTCTAGAGAAAGCAGGCAATAGGGAGCCATGGAAGACTCCGAACAGGGGGCTGAAGAAATGTTAGAATCAATGGCACCTTCACAGCTCCCTCTGCCTTCTCTCGGATTCACCTGCTGATATGGTTTGGCTGTGTCCCCACCCAAATCTCATCTTGAATTGTAGCTCCCATAATTCCCATGTGTTGTGGAAGGGACAGGTGGTTCCCCCATACTGTTCTCGTGGTAGTGAGTAAGTCTCACGAGATCTGATGGTTTTATAAGGAGAAAACTCTTATGCTTGGTTCTCGTTCTCTCTCTTGCCTGCCGCCATGTAAGATGTGCCTTTTGCCATGATTGTGAGGCCTCCCCAGCAGTGTGGAATTGTGAACCCATTAAACCTCTTTTTCTTTATAAATCACCCAGTCTCGGGTATGTCTTTTTTTTTTTTTTTGAGAGGGAGTCTCGATCTGTCACCCAGGCTGGAGTGCAGTGGTGCGATCTCGGCTCACTACAACCTCCGCCTCCCAGGTTCGACCAATTCTCTGCCTCAGCCTCCTGAGTAGCTGGGATTACAGGTGCCCAGCACCACTTTGCCTGGCCCTGGGTATGTCTTTATTAGCAGCGTGAGAACAGACTAATACACCTTCCCACCGAACATCCAAATCTTGATGTGGTCCAGGTCCTCAGAGGACAAATTCAGAAGCATTTCTGGATCCCCTAGGATGGGCAGAGTGGTGACATTTGGGCAGGGCCAGGCTAGGGGGAGAGAAGGAAGGAAAAACAGTCACTTCTCACCAAACTAGTTTAAGAAGAGTTATAACCAGATAGAAAAGCCTCACTGGTCTCACTCTGCTGGAGTTAGAGCCTAGCTTTGGGACTTAACCAGCTTTGGGGTCCTTCTGAGCCTTCCTATTCTTATCCATAAAATGGGCTAAACCTACCTTATCAGATGTGTTCAGAGAATACATGACATAAAGCACTTCAGGCACTCAGCATTATGCCCTCATGAAGTAGGTGTTCAACAAAAGGCAGATGTTATTATAATTAGATTTCCTACAATGGCAGGTGGTGAGGTCTCCTGGGTGTGGCTTCCTGGTGACAAGTCCAGGTGTCTGACTTAAGGCACACTTGGCTCTGCACTTTCTAGCTGGGCCAACTTGTGTGTTTTCCTGTTTAAGTCATAATTTCTTTTCTGGTAACATGAGGATCACACAGTACCTCCTCACAGGGTCTGGGGAAGGACCGGGCACTCAGAGCGCGCTCATTCGGTGTGACGATGGCTGTTCCTGTCATAGTCATTATAACCCACTGATGGGGGATCTAAACCAGCAGCTTCCCCATTCTGAACTTCAGCTTCCTTGTTCTATCTGGGAATCACAGTCCCTGCACCCGCAGCCACCCAGAATCACCGCAGAGTCAGCAGATCCTATTGCTGACCAGCCTTCCTAAACTGTAGAGTGCTGGACCAATGTAGGCTCTGATGGTTAGGACCACAGAGGGTATGGAGGGTGGTGGTGGCTGTTCCTGGAAGCTGACTTGCCCTGCTCGAGATGGGAGGTGACTGTGATCCACATACCCCCTGCATGCTGGAAGACACTGGAAAGCCATTATGGGTGCAGGGGACCAACTGTAGAGCTTTAGGCCTCTGTTCCTGCTGGGGCCTGGCCAGGGAATCTCTTAGGCCAGAGTTTGGCCTCCTTGGCCTGCACTTGAGATCAGCAAGCTCCTGAATCTCAGGGGTCCAGGTAAGGAAAGAAAACCCTGTGACTCGGCCCTCTCCTGTTCTAGCACGGCCAGCCTCCTTTCTCCACAGAGTCCCTATGGGGCCCTCCCAACCTCCACTGGCATGAACGAGAAGGGAAAGCCAGCATTTACACAATGCCTGCTGTATAGAGCAGGTGCTTCTCTAGGCACTATTACCATCCCCATGCCGCAGACGAGCAAGCAGAGGTGGCCTGCGGAGATGGTGCAGTGAATGACCCTTGGAGATAGGTCACCAGCGCAGGCCTGCCTGATTCCAACATCGTGCCCTCTATTCCGAGCCTGCAGATGCCAGCTTGAGTCCCAGAACTCTACCCAGGCCACCAAGAGCCTTATTTACCTTCCCCCCAGCCCACTTTCCTGGGCTTATCAGGCAGAGGCCAAAGCAGCTGCTCACATTGCAAGCCCCCATTCCAAGTACCCTGCTGGTGACAGGAGAACAAACGAGCCTGAATCCTCAGCAATCCCCTGGCCGAGAGGCCTGCCAGAGTTTTCAAAGGTGAGAAAAGCTATGAAATGGGGTTAAACAAACACTTGTTTGAAAGGAAAACAGATGCCAGACAGATGTGCTCCCAACTTAACGCTGATACAGTCCCGCGTGGTGGTGGGAGGAGGCCAAATATTTATGAAACATTTACTACAAGAGGCAACGCAGTGGAGCAAAGGCACAGAGGCTTGAAATCAAGCAGAGGAAGCAGACCTGGGTTGGAATTCCAGATCCCCTTGGAGGGCTGTGTGACCTTGGGCAGGGCACTTAACCTCTCTGAGCCTCTGTTTTCTCATCTGCAAAAGCCTCTGTTTTCTCATCTGCATCCTTCCTATACAGCAAGCTTCTTAATATACAGGTGGTCCCCAACTTACAATGATTCGATTTCCTGTTTTTCTTTCTTTTTTCTTTTTCTTTTCTTTTTTTTTTTTTTGATACAGGTGCCACTCTATCACCCAGGCTGGAGTGCAGTGGCATGATCACAACTCACTGCAGCCTCAACTTCCCAGGCTAGGGCGATCCTCCCACCTCAACCTCCTGAGTAGCTGGAACTACAGGCACACGCCACCACATGTGCCTGTATTTTTGTATTTTTTTGTAGAGACAAGGTCTTGCCATGTTGCCCAGGCTGGTCTCAAGCTCCCGAGCTCCAGCAATCTGCCTGCCTCTGCCTCCCCAAGTCTGGGATTATAGGTGTGAGCCACCGTGCCTGGCCCAATTTGCCATTTTTCTACTTTACATTAATGGTGTGAAAGCAATAGCCATTTGGTAGAAACCATCCTTTGATGGTTCAAACCATCCTTTGAATTTTGAGTTTTGATGCAGTAGGAAACTCCCTAGCAGTGCCAGACAGCGTCAGGGAGCTGCAGCTCCTGGTCAGCCACGCCATCAGGACGGTGATACACTGATACCCTGCAGCTTACTGTGGTGCAAAATGGTTTTGCCCAATATAGGCCAATGTAAGTGTTCTGAGCATGTTTCAGGTCAGCTAGGCTAAGCTTTGATGCTCTGTAGGTTAGGTGTACTAAATACATTTTTGACTTAGGATATTTTCAACTTAAGATTGGTTAATTGAGATGTAACCCCACTGTAAGTTGAGGAGCGTCTGCATATTAGGGACATAGCGTGGGGCCTGACATATGATAGGTGCTCAGTAAATGTTAGTTTCATTCCATTCATTAGAGGGTTTAGCAAGCTGAGATATGAGACCGTATTCGCCCTCTAAACCAGGCCAAAAGGAAAGAGCCGCTCTCCTGGGGACAATGATGATAAGTGAGGTCCAGAAGGCAGGAGGGTTGAAACCCAGAGGAGTCTTTGGACTTGGGGGACCAGGATCATGTTCTATGAACTGTGTTGGTGTCACCCTGGGGGTGGTAGACAGAGGGTGAGTTGGAGTTGGCCATGCAGGATTTGGACATGGGGAGGTTAAATTAATCCCCAGTCATTCTAGGGTGATTTTTTCTGAATGGAAGATGTTTCCACGGGGCTTGGGGGCACAGTGGCAGAGGCTGGGTATCGTGTTCTGGGGTCAAGGCCTTGGACAAGTCTGCTTCACTTCTGTGAGCCCGTTTCCTAAACTATAAAGGGAGAATCATGATATTTACCTTCTGGAGTTGTTGGGCAAAAAAAAAAAAAAGCAATGTGGCAGGCCCGTGGTGACTACTCAGAATAGTGGTTGTTATTGGTGGTGGTGTTAATGTCACAGGAGGAGGTACGGCAGATGGGGTGGTGGACAGAGGATGAGTTGCAGAAGGAATAAAAGAGAAAGAGGTGAGAGGGGGGAGGGAGGAGTTAGTGCAGGATGGGAGGATGGGCGGATCTGCATCTAAATCCCAATTTCCTTGGCACTTGCGGGGAGGCGGTTTCTTTATGCAAACCATGACACATTTGCACAGGATTAGAGCAGATCTCCAAGGCTCTGGACAAGCCTGCACAGATACATTTCAGGTACATCGGTCTCGGTTTCCCCAGCAGGAGACAAGGCTCCTGAGACAAGCCTATACTGTCCTTTTCATCCACTCTGTTTGTGCTGGAGACCTGCATTTTTCCAGTTTCCCTGCAACCCCATTGGTGCAGCCAGCATATGTGGGTGGGAAAAGGCCCCCCCCACAAGCTCCTGCCCAGCGCCTCTTTGGGGTGGGAGAAGGGAAGAAATAGAAGGGCCCACCAATGTCTTCTTCGACTTCACAGTGTCTTGACAGCCTAGGGGCACTGACTGGATTTAGTAAAGTGCTCATAACTTCCAAACCAAAAGTCAGAGCTCAGGATCTAACAATAACAGGTGTTTTCCAATTCCTGAAAAATGATTTATAGGAAAAGGGAAATACCGTGATAGCCATCATTTATATGAAATGCAATTTAGTTACTGATTTGGTGAATCACTGGACTGCAAAGAACGTGAAAAGAAGTAGAGAATCCACCAATGGGAGACTGCCCAGTGGCTGACACATGGAGGATAATGATGATGACAATAATGATAGAACAACATACTGGCTCCATCTGTACAGCACTCTACATGGCATGTATTATGACTGCTCCCTTGTACACATGAGGAAACTGAGGCATAGGCAAGGTAAGTAATTTGCCCAAGGGTTTAGGACTAATAAGTAGCAGAGTTGAGATTTGAGCCTGGGTTTGACTGACTCCAGGGCACAAGTTTTTCCCTCCCTTGCCTCTGCCCTCTCCCCTTTCCTTCTTTCCTCCCTCCCTCTCTTCCTTCCTTCTGACCCCCTTCTTTCCTTCCTTTCATTCTTCTCCCTACCTCCTTTGCTGTGCTTCCCTTTCCTGTCTTTCCCTCCATCCATCTTTCCTTTTTATCCTTTTCTCTCCTTTCTTTCAATCGGATATTGACAAATTGCCCTCTACGGAGGTTGCACAATTTACGCTCCCCCCAGCAATGTTGGAGAGCCTCTCCCTATTCTCCCACAAGCTTGCCAAACACAGTGTCAGCAAACACATGCCTTAGGAAATGTTGCCCGTCTGATCAGTGCAATTTTAACTGATCGTGAAGGAGATTGAGCATCTTTTCATATATTGATGAGCCATTTGTATTTCTTTCTTTGCGATTATCTTTCATAATTTTTGCCCATATTTGTTCCTTTGTTGATATTTTTTCTTTATATATATATATATTATTACACTTTAAGTTCTAGGGTACATGTGCACAACGTGCAGGTTTGTTACATATGTATACATGTGCCATGTTGGTTTGCTGCACCCATTAACTCGTCATTTACATTAGGTATATCTCCTAATGCTATCCCTCCTCCCTCCCCCCACCCCACAACAGGCCCCGGTGTGTGATGTTCCCCTTCCTGTGTCCATGTGTTCTCATTGTTCAATTCCCACCTATGAGTGAGAACATGCGGTGTTTGGTTTTTTGTCCTTGCGATAGTTTGCTGAGAACGATGGTTTCCAGCTTCATCCATGTCCCTACAAAGGACATGAACTCATCATTTTTTATGGCTGCATGGTATTCCATGGTGTATATGTGCCACATTTTCTTAACAATTTCTAGGAACTTTTCATATGTTGAGGATAACATTCATAATAGGAGTCTGTATTTCTTGGCTAGGGCTGCCATAACAAAATACCACAAACTGGGTGCTTTAAACAACAGAAATGGATTTTCCCACAGTTCTGGAGGCTGGAAGTCCAAGATCAAGGTGCTGGCAGGGTTGGTTTCTTGTGTGGCCTCTCTCCTGGACTTGCGGATGGTCACGTTTTTGTGGCGTCCTCACATGGTCTTTCCTCCGTGCATAGCAATTTCTGGTGTCTCTTTTGTGCTTCCAAATTATTTCTTCTTATAAGGACACTAGTCAGAGTGGATTAGGGTCCACCCTAACAGCCTCATTTTAGGCCAATTACTTCTTTAAAGGCCCTATATCCAAACACAGTCACATTCTGAGGTCCTGGGGATTAGGGCTTCAAATAAGAATTTTGAGGGAACACTTCTCAGCCTGTAAAAAGTAAAGTAGAGGTTATTCTTCAAAGACTTTCCTCCCCATCTAATTAAGAATAAATAGTAACTTCTCTTAGAACCCAAATTTGTTCAAAGACTTGTGCTAACATCCTTAAATATCTGCTAGCCGTAATAAAGAAATCAATGCACTTTATGTTCTTAGCTCCCACAATTTAGCCTAAATATTTGCCCTGGCATGCTTATACTAGTCCAAGCAAGCATTAAGTCATAGCCTGTTCCTCTTCCTTATTTAAAAGTGTTTCCATCTTTCTCAGCATTCCACAAGTTACTTCCTCCTTCCTTTGTTCTCTTCTGCCTTTGCCTCTTTTAAAAAGTTCTAAGTTGCCGGCCAATCAGGACAAATACAGAATGTGAGGTCCTGTTCCAGCCAATAGAAACTGGACACAGCAATAAGGTAGACATGTCAGGTTATAAATGACCCTGTCTCCTTTGTTCAGTGTACTCTCCTGGTAAAACTGCTAGCAAGTGTACCCCTTCTGCAGAAAGTAAAAATGGCCTTGCTGAAGAAATTACATTTATGTTCAAATGCTATTTCTTCACAGCACCAGGGAACAAGCATACCTAACAAGCCAATAACAGAGTCCCACGTATTTTTTTTTTTTTCTGAGCTTGCTTTTAAAAAAAAATTTACCTTGTATATTTTCTCCCTACCCTATGCAGTATGGCCTCCTCAAGTCTCCAAATTTGGATATCTGAAATCAGCTTTCCTCCAGAAAACTGAGTGTTTATCTTTGCCTGGTTTCCCCTAATTTGTCTTCAAAGACAGCTTGGCACAGAGGAAAGGGTGTGATGGGCTTTGGAATCACTTCTACCTGGCCTGAAGTCCCGGCAATTCGCACAGCTGCAGGGTGACCTTGGGCAAGTCACTCTATCTGAGACGCAGAGTCTCTTTTCTATAAAGGACGCTAATAATAGCTAGCTGGCAGAGCTGCTGTGAGGATGAAATGAGATGATATCTCTAGAATGTGTAGCTCCGTGTCTGGCCCGTCACCAGGGTTCAGTATGCTGCAAGCATTGCGATTTTCTTTATGAATAACAGTTCGTATTTATCAAGCATCCATGGCACCGAGGGCCTGAGGGGAAGGGGGATGCAGAGTGGGGTCTGTCCAAGCATCTGCTCTCAGGGACTCACGGTCAGGACCACGAGCTGGAATGCATGGGCCAGGCCCTGCTGTCCTTCAAAGCCCAAATGGGGAAGGGAGACTCATATCTGAGCCTTGTAAGTGGAAGAGGATTTTCGCAGGTGAGAAGGAGGGGGGTGGGGGAGGGCATTGCAGGGGGAGGGCCCAGGATGTCCCAGAGCAGGGAGGCAGGAAAGGAGAGATCACCTTCATTGGATCACAAGGCATCTTTGTCTGCTCGAGAGTTTCTGGTTTGAAAGTGGGAGGCAGCGTGGAGACTCTGTTGTGGAAACAGGAACCGTCTTTACCTGAAACAGGCAGAACACACAAGTGTTTGATGGAGTTTGACTGTGGGGCCAGAAGTGCTTGCAGAGGGAAGGGAAGGGGCATGGGGTGAGCAGATGATGTTCACGCTACACGTCGCTGGCTGAGGCTGAGCTTTCAGGGAGCAAGGGCTCTGCGGGCACGGATCGCAGAGGGCTTGAGAAGGGTGTCTCTGAAGCAAGAGAGCTGGATGATCAGAGACATCCCCAAGAAGCGGGGATTGGTCCAAGGGCCCATGTTGGATGGAGGTGGCTCAGTGCCTGGCCCTTTACCTCATCTAATGCTAACTGCAAATCCGCAAAGTAGATATGGCTGGCCTTATTGTACAGAGGAGGAAACCAAGATTTGAAAAGGTGAAATTGTTCGCCCGAAGTCAAATTAGGAACTAGGTGGAGGAGCTGAGCTTAGAACCTGGGGAGCCCACATTCTCTGCATGTACCCCCATGCTGGTTAGAAAAGGGTCTTGGATGGTGGTGACCCCAGTGAAAGTGATCCCTGTGGAAAGGCTTAGTGCCCTCCACCACCCACCTGCCCTGCCAAGTTCCCTCCTTTCCCAGGGTGAGTGGATTAGGCTGAGCAGACATGGGGTTTATGGTGAGCCCACTCCAGAGAAAAGGGCCCCTTCCACCCTTTCCTTCTGCTGCTGGAACCTCATTGCATACCTCCACCCTCGTGATCTGCTGGGGTGGGGGAGCCTATTTGGGGCCTCACCTCTGTCCCCACTCCTGCTGTACAGAGGAGAGAAGGGTCCCCACTAAACACTCTGTGTTCCCCACAGCAAGTGCAGTTGTGTGGCCAAGGCACTCTCAGGTTCCCGGCGCCCTGGGTGCCACTCCGAAGTGTCTGGCTCCTCTCCATGGATCCCAGGGCCAGCTCCTCCTGCACATTCCTCATTTTTCTCCCTGCTCTGCATGTGCCACAAACACCTTGATCACATCTATCGCAGGAACACCTGCTCTCCTTTTAACGATCACATTCATGGAAGGAGAACAACCAACTTAGCATCGTAGTCCAAAATGTCCCCCAGGGGCTGGACAGGACCTTGGGAGTCCAGCAGGACCACCCTGCTGCCTTTGGGGTGGGGGTGGGGTGAAGACACGTTAAACCCTCTGAACTGCAAGGAGGGTCTCTGTTGCTGCCAGAGCCCCCTCCTCGTCACTCTGCTCACCAAGGAAGAGCATCTGGCCGTTAACTTATATATAATAACCCTTAAGCGCTGCCATTAAGTCACCTCTCATTCTTTTAAACTACCCAGGAAGGGAATTCAGGGTGATATATGGAGGCTTTTATGGCTGGTACTGGGCAGCTTAAGGACTTAGCAGCACACTGAACACACACATTGTTGCATAAATAAGAACCACTGTAATATTAAAGCATCACTCAGCTCCATGCCTGAGTTTCTCAGCAGCACAGAACCAACACCCTGCACCCTGGGTCATCGTCACTTAGACGAGGGGACCTGAGGACAGGGGCATTGCCCCAGAGCTGGACCACTGAATCCCATGATGTTACCACCGCTAGATGCACCAGGAGACCCTGTCACATTATCTCCTGTCCCTCTCTCCTTCTTTCACTCAGCCTTCTCCTTAATTATGCCTCATGTTGCAAGGGGCAGGGGATGGAAGAAGAAAGGAATCACTCCCTATCAGAACTAACCTGCTGCATGCCAGGCACTTTACACATATTATCTTATGAAATGCTCGATTGTACACAGTGGTAAAGATATTATTGCTCATTTATAGCTGGGGAGACTCAGTAACTTGTCCAAGGTCACCCAGCTTGTAAGTGACAAAGCTGGCATTTGAACCCTGCCTATGGCCCTTGCATATGTGTCATTTGCAAGAAACACGGGGTTCTGAGGCCAGAGGGAGGCAGGTGCTGGTGCAGGTAGACAGCCCCGAGGGGACCCGGAGAGCCCTGTGTGTGGAAGCTTTGAAACCAGGTGTGGGGGGCTCAGAGCGTGTGTCTGGGTTTGCAGACAAGGGCATGGCACTCACCTGCAGCTGCTCACCTGCGTGGCTATGCTCACCTAGGAGCACCCACTTGGCAAATGGACAGTGTTAATATTTAATGAGTGATGAAGACTTTGGGGGAATTGCTGTTTACTCCCTCAGAGGAAGGCTCAGAACACACATCGGGCCCCGATGGCCCAGGCAGAGACTCCCCAGATCAGATCCCCACCAGCTGGATCCGCCATGGAGGCCCATCTGCGAAGCAGCTTTGGCGAGCAGGGTCCAGTGTCAGGTCCTGAGGGTGGAGGAAGAGCAGGGAACTGGGAAGTAGGGCCCCTGTGCTTGGGGAATTCCACTCATGCCTGGGAGTGGTTGAAGATGAAGCCCAGGCGTGTTTTCCTTCCACCTTTCCTCTAACCCCCCTCTTGCCCACGCTGAGTGGGATGCCAACCGTGGTGCTGGGGCTTGCAAAGCCTCCAATCCTACCAGGTTAGTACCCCACCCTTAGGACCTCATTTAACCTTAATTACTTTCTAAAACTCCTATCTGCAAATGCAGTCACATTGGGGGTTAGGGCTTCAACATATGAACTTGGGAAGACACAATTCAGTCCATATCACAACTGCACACTCAAGAAAAATTAAACTCACAGATGTGAAGTGACTTGCCCAAATCACATCACCTGCAAGGGGACAGAGCTGGGCTTTGAAAAGAAGTCTGAATTCTAAAGTGTGTGCTCTCTGTGCTAGTCAAACATCCCCTCTGGTGTGTGTGTGTGACTCAATCCATAAGTCATCTTACTATCCTACTCCAGGAAAGATTATTAATATAAAATGTTTCACATTTTAAGAAACAGCTTTAGGCCAGGTGCGGTGGCTCACGCCTGTAATCCTAGCACTTTGGGAGGCCGAGGCAGGTGGGTCACTAGGTCAGGAGATCGAGACCATTCTGACTAACATGGTGAAACCCCATCTCTACTAAAAACACAAAAAATTAGTCGGGCGTGGTGGCTGGCGCCTGTAGTCTCAGCTACTTGGGAGGCTGAGGCAGGAGAATGACGTGAACCCGGGAGGTGGAGCTTGCAGTGAGCTGAGATCGCGCCACTGCACTCCAGCCTTGGCGACAGAGCGAGACTCCGTCTCAAAAAAACAAAACAACAACAACAAAAAATCAGCTTTAACTGAGGTATAATTTACCAACAAAAAAGTCCAATTAGAACTGTCAGATTAGCTGCATTTTGACAAACGTATGCAGTTGTGTAAACACCACCACAGTCAGGATATAGAACAAGCCAATCCCTCCCAAAAGTCCCATCATGGGCCTTTTGGAATCTCCTGCATCCTGCCCTTAGGCCCAGGCAACCACCCACCTGCTTCCTGTCCTTGCAGTTTGGCCTGTTCTAGAATTTCCTACCAGTGGAAGCATACAGTTTGTGTCTTTTGGGTATGGCTTCGTTCACTTGGCATGATGCTTTGGAGATTTAGCCATGTGGTTACACAGACCACTCGTTCATCCCTTTTTATTGCCGTGTAGTATTCTGTTACAAGGAAATATCAGATGTGGATTTATTTGAATTTCATTTTGTTTTGTTTTGTTTCATTTTATGTATTTATGTACGTATGTATTTATTTATCTGGAGATGGAGTCTCACTCTATCGCCCAGGCGGGGGTGCAGTGGTGAACTCTCAGCTCATTGCAACCTCTGTATCCCACGTTCAAGCGATTCTCCTGCCTCAGCCTCCTGAGTAGCTGGGACTACAGGTGTGTGCCACCACGCCCAGCTAATTTTTGTATTTTTAGTAGAGAAAGAGTTTCACCGTGTTGGCCAGGCTGGTCTTGAACTCCTGACCTCAGGTGATCTGCCGTCCTCGGCCTCCCAAAGTGCTGGGATCACAGGCATGAGCCACTGCGCCCGAACTCTTTGAATTTTAAAATCATGCTTTCCATACATGAATGTTCCCGGAAGCTCAGCCTCATGTGTTCTGCGGCTTGCGGGGAATCACACCGCAGAGACAGAAACACCCAGATGGCTGGGCCTGCCAGGCCCGTACTGCTTTCCAACAGCCATCCTGGGATCTTGCATCTAAATAGCTCTAGTTCCCTCATATCTCCAGAGAGCTTGCACCCCACCCCCGAGGCGTTGCAGGAAGGAATTCCATGTGTTCCCCAAATCCGAGCAGCCTGTGTCTAAGCGTCTTCACAGATGGGCAGTTCTTCTTTTATCTAGTCTCAAGCCTTCATGCTTCATTACTATTCTTCCCGCTACCGATGAAATGAAGCTTTGAAGTGAGAGAACTGCCTGGATCTGAAAGCTCGAGGAATAGGATGACGGGAAGGCCCAGGAGTCTCTCCCATGTCCCTGGTTAGACAAAAAGCCACCTGCTCCAGCAGCTGATGTTGTCACAACCCACCCACATCCCCTTGCTCGCTCTCGTCACTTCAAGCGTGCCACCCGACTTTCCCCTGCCAGCTCTCTAATTTCTTTGCCCAGGGTTCTCTTTGCCTGGCAGGGAAGTTTTGCCCACCTGATTCCCATCGCCTTCTCACCCCAGGGAAGGATAACTCCGAGGCTCACGTCTGTTCGACACTGGATCCCAGCGTTTCCCCAGGGCTTGAGCCCCGTTGCCCACCGGGGTAGCTGCCGGCGACACGCTCCGCCTGGCTTCTCCTGTGCCCTGACAGTGGTTCTCAACATCGTCTGCAAATAAACTACCTGCACCAGAATCCTTGCCTCGTGTCTGCTTCTGGGAAGCCCATTCTGAGCCAGATGGTAGCAGTGAGCACTGGTGGTCTCTGGGGTCCTGGGCTGCCTGCTTTATGCACTGCTTTCATCAGTACAGTCCCCTGAGGTGGGACCGTTCACTGCCATCTTGCAGATGACGGGTAACTTGCCTGAAGTGGAGCACTTAGTAGGTGGCCAAGCCAGGTTTCAGACTCCCAGCCCCTCCCCCACCTGCCTCCACCCTGAAACAAACATATTCAAATGCGCGTGTGACCCTTATCTGGAGTTTGAGTAAAACTCTTGGGCTCGGGAGCCCAAAACTCAGAATTCTGTCTCTGCCTCTGTCACAGATGTGCTGTGTGGCCTTGGACAAGTCACTTCCCTTTTCTGGGCTCTATTTCCCCATTATAATCTGGAGGGACTGGATTGTGTGATGTAAACAGGCCCCTCTAGCTCTGACATTTGGTAGAAGCTAAGGTTGAAGGAGGTGATTTTAGGACAAATACTAGGCCACCCCATCTTATCCAGCGGGGAGTGAACTGCAGAGTTAGCACCCGCAGACAGCTGGGAGGAAACGAGAAAGAGCCATTTGAAGGATTCGGAGGAAGTTGCCATGGAATAACAAGGGCAGCTCCTTGAGGGATGCTGCCGGGAGAGGGGTACAGACATCCAAGGCTAAAGGCAGGAGGGGTCCGTCTGGAACCTCCTTGTCCGTTGCTCCTGGTGGGAAGTGACCTGGGAAGAA
This sequence comes from Hylobates moloch, assembly GCF_009828535.3. Lineage (NCBI taxonomy): Eukaryota > Metazoa > Chordata > Mammalia > Primates > Hylobatidae > Hylobates > Hylobates moloch. The sequence goes on from NW_026652284.1 coordinate 16,721,501, forward strand.
CCTGGGGTAGCGGGGGCTCCCTTCCTCTGTCCAGTCCCTTATAAGGGGTCCCTTGGGCAGAGGCTGTTCCGAACTCTCCTTCCCACGAGGACTCTCTCACCAGGAGGTCACCTCCCTTAGTACAGGGGTGGCAGGACAGGGTGGAGGGAGAGCTAGTGCGCCAGAGCCATGTTCCCTCCACCTCCAAAAGCCCAGAGCAAGGCAGAGGGAAGAGTCGGGTGAATTATGCATGCGCCTGTTAATCACGCACTGATTAAAATGATTGTACTAATATTAATTCTTCCAGCCCTCTTGGAGGAGAGGGCAGTGACTGTTCCCTGCTCCTGGCACTAGATCATGCCCAGCAGACCTGTGGATTTGTAGGATGCTGGCTCTCTGCCAGTCCCTGGGCATGCCGCTGGGTGTGAGCTCATTGTACCCTCTGCCTTGTGAAGGAGGGAAGGCCCGGTGCCTGGCCCGGACGTCTGAAACTGCAGAATGAGGTTCAGAGATGTCAAGGGCCTTAATTACGGACACACAGCAATGAGCCTGGTTGGGAATCAGGCTTCCTGCTCCCCGGGCTGTGGGCTCTGCCTACAGAGTGAAAACAAGAAGGATTTTCAAGGCAGTGTCACATGGGTGAGCTGCTTTTAGGCAGATAACTGCAGGAGGGGACAGAGAGGGGCAGCCTAGCTTAAAGATATCTGACTTGCAAATGACGAGACACCTGGCTTCATTTTTCAGACACCTGAAGGCATTGTGGCAAAGTTAAGGAAAGAGCGCAGACCCTGGGGCCAAACAGACTTGAATTCCAGGCTGGTCTCCCCCAGGCTCTAGCCAAGTGATCTTGAGAGCAAGACTTTTCCTCCTTGAACCTTAGGGGTCCCATCTGCAAAAGGAGTCAGTCAAGCCCAGAACCGTTGTCGAGATTAAAGGATAGAGTCTAATAGTAGGGCATCTCTTGGCACAGAGCAGATAATCCTCAGGACCAGTTTTCCAAGGAGTAAGCCTTTTCGCACTGATGTGCAGTTTTCACGTAACTGGTATTGAAAAGTATCTGCGCCCCTGCCCCTATGACCTTCTCCTTCCCACCATGGGGGACTTTCTTCCTCTTCCTTGGTGAGCTGGGAGGAGTTCCGGGGGTCTCTACAGAGAATTTAGAATACAGAGTAATTCCCCAAGGAAACAATGTTAGAAGTCATTGGTAACCACAAATACAGATAAAACGTTGTCAGCTCCCTTGGGGATTACGGGGCTTTGGGGGCTACCCTGGGACTTTAAGGACAACAGGCCAGCTGTGACTTTAGCAATGCTATCAGTAGCCTTGCCCACTGTTTACTGAGCTCCTATTTGCTGGGCACTTGACATACAGTGCTTCCTATAATTTTTCTGGATGTATTTGAGGTTGGTGAATATTTTTATTACCCCCTTTAACAGATGAGGACACAGAGTAGTTTGATTCCAGGCTGAAGTTTGCCGTCCTCCCAGTCTGTGCTTTTAACCATGACTTTCTTTATCTCATCCACTGACACTGTTTATCTGGGAAGATATATTGCTTGATCCAAGAAGCTGACTTAGAAGTGAACTTTAGGGACAGATCCTTCCGTAAGCTAAAGATTGCATAGACGCTGGTGGCCTGGAGAATCCAGAGTCAGTACTAATCCAATAATGGGCACTTTCTGAAGGACTCAGACAACAGGGAAGGTGGTCCAGGGTCCAAGGTTTTTCCTTGGCCCCGAAAAGTCCACGCAGAGCCCTGAGCATGTACCCAGAGATGGCTGACAAGGACTGTGGTCATGTGTGGGGATGGGGTCAGTGAGGTGTGTGTGTGTGTGTGTGTGTGTGTGTGTGTGTGTGTACACAGTTCTTGGTACATATGCATAAACCTATCTATATTCAAGTGCACATAAAACATAAACACAGGCCATTATCCAGTCTCAGGTTCTCTCCGATGATTTTTTTTTTTCTGCAGTTGATTATTGCCTTGTCCTGTCTCCTTATCTCTTATTCACAAACACACTTACTGATGTGGTCTGCACTTCATTAATTTGCATGGGTTTGCATAGTGCCTGGGGAATGATCAAATGTCTTATCCTCTCTCTCTCCACTTGAACAAGGAATTCCCCATTTAGAGCAACGACCCTGTGGAAAGGGGAGTGGGTGTGTTTGGGTGATTGGATCGAGGAGGTGGCATATGTGTGTTAAAAAGTCATATCCGGTATGCCCGTTGTCTTCAAAATACATCCTATGTCAAACAAGCTTCTCAGTGAGTGGAGAAGATGATGAATTTGGATCTCCTAGGGGGTGGATGAAAAGGCGCTGAGATTGGTGAGTTTATCTGAAGGGGCAGGGGTGGGATGCAAAGGTGGGCACAATGGGGCGAGTTTCTTACTTTTTTTCTAGCTGTCATTGGCCAGTGCTTAGGCCATCACATAGATTTCAATCAGCTGTAACAGATATAACCTTGAAGTGTGAGGTTGTCAGGAAAAAGAAGAAAGGAAGGTGGGGAAGTGGGGAGAGAGAGAGAGAAAGAGGGTGCAGGCTGGAAAAGAGAGAAAGGGAGTGTCAGACACTGTGACAACAGCATCATTCCCTCCATCGTGTCCTGTTGACCTGCCCCAGGCCAGGCCCAAAATGCATACAGCCAGGTCTTGCCCAATCAGATATTCTCGTTATCCCCTTAATTATTCTTTACAATTAAGCTGTATGTTCTCCATTTACAGAAGAAGAAGTGAAACCATAGAGAGGTCCCTTAGCCACCGAAAGGGAGACTCGGGTTTCAGCCGAATGTCTTTCTTCCTGAGTTCAAATCCCTGATCCTCCTCTTACCATAATACCATGTGATATCGAATGAGTTATCTAACTTCATGTTGTCTCAGTTTCTGCATCTGTGAAGTGGGGATAATACTGCAGAACGCGTTAGGGTTGTATAAGCCTTAAATGAGTTAATGTATATAAAATGCATAGAACAGTGCCAGGTGCATATTAAATTCTGTATAAGTAAGTATTAGCTATTATTCTATTGTTATTATTCTATGAGCATAGATTGTTCAGTTAAAAATCTTGTCCCTCCGTCTTTCTCCCCAGTGCCCCTTCCTGCCAGCTACTCCTTCCTTTTAAGAGTTAAGCCCTGGGGTTGGCTTCGCCGGCCAGCAAGTGATGTCACCCCCCCTTCCCCTTCCCCCTACCCCACTCCAGGGTCTGGCCTCCCAGAGGACGGGTCTGTGCCTGTTTTCCAGACCCGCAAGCAGGCACCAGCTCGGGGAGCGAGTGCAGGGATGCTTATTCTCCACCCTTCCTCTCTTTGAGAATCTAAGGGCATAAGTTAGATAACCGTGACACCTGTTTTAAATTAGCCTTCAGAAGCCTCCGACAGCTGAGAAATTATTTAACAAGGAAAGAATTGAGTACATGAATAAATATTAATATTAAATCACCACTTCCCTCGATTTAAGAGGAAGGGTGGGAGACTCACCAAGAGATGGAGGCAGCAGGTGTCCTGGAGATGCCAGTGTACGGGGCTCAGAGAAGCCAGCTGTGGGGTGGGACTACGGAGCCGCCGACCATTGGTCACCTGGTTCCTGTCCAAGCCGAGAGGGGATTCTGTCCATCAGGGAGGCTGGCAGGTGGCAGAGGCAACATCCAAGCAGCTCACGGCAACTCAACAGGTGCTCGTTTGAGTTCCAACCTTCCCAGGCTGTGGTCCTGGAGGGACACAGACTCCACCTGAGAGCTGCCCAAAGCATGGAGCAGACTCCTACCCCCATCCCTCAGAGAGGGGCCATTGTCCCGGCCCAGCCTGGCCCCATTGTGACTTTCATGGGTCCAGCACTGTTACCTCCGTGGGCCCCTGCCTCCATATAAAAATTGTAAAATGTTTATTTTATGACCACATTGGAATAAAGATGTATTCCAATGACGTAATCCAGGCTGGATTCGTAATTCTATATTCATTATTATTTTATTCATTTTTTTCCTGATTTTAAAAGGAATCAAAATGAAAACATCCTTTGGGCCCTGGGCACGGTGCCTACTGGGCCTGATGGAAGGGGCAACCCACTGGCTGGGGTCGGGGTGGCGGATGCTTGAGCCAGGGAAGCAGGAACTGGTGAGGAGGGGTCGGCTTGGGGATGAGGGTCTCCAGGGGATGGCAGAGCCACCCAAGGGATATGAGGATCTGGAAACTCAGATCTTATCCTTTAGGCCCAGATCACAGATTGAAATTAAGTAAGAATCATCGATTTCTATGAATAACAGAAGTAATAATAATGAGTATGAATGAATAGCGCACTCCTCTTTGACTGTCTTGACCACCTTGGCATTCTTCAAAACCCTCCAAGCAAAAGGAAAAGAAACTGCCAAGCACATTCCAGGCTCAGGGCCTTCGCCTTAGCTCTCCTGGCTTGGTATCCTCTCTCCTGGTATTCGAGTGACGTGCTCTCTCTTCTCCTTGGGTCACCATCCTAGTGAGGTTCTTCCTGGCTTTTGGATTGAAATAGCCCCTCTACTCCCTTTATCCTGTTCTTTTCCCCTCCTTAATTTTCTCCATAGCACTTCCTGCTTCCTTATATTCCACTGCATGACACATGGAAACATAGGGTATAATAGAATATACGCTGCATGTGGCCAGGTGTAGATGTTTGCCAGGTTGTAGGGACTTTGTCTCATTCTTCATTGTGTACTTAGCATCCAGAATAGTGCCTGCCATGCAGGGTGCTCAATAAATTCTGAATGAATGAATGAATGAGACATGTCTGGCACATACATGGCAGTTACAGCCATCTTTGTGCCTAGCGCTTTGGGTTGCTGAGCCCTCAGCCTTCAGCGAGGAGGTATTGCCCTTCTTCCACCATTGCAGAGACTGAGGCCTGGACATACAAACGAGCATGCCCCACAATCATACAGTTAAGGTAGATCAATAGCTTCCCTGGATAAAACGAAGTGTAGACAGGTCCAAGGTTTGAGCAAAAAAGTGGTTTGGAAGGTGCAGTTACGGAATGATGAGGGAATAAGGGGGCTGCTGATGTCCCTTCCTACCCCAGGTTCAGCATTTCAGTTTCTATCTGCACCAGAGCCTTCTAGGCTCTTTGCTGGAAACTGAGGATGTCACACTGTAGCTAATACCTGCTTATACAGAATTTAATATGCACCTGGCACTGTTCTATGCATTTTACATATATTAACTCATTTAAGGCCTATACAACCCTAATGAGTTCTGCAGTATTATCCCCACTTCACAGATGCAGAAACTGAGGCAACATCAAGTTAGATGACTCGTTTGATATCGCATGGTATTATGGTAAGAGGTGGATCAGGGATTTGAAATCAGGAAGAAAGACATTGGAGTTGGGGACACTGGTTTAAGTGCCTGCCCTGTGGAACCTAAGCAGATCTGTTTTCCCCTGGGCCTCAGTCCCCCCTCTGTAAAGGAGGGAACTGGGCCACAGTCTGAGATCCCTGCATCGGGCAGGGCTGCGTGCTCCCTTCTTCTGCATCCAGGCTTCCTACCAGGGAAGGGAATGAGCCCTCCTCCTCGCTGCCTCCCCTCCTCCTAGTCCCCGGCTCAGGGCCTGACACCTGCAGGTGGTGGTGGATCCTCGGTCGTGCAGTGGATGTGTTCTGGCATCATTTAACACCTGCGTCATATCTCTGAAGCCCCATCCTACACGTAGCTGTGAGTGCATCGCTCTGCCGAACTCCAAATAGACATAAGCCACTGCCCTGCTTGGCTTCTTGTCTAATTATGGCTGCGACATTGAAGTGACAGGGTGCGCTTAATTAGAGGACCATGCGCACTGACCCAAACGCTGTTTCGGCCCAGAATTTTCCAGCTTGAGCAGCCCAAACCCTGTGTGTGATGATAATAATAAGGACCTTTAGATTGTGCTGGGGATTAAATGAGATAATGCATGCATCTGGCAGGGAGCGGGGCACCAGCCAGTGACCTGTGGTCAGGTCCCAGCTCCTCCTTCCCCTTCCTGCTCCTGACATGGATGCCCACTCTGCCTAGCCATGCCCTGGAAAGGTGCCCATCCTATTTTGGCTGGGCAAAATGTCAGCTCTGTCTTTCTTGAATTCGTCCTCCAAGGATTTGCAGGCGATGGGAACAGGGGAGGCCTCCTGAAGATAGTGGCTCTTCTCCCAGCTCCCAGAAGCATATCTGGCTTGGCAGCATCTTTGGGCCACCCAAAGCCAGGGTCCCTCAGCCCAGGCAGCATTTGGGTCAGTGTGAGGGCCTTTAGTAAGCACATGTTCCCATCTTGACACCACTGCCATCATTAGATAAGACACTGAGAGGGACGGCGGGCTGTGTTCATTTTGTGTCTGACGAGCTCTGCTATAAAATGAGGAAAGCAGTTCAGAGAAGTTAAGCAACTTGCCCAGAGTTGTCCAGCTAGGAATTTCCAGAGCTGGACTCAGATTCAGATCTCTGGGTGTCTGCCCTATGCCAGGCACCCCCATTTGTTAGCCTTTAAATGGGATCTGAAACCTTTATTTATCGGGACAAGTCCTGAGTGTCCAGCAGACAAAGCTTTCCTTCCTTTCCTTCCACCACGAAGTGGAAAGTCTTGCCACCATTTCCAAAATATGTCTTATTTTTTTTAGACAAGGTCTCACTCTGTTGCACAGGCTGGAGTGCAGTGGCATGATCTCGGCTCACTACAACCTCCACTTCCTGGGTTCAAGCGATACTTCCACCTCAGCCTCCCCAATAGCTGGGATTACAGATGCATGCCACCACATCCGGCTAATTAGTTTGTATTTTTAGTAGAGACAGGGTTTTGCCATGTTGGTCAGGCTGGTCTTGAACTCCTAACCTCAGGTGATCCGCTCACCTCAGCCTCCCAAAGTGCTGGGATTACAGGCATGAGCCACCGCACCCGGCCCCCAGAAAGTGTCTTTTGAGGGTAACTTGTTTCTTCTTTTCCTGAACCTGTGATATATGTCACAACTCCTCTTAGCGGCTGTCCCAGCACTGGTTCTTTTCCCTCCTGGCAGTGACCAGAGCTGTCATTAAGTGACTCACTGTAAGAGCAGAGACTGTCTCTGTTACCACTGTTGAATGAATGAATGCATGCATGGATGAATGAATGAATGAAATGTGAAACTCTTTCCTGAGTTCTGTCCTTTCACTGCTCTAGCATGCTGCCCTCTGAGCGCTTCCCACCCCTCGAGGGGGTCATCTATATAGAGGTGGGAACAGAGCCAAGGTGCCTAATGGGGTCCGAAGCCTCTCCACCTGGTGAAATTGCCTGTAGATTCCACGTCTGTGTCTGTCCACTTGACCCATGCTCCAGGCCCCGCTGCCCTCATCTCTCGTTCCCCTGATGAATCACATGAGGTCTGGTGACACAGCATCATCACTCTCCTTATCCAGCAGACACGACATCACCCTCCTTCACCCGCTGCAAACTGGCTGCCCAGGCATTACAGGAAGCCACCCCGCCCCCTCCTGGGCCTGGCTGCCCTCACCTCTGTAATATCTTTTTTCTAATAGAGTGACCTGAACTCTGTGTGCTGTTCTAAAAGCAGCCTCAGAAGCCCCTGAGACATGCAGCCAGGTAATTCCCCTGGCAGAGGTACGATCTTACCTTGCCCCGCATCTCTGAACCTGCTGGCTGGCTGAAGAACGTCAGTTTTATAGAATATAATAAAATAAAACAGGTTCATTCCACGAATTATGAGGCACCATCTAGCTCTGAGATTTGGGGGCTCTTCCTTTCCATTAAGTTGTAAACTGCATGAGAACAGGACCATGTCTGTGAATGGGTGAATTTTATTTTATGTAAATTAAACCTCAAGGTAGCTGGTAGCAATGAATGCAAGTAGATAGGATATATGGCAGCTAAAAGAATATTCCAGGAACAATGATAACCTTGTGCATCTGGTACCAATGAGGAGGAGGTCAGAGGTGAGCCTGGAAAGCTGGCACAAGCCCAGGTCATGGACAGCCTTGAGCAGCATTTGATGTCATGAGATACGTAACAGCCATCGCTGTGTAACAGCCAGCCCCAAACTCAGTGGCTTAAATATAACCATTTATTCTCCTACCATAGATTTATGGTAGGTGAAGGTCAGCTTGCATGAGTTGGGCTCAGCTGGGCCATTTAAGCTGCTGGTCCAGCTGGGCTTGGCTCCAGATGGTGGGTTGAACTGTGTAGTTCATTCTGAGGTCCCAGCTGAGGGAGCAGCAGCTCCCTCGGGTGGCGGGTGGTGCGGGGGCGGTGGGGGGGGGGGAAGCTCTTCTTGTGAAGGGGGCAGAAATGCAGAAGGGAGGGTCCCACTGGGCAAGCCTATTCCAAGCCATTGCTCAACTGAACATCCCGTTGACTAAAGCAAGTAACATGACAAAACCCCACATTGATGGGATGAAAAAGTAGGTTCTGCCTACAGAGAAGGGGATAAGGGAGTGGGTATTTGCTGAACATCAGTTCAAGCATTCACAAGGTAGCTCAGGATAATGTCAAGAGAATATTCATCAGCTATGTGACTTTAGGAAAGTAACTTCCCCTCTCTGTGCCTCAATTTCCCCACCGAAAAAGCAGATATCAAACATGGCCCATTCAATGACATAATCTCCATCAAGCCTTCTAGCCTGGGCTCACAGGGTGAGCACTTATGTCCACCATGATTTCAAAAATGATAAGAGATATTCCAATTTCCTCTTTGTCATCCTTTCTGGTACCCCGCATCCTCCTTTCTTTCTGCTGGGCCAAACCGTCCCCCCATCTCCCCCTCCCCAGGGCCTCCACTCTCTTCAAATATTTGGAAACGTCCCTGAGGTCCCCAATCTCGATCACGGTTAAGCCAAGCTACACAGATTTAGTTCCTTTAATCTTTCCTCGTAAATTAATCCCTCTGAACCTTTAATCATTTTCCTCGAATGAGATTCAAATGAGGTACTCGTCTGGACTCCCACCACACACGGGCTGCAGCCTGGTGACAGCCTGTCATGCTGACAGGTTTCTTGCCCTTTGGGGAGGGCGCACCAAGCTGCCCCAGAGATAAGAAGATTGTGGGTATCAGTAACTTATACCAACAAACCAACCCAAGCTTTTGTGGGTGTCCTGCCTTTTTACCTGTGTGTTTCCTGAAGTAGGAATGGGTGGTTGATAACGTGCACCCTCCCTCCTCCAGCTCCTCTTGTGACCCATTGGCCACCAGTTATCCTTTATATGGACCGTGTGCCCTGTCTTGGTACTTGGCATGTCAAATCCTCATGATCTCCCTGAGAGGTGAGATGAGACAATAGTAAGACCATGAGTTCAAATCCCAGTCAAGACACTTCTGAGCTGTGTGACCTTGGGCATGTATAACTTAACTGTTTTCTCACCTGGAAAATGGGGTCATAAAAGTACCTGTATCATAGAGTTGTTGGAAGAATCTGATAACTTAATACAAGGGACAGCTTCAAGTAGTATTCGGCACAATAGTATTTGGTCTTGATGAATGTTGGTTGTTGTAAGTCATGATTACTCATGCGTGGCAGATGGAGAGAATCATTCAGAGAGGTGAGGTGAGCTGCCCAAGCTGTAGAGATGGGATTAGAACCCCTCTCTTAATGTAGGTCCAACACTCTGGCTCAGCCTGGCAGAAAGGGTACAAGGGATCCCTGCATAGTGGGACAATGAGTGAGATCCACAGACCTATCTAGGGACTAATGGAATGTCAGATACATGAACAGCTTGTCCTCTTAGTCTCTGGGTTGTGGGTTTGGAAGCTGGCTGCTTGTTTCTATTACCTTCTAGGAAATACCCTTTTGACTGATCTTCAAAGTGGTTTCCAAGTATTAAAGTCAATGGTTGAGGAGAAACACTGAAACAAAACATATTCCCTCCCAGAGTTCCGCCAGGCAGCAGGATCCACATGAATCTGTAATTCCTAATGGCATCACTCAGGCATTGCTCGGGCATTTAAGCTGCAGGTCGTGCAGCCTATAGACAGCTGGAGTATTGTTACACGGACACTGGGCAGATCTGAGTTGAATTTCTTCTTCCTAATTGTGAGGGCCTGGTGTTAAAGATAGATTTTGGAGTGAGACTTCCTGGCTCAGAATCCCAGCTCTGCCTCTTACTTTCTGACCTTAGGCAAGCAACTTTACCTCTCCGTGCCTCAGTTCCCTCATCTTGGAAAAACAGGGATGATAATAATAGCACCTATGTTATAGGGGTGCTGTAAGGATGAATAAATCAAAATGTTGAAAGTGCCTCTGAGAGTACCCAGCACAGAAGGAGAGCTGGTCATGTGTTCGTTGCTACTGTTGTTGCCATTTCACTGTATCTCTGCAGCTGGGCAAGTCATTGCCCCTCTCTGAGCCTCAGTTTCTGTAAAATAGGTGCACTGGTCCTTGTCTCCCAGGGGCTGGGTGAGAATCTGGTGAAATAAAGTGGTAGGAAATGCCTAGCAAAATGCCAAAGCGTTATGCATTTTGAGGGATTATTAGGGGGATGGCAACATAAGTGTGAGTGGCAGTGAGGTGAGTGATGAGCTGGGCTATTTAAATGAGAACTTCGAAGCTCCCCAGAAACCTGTATTCCCTGTCCCCAAACACTTACTGTGTTGGAACATCTTGTAGTTTTCTGCTTTCCACCTGGGAGACTGATTTGCTCAAAATTGGCTTGGGGAGGGCAAAGCTCTTAGGGGGTTGAGCACAAAGGGAGAGGGAAATTGTAAATTTTACCCCCAACAGTGAGTTGCTAGATGATTGGGAAATGGATTGTTGAATCTCAATCTCTCTGTCTCCTGCTCTTCCTCCCTCCTGTAAAGCAATTGAAGAATAAGATGGATACCATCTGTCTCAAAGCCAGGCACCTGGAAGTCACTCCTCATACCTCCTTCTTCACCCTCCATGGCTAGTCAGTCACCACGTCCTAGAAAGATCCCTCCAGAATATCACTTGGAGTGACCCTGTCTGTCTCCCTGGCTGGAGAGCCCAGTGTCTCTCCCCTGAATGTCTACAATGGCATCTATCTGCATCTCTTACCTCCTTTCTTGTCCTTTTAGAATCCACTCTCCAAGTAGCAGCTTGCAGAGTATTTAAAAAACACTCATCTTATCTTCCCCCAATTCTTTGTTGGCTTCCCTTTTTTAAGAAAAATGTTTGAAACCCTATAAAGAAGGAGCTGTTGTTATCTTATTTTGCAGAGGAGGTTCAGTCCAACTTCAGTGGCTTTGCATATGCCTTTCTTGCCCCCTGGAATTCTCTTCCCTCCTCTCATGATCTCCCTGCCCACACCTAACTTCCCTGGGGTAACTCCTGCTCATTCTTCAGGTTCCCATTTCCTTGCTCACTGATGGAGTCCTTCCTGGCTGTGTCTTGGATCAATGCTCTCATAGCATCCTCTGTCTTTCTTCAACACACTTATTTTTGTAACCATCATCCCTCCTGTGACCATTGTTTTAACCTTTCCTAGGGGAGTGGTACCATAAAGGGAAGCTCAGGCTGCTATTACAAAATACTGTAAACTGCATGGCTTCAACTATAGATATTTTTTTTTTCTCACAATTCTGGGGACTGGGAAGTCCAAGATCAGATGGCAGAAGATTTGGTTCTTGGGGAGGGCTCTCTTCTTGGCTTGCAGATGGCTGCCTACCCACGGTGTCTGAATGTGGCAGAGAGAGAGAGAGAGCGAGTGAGCACACTCTGGTCTCTCTCTCTTCCTCTTGTCACAAAGACATTAATCCCATCATAAGGGCCTGTATTAGTCTGTTTTCACACTGCTGATAAAGACATACCCAAGACTGGGTAATTTATAAAGTAAAAGAGGTATAATAGATTTGTAGTTCTACGTGGCTGGGGAGGCCTCATAATCATGGTGGAAGGTGAAAGGTACTTCTTACATGGCAGCAGCAGCAGATAATCAGAGAGCCAAGCAAAAGGGGTTTCCCCTTATAAAACCGTCAAATCTCATGAGACTTAATCACTACCACGAGAACAGTACGGGGGAAACCACTCCTGTGATCCAATTATCTCCCACTGGGACCCTCCCACAGCACATGGGAATTATGGGCGATACAATTCAAGATGAGATTTGGGTGGGGACACAGCCAGACCGTATCAGGCACCACCCTCAAGACCCATCTAAACCTAATTACCTCCCAGAGACCCTACCTCCAAATACTGTCACATTAGAGATTAGGGCTAGGTCTTCAACATATGAATTTTTTCTTGGGGGGGCAGGGGAGACACAAACATTGAGTTTGTAACAGGCAGTTATGTTCCTCTCTGGACCACTGATTCTGAGCACAGTTCTTGGCACTAAGCAGACACTCAGAATGTTTGTTAAATGAATGAACAAATGGATAAATGAATGAATGAATGAATGAACGAACAAGTGAATACATGAAAAAATTATAGTCCTGCTTGAACATTGAATCTGGAGGTCCTCCCTAGATTTTAGAGGAACCCTGTGAATCCACGTATGCCTCAAGAGGTCTTTGTGACAACAGGGGAGGCTGGATAAGACACTATTCAGCAAAGACTCTATCTTTTCTTAGCAGTGACCTAACTGGTAGCAAAGTTGTGGCTTGCTAGGATATTTTGACTTTTTCTGAAACAAAAATAAATTTTCAAAAAAGAAGAGGAAAAAGTCACGTTGAACTGCTCTGATCTCCCAGCCATGAAATATCCCCCTGGGATTAGATCCCCCGCTGTGAAGTATTGCCCCGTGATTAGATCTCAAGCCATGAAATATAACCATGAATTTAGATCTCCTCCTTGGAAATACAGTTTGCTGATTAGATCGCCCCCATGAAATATGGCCTTTGGGTTAGTACACACCAGTAAAATATGGCCTTTGATTAGATCACTGCAGGGAAGGCTGAGGTGCTAGCTGAGACTAGGAGCTCTCACCACATCCTCACAAAGTAAAATATAAATATATGGAGAAGAAAAGAAAGCAGAGGAGATAAATTAATAACGGTGACATTTTGGAACTTGGGCTTTCTTGAAGGTTGTCAGCGAGAGGGAAGGGATGGTGACAGACCCAAGTGTGTAGACTCCTTCACTGGGTGACCTGGTGCTGGTGACAGCTGGTGTACGAGGCTCCCTGTATACCCAGAACTGTGCAGAGCACTTTATGTGTGTTAGCTCCTCTAGCTCCCAAGAGGAAGGTGACATTATTATGGTCCCCATATACACATGGAAATTGAGGCACAGAGAAGTAAAGTCAGTTGATCAAGGACCCATAGCCAGAAGTGTCAGAGCTGGATTTGAACTTGGCTCCTCTGCCCCTTGAGCCTTTACCCTTAGCCACTGCCCTTTGGTTGGCCTAACCGATGCCACTCCTGACTCGTGGTGCTAGGGCAGTGTGGCTGCCACAAACCCTCTGCTGCTGCAGGGGTGAGGAGTGGGGATCCCTGCTAGAGTCAGAGATGAGCTGGCACTGCCCCTGGGCTCACCCTGGGTGAGGAACAGAACAGATAATCCCAGAGGCAGAGCCCAGAGAAAGGCCAGGGAGGCCCTTCCCCACACTTAACAGGAAGCTCAGGCCCAGAGATGGGCAGTGGCAGCAGGCCCAAGGCCTCATAGCGGGGTGCCAGCAGATCCAGACCTAGATGCCAATGTCGCCCGACTTTGGGGCAAACATCTCCTCCTTGCTGTGTAGATCTCTCTCTCTCGCTCGCTGAAAGGAGCAGAAAACTAAATTTGGATCATGAGTTTATTTAGGGAGATGGCTTAGTGTCACCACCTCCCAGCTCACTTAGTAATCATGTGAGCTGGACACTGTGCTGGGCACATGGTGCAGCCATTTCCAACCTTTTTGGCACCAGGAACCAGTTTCGTGGAAAATGAATTTTTCCATAGACCAGGGCAGGGGCGATGGTTTCAGGATAATTAAAGTACATTGCATTTCTTGTGCACTTTATTTCTATTATTATTACATTATGATATATGATGAAATAATTATACAACTCACCATGATGGAGAATCAGTGGGAGCCCTGAGCTTGATTTCCTGCAACTAGATGGTCCCACTGGGGGTGCTGGGAGACAGTGACAGATCATCAGGCATTAGATTCTCACAAGGAGCTCACAACCTAGATCTGTCACATGCACAGTTCACAGTAGCGTCCGTGCTCCTATGAGAATCGAATGCTGCTGCTGATCTGACAGGAGGTGGAGTTCAGGTGGTCATGTGAACAATGGGGAGTGGCTGTAAACATAGATGAAGCTTGCCTGCCATTTGCTTCCTGATGTGTGGCCCGTTTCCTAACAGGCCATGGACTGGTACCGGATTTGAACTTGGTTCCTCTGCCCTGGAGCCTTTACACTTAACCACTGCCCTTTGGTTGGCCCAACCAATGCCACTTCAGGCCTGTGGTGCTAGGGAAGTGTATGGCCCCTGCAGACCCTCTGCTGCTGCAGGGGTGAGAAGTAGGGGCCGGTACCAGTCCGTGGCCTGGGGGTTGGCGACTCCTACCTTGGTGGGCCACCCTCAGCCCCCTTCCTGGACAGAGGCCCTGCTCACAGTTGATCCATGTCTGGGAATTGCCCTTGAAGGTCACTGCCAGACCCAAGGTGATGCTCTCCAGAGGTGGCCCCCATCTGTGCCTGCTGGGTGGGGACACAAAGCCCTGCTTCTTGCTTCAATTCAGGGCAAGCTGGTCTCAGCTTCAGAGCTCCCAGTGGATCCACAGCCAGCTCCCTCTTTGCCTGGTCCCCACTTTTCTGCAGAAGCTGTCTTGAGAGTACCCCAATCTCCTGCACACAGCTGTCTATCTCATGGTCTGTTTCCCAACAATACTTGTCCCTCTGCCCCGCCGATCCCATCTGTGAAATGGGAATGGAACACCTAGCCCGAGGTAGTCTGGCGGCAAGCATGCCAGTGTGTGTGTGACGTGCGCACAAGATTCCTGGCACACACTAAGTGTTCACAAATATTTGCCAAAATCCCCGCCGGGTGGGTCATCTGGAGCTGAGAAAGACACAGAGAAGGGATTCTTCACCTCGATTCATCTGCAACGTGGGGCCGATAAGCCTGTCTTGTGGGTCATTGTAAACTCTGCTGGGCAGTGCTGGGGACGTGGGGGTGAGTGGTTCCTCCTCAGACTTCATCTCTGGTCCCTCTTTCTTTCCCTGCAGGGTGCTCAGTGAAAGTCCCGGGTAGGAGGCCGGCCACTTCCTTATCTCACAGGAGCCAGCCACTGGCCAGCTGTTATCAGGGATTTGTGAGCTTGTAAAACATGGCCAGCTATCACGCCATCTCCCCAGGGCACAGTGCTTTCTCAGCTGGGCCTAATCACCGGGTGATCTTGGCCTGTGATTGAGGGGAGACCTGGGTTATCCTGGGAAGGCAGCAGCAGCCAAGTCCTCTGGAAAAGGCCGGGGTGGGTGGAGGAGCTGGGGGGCATCAGGGCCAGGCCTGCCGGGGCTGACGCATCACTGGAACAGACCATGGCAGACTCCATGCCCCACCCTTCCTTCTTCTCTTCCCTGCAGGGAGATGGTAGAGTGTGGGGGGACCCTGAGAAGCTCCAGGGACCCAGAAGGAGACAACTCCGGAAAAAACATTAAGAACTGCATCAATGTCAGCGGCCGCCTCATCCATTCCTCGTTAAGCACCCACTTGGTGCCAGGCCCTCTGCTAGGCTATCCAAAGTGCTAGACTTTGCTGTGTGACCTCAGGCCAGTCACTTGCCCCCTCTGAGCCTCAAGTGTCCAATGGGAATAATAGTGCCCATCTCACCAGGTTACTATGGGGATCCCTTGAGGCAGTGGATATGAAAGAATTGCCTTACAAACTGTGAAGTCTTGTGCCTATAAGGATGAGATCAAAGGATAAGCCCATGTGTGGATTACACACCTAAAGGAATGGCTTTAGATGGATAAGGGATGTCTCAGGCGGACCAGAGAGGGACTCCTGGAGCAGGAGATCATGCGAGGGTTTGCGGAAGACTCTGGGGGAAGGAGGGGTTGAAATAGAGAGGGCATTCCAGGCAAAGGGAATGGGATCCATACGGCCTGCTGGGCAGGGGATACACGGGGTGTGTATCCCCTGGCGCAGGAGCACATGGCTTGAGCTGTGTGGATCTGTGGCAGGCTTGCGGGTTGGGGAAGCCGGGCCCATCTGGCTCTGTTTTTCTGCTGTCATTTTGGATGCTTTTGTGCTGAATTCCCCGTTTGTCACTGTTTCCCTGCGATTTTATTTTGAACCTGGCATCTGTTTGGGGCTTCATCCGGTCCCTGCCCCCTACGTTCTGAGGCTCAGATCTGTTTGCAACCTGGGCATCTGCTTTTAGGGCAGTAGGTGGTTCCGGCTGCCTCAGCAGGTCTTAGAGCCAGGTCCGGGATGGGTGGGGTGAGGGCAGATCTTTGTGGAAGGCGCTGGCCCTGCCTGACACAAACATGTGACATCTGCCCTCCTGAGAGTCCGGTAAGCAGCTTTCTTCCTTCCTCCAGCCCTCTTGGGCCGGGGAGGGCTGCTACGCTCTGTCATGCACACCTGTCTCCCCCACCAGGCTTCAGATGGCAGAAGAGCCCAGCCTTCCCCAGCACTGGCTTTGGAGCCACACAAGCCTGGGTGGGCTCTTGGCTCTGCATTTACCACATAAGCATCCTGAGCTAAACCTCTAGAAGCCTCTGTTTCCTGCCTCTGTGAAACGGGGATCATGCTCCCACTTTGTAGTACAATAAGGATGCAACAAGATCAGTCTTGTCTAGCACCTTCCTGCCTGTGGTCAGCAGACCGGGGCATGAACACAGCTCTGGGCCGGGTCTTTGGAGTCTGCATCTCTCTCTGTGCCTCAGTTTTCTCATCTGCAAGATGGAAACAAGACCTGCTTCATAGAATTAATGGAAGTACTTGATGAGTTTATATATCTGCGACGTACTTTGAAGGTGCCTGAGGCACAGTTAGCGCCGTGTGGGTGCTCACATTGTCATCCCTACTGGTGTTGTCCTGTGACTTCACTGGGACCCAGAGAGGGTAAGGTCATTGCCAGGCTTGCAGCTGGGCATACTGGGGACCACAAGAATCAGCATCTGCACTGGGATCCTATGGCTGAGCTGATTTGAGTCTGTGTGCTGAGGGCTGGAGAGCAGTGCAGAGGGGTGATCAGAAGGCCTGGGTTGGCATCGTTCCCCTGCAATGAATTATCTGGGTGGACAATAGCCAGTTGCTTCCATACTCTGAGTTTAATTTTGGTTTCCTTCTGCCAGAAAATTGGGATAATCTCCCTCCTGAAGTCTCTGTGAGAATTAAGCAAGAAAATAAACGTGAATATCCTTTGAAAAACAAAATGTGGTGGACAGATTCAATTCGTTTATTCGACACATATTAATTGAATATCTACTAAGTGGAAAGCGCAGCCCTGGCCCTGAGGATCTAGGGTGAATAAGGCAACACTGGAATCCTGGTCCTCACAGGCCTTCACTCCGAATGGGCAGCAGGTAGCACCCCCCAAGCAGAGAGACAAGCACGCCAAGTTCATGGGGCTGAGACAAGGGGAAAGAGAAGTGGCCCACAGGGAAGTGGGTGAGGGCTGTGTCCAGGGGCTTTTGGGGAAGGGCATTTGACACCGACAGCTGAGTGAAGGAAGAACAAGCCCAGACTTGTGGGGCCAGGGGCAGTAGGCAGAGGGAAGAGCAGCATAGAGGCCCCCGTGGAGAAAAGAGGCAGTGGGAGAGCCAGTGTGGCTGGAGCTGTGGTCAGGGGCCAGTGCTTACAGGGCCCTGTGGGCCAAATTCAGAATCTGGAATTGAGTCCAAGGGAGATGAGAACCATGGGAGTCTGTATTAGCCAGGGTTCTCTAGAGGGACAGAATTAACGGAATATATATATATATATGAATTTATTAAGTATTAACTCACACCATCACAAGGTCCCACAATTGGCCGTGTGCAGGCTGAGGAGCCAGGAGTGCCAGTCCCAGTTCCAAAACTGAAGAACTTGGAGTCCTGTGCTCGAGAGCAGGAAGCATCCAGCACGGGAGAAAGATGTAGGCTGGGAGGCTAGGCCAGTCTAACCTTTTCACGCTTTTCTGCCTGCTTTATATTTGCTGGCAGCTGATTAGATGGTGCCCATCCAGGTTAAGGGTGGGTCTGCCTTCCCCAGCCCACTGACTGAAATGCTAATCTCCTTTGGCAACACCCTCACAGACACACCCAGGATTAATACTTTGCATCCTTCAATCCAATCAAGTTGACACTCAGTATTGACCATCGCAGAGGCTTTGGATGGGGCAGAGATGGAGGGGGTGGGGGTTTGTCTATTATATGCTTATGTAACATACAAATATGGTTTAGCCTACAATGGAACAAGCTGAAAGGGAGTTTCTCCCTGAGCGTGTGTCTGTGTGTGTGCTGGATGGTGCCACAGTTGAGGACATTCAGGAATCAGAAAAGGGTTGGACTAGTCAGCCTCAGTATGCCCTGTGACCTGGAGATTCTGTGGTTTTATGAAGAAATGATCACGTGTGCTGTTTCCTAAGTCCCCAGAGAGTGAATGAGTGAATGGGTGAATTTAGGTTCATAGGAATTTAGGATGTGACTGGATGTGAGAGACGCTGGAGCAAACAGGTCAGCAGGGGAAGCCACTGGAATTCCCACTTCTGCAAAACAGCAGGTCTCTGCTTTTGGTGAAGGGAAGAGAAAGGGATCCTCCTTTTGAGTTAAAGAGGGAGGAGACCGAACATGTTTCGTGCGTGCACTATGTGCAGGCCTGTGCTGACCATTTTACAAGCACTCCACCTTTGACCCTTATTATCTTAGCTTCTTAGGGTTCTGTGACAAATGATCATAGACTGGGTGGCTTAGAACAACAGAAATTTATTTCCTTGAAGTTTGGGGACTGGAAATCTGAGATCAAGGTGTTAGAAGGGCCATGCTCCCTCTGAAGGCTCCAGGGGAGGATCCTCTCTGCCTCTTCCAGCTTCTGGTGGTTGCCAGAAATCTTGATGCTCTTTGGTTTGTAGATGCCTTGCTCCAAGCTCTGCCTCTGTGGTCACATAGCCATCATCTTCCTGCGTGTCTCTGTCCCTCCTCCTCTTATAAAGACCCCAGTCATATTGGCTTTAGGGCTCACCCTCATTCAGTATGACTGCCTCTTAACTAATTACATCTGCAAAGACCTATTTCCAAATAAATTCACATTCTGATGTTCCAGGAGGACAGGGATGTTGTGGGGGACAATAGTCAACCCAAGAGACCCACTCTTTTGATGGAGTGATAATTTCACCCTCTGTTCTCACAGTGCTAATAAAGACACACCCAAGACTGGGTAATTTATAAAGAAAGGAGATTTAATGAGCTCATGGTTTCACATGGCTGAGGAGGCCTCACAATCACTGTGGAAGATGAATGAGGACCAAAGTCATGTCTTACATGGCGGCAGGCAAAAGACCTTGTGCAGGGGAAGTCCCATTTATAAAACCATCAGATCCCTTGAGACTTATTCACTGCCACAAGAACAGTATGGGTGGAACGGCCTCCACGATTCACTTATCTCCACCTGGCCATGCCCTTGACACATGGGGATTATTACAATTCAAGGTGAGACTTGGGTAGGGACACAGTCAAACCATATCACACCCCCACTTCACAGAGCATCCAGAAAGTTAAGAAATTTACTTAAGGTCACAGAGCTAGAAAGTAGCAAAGCTGGATTTGCACCCAAGAGCATGTTTGATGAGAATCTTCACTCACTCTACACAGCCAGGCTGTCTCCAGGGGATGGAATGTCATGCCAACCTCGGAACAGCACAGGGAATTTGGGGTGTTCTGGGCACCATGGATGGATTATAATGGCTGGAGCAGGCATGGAGAGAGGTCAGTTGAAATGAAGGTGGAATGAGGATCAGAACAGGCTTGGAGGGGCAGAGGAACCCCTTCTTCCTCTTCCTTCTTCTCCACTTTCTGGAACTTCTGAACCTAGCACAGAGACCACCATCCTCTAACACCTTTCCAGATTCCCTGGCTCTGTGTGAATGTGTTCCCTTGCTCTGAGCTGCCCAGCCCTGTTGTCTGTGTCTCTCTGGAATGAATTCCATTCTCTTTGCACCTGGCATTCTCTTTGACCTCCTCAAGGCCAGGGCTTGCTCTTTTCTCCTGCATTCCCTACACCTAACACAGGGAGCAGCACACAACAGCTGCCCTGTGGATTCACTCATTCCACAGGAGTTTTTGAACACAGTTATGTGTTCAAAGCAGAAAACACAGACGGGAATGAAATGAAAGACAGTCTGGTGGGGACCCAGACTCATAAACAGATGCTGGTCCCCAGGGCAGTGCATGGCAATAGTGGAGCCCAGAGAGAAGCTTGGTCCAGACTGTGGTACGGGAGGGAGGCAGAGAAGGCTTCCCAGAAAAGGCGGCAGCCAGCGCAAGTGGCAGGTGCAGAGCCCTTGGGCAAAAGCGAGAGCTCAGCCTTTCGGAACTGCAAGCAGCTTGGTGATGCTGGGGGGTTGTGTCCAGAGAGACTTGGGAAGGGAAAATGTTGATGGAGAGGTCCACATGAAGAGGCTGGGGCTTCATCCTGGGGTATCCCTTCTCTTGAGATTGACACTACGGTGGAGGAGGATTTGAAGAGTTTAATCAGGGGGTTGAATGTGGTCAGATCTCTGTCAGATGTCCAGAGGCCGGAGGCAGGGAGGCCAGGGAGGATGCCACCTTATAATCCCCGAGAAAGATGACAGCAGGTTGAATGGATTTGGGGTTACGGGGAAGGGAGGAGTAATTTGGGTTATTACTAAATGCTCGTTGCGCTGGATTGTGTATTGACCTGCAGGACTCCATCTGACCTGATGGCAGGGAGGAAAGGCCATGCCTTGGACACTTCCTGAGTCCCTGCAGGGCGTGTCTGCAGAATCCGGGTGTGCGGTGTGCAGCCAAGAGCTCAACAACCAACATACTTAGATGTCAGCAAGAGGGCCCAGGGTCTGTCCTCACTGCCAAAGCTTAGCAGGGGGCTCCATAGGGTCCTGAAGGTACCCCCTGAAAATTATCCGTGTCAAGGCTGACCTTTATTGAGTGCTGTCTAGTTGATAGGGTCTGTTAGAAGTGCTCTGTTTTATCTCATCAGAGCCACATGATGACCCCATGAGGTGGTGCTCTTATTATATCTGTTTGAGAGATGAAGAAACTGAGGCTCCAAGCAGGGAAGTGACTTGCCCAAGGTCACACCCCTAGGCAGTGGCAGAGCTGGGACTTGAACACATGATCTTGAGCCTCTCAAGCCCAGGCCTCTGCTGCCACCTCTGGAAGATGCTGTTTTCCGAGGAAGCTGATGTCTCCAGGAAGACACCCTTCTGTGCAAGCCCCAGAGACAAGTGGGGGAGCCGCCCCATGCCCCTGTCCAGATGAGTGAAGGAAGACAGATGAGCTGGCTTCCTCTCTTTTCCCAGCTTCCCAGTACCAAGTATATATTTTTTCTAATCGGCCCGGCTGCTGATGGTTATCTGGCTTCGCTAGAGAGCGAAAGAGACTTTGTGTCAAATGCTGAAAAATGACTTTTCAGGCAGCCTCTCTGTCTCCTGAAAGGAGGTGACGTGCTCAGAGCATACAAATCACTCAGTGCTCGGGTGTCTCGATGCGAGGAAGGAGTGTGTTTGGATTGCTAAAACCACTCCTGTCCCTTCACAAGGTCATGGGCAGGCAACCCAGTCTCGTTAGCGCCTGGAGAGCAGAGAAGCCTGGCGCAGAGAGGTGCTGTGGCCCCCAGATGGCAAGTCTGTGGGGTGTCTGGACCCAGGAGGGGTCCCTTGGATGCGCAAGGTACAAGAGTCCAAGAGGGAGGCTGACCTCAGATTCTACGTCTCCATCAGCCTACAGTAAGCTGTGTGACCTTGGATAAGTTACTTCACTTTTCTGGTCCTTGGAAATCTCACTCCATAATTATCATCCCACAAATGCTGTTTTCAGCTAAGCCATTCACCCTGCTGGATGTTCTAATAATGGCGTTTGCCTGGTGCTGACAAATCTTCAGTGATTCCCAGGCAGCAGAAACATGCCTGGTACCTACAGAGAAGCCACTGGGTGTGAAGGACAAAGGCAGACCTTGGAACACTCCAGAGAGGGCCTTGAATCCAGGCTGTGGAGGCAGCCTGTGGGTTCAAACCTTGGCTCTGCCACTCAACAGCTGGGTGACCTTGGGCATGTGATTTATCTATCTGAGCCTAAGTTTCCTCATCTATCAACTGGGGAAATAACCAAGGCTACCTTATATTGGGGCTATGGTGAAAGCCAAGGGCTTAGAACGATGGCTGCAACAAGAGTAAATCTTCAGCCAGTGTCAGCTCCTGTCACTGTGACTGTGTCTTAGCTGTGTTGACGTGGCCACTGGCTTCTATAAGAATCCAGTGGATTCTTGGAAAGGTGTCGTAACCTCTCCAAGGCTTGGTTTCTTCGTCTGTGTAGACGGGATGGGGATTTAAAAATTCAACATGCTTAAAATGCTTGGCACACAGCAGTTTCTTAATCACTTGTAGACATTTCTCTGGCTCTTTGCAGAAAGATATTTTAAATAAAATTTCAGTTTTCGAGTGTATCTGATATTTTGCAATCCTTTGAAAATTTATAAAGAAGATGTACGCAATAGAATCTGTCTCGAAGTGAACATGGGGTTGACTGGACTATGCCATTTTCTGAGTGGCCATACCAGAGTAATGGCCCATTGGAGATCAGAACTTGGGGGAGAGTGCCCAGAGCCAGCTCCAGGGAGTAAGACCTGCCCCAGTCATAAGTGACAGCTCTGGGTCCTGCCTGCCTCTCTTCCTGAGATGCCATTTATAGCTGCCGGGACCCACATGGGCCCATAGGGTGGCCCCTGCCCATGCAGAGAGGGGAGCAGCTGTCATTGTAAGAACTGAGTGAGCGCAGGAGCCAGGCTCCCAGGGTGCCAAGGGATCATTGTCATTCATCTCCCCCGTTTTTATTTTCTTCACTATAAAGCATAGAAAAACCACATAGCCAGACCTTAAAAAATACAGACGGTCTCCAGATGAGTCTGTGATGTTAGGCAAGGCCTGCCAGGCGCTTTCTTCATGCTGTAACAAAACTGGCTGGGGAAAAATTCTAAAATTACGGAGGAGGCCGGCAGTATAAAATGTATGGGATCGAGAGAGAGAGAGAGAGAGCGCAGAGTATTGCAGCAGTTCCACACTGGGCCCCAGGTGGAACTGGGCTAGGTCATCTGATGGCAGGGTGACGCCAATTCTGTCACCATCCCCCTGGCCCTACTTTACTGCTGGGGTGTTTTGAGGATCTAATAAGATCACGGGAGTAATAGGCTTTGTTATTTACAAATAATTCGAATAAAAGGACAATAGGAAGGCCTCTCCCCTGCCCCCTCTGCCCAGATGCCCCCAAAAGCAGGACTTCTTGATGGTGGCAGGTTCCATGGGACAGATGAGGGTGGCCGGCTGGGACTCTCTTTCTCCCCTGTCCATCTCACTGGTCCCCCTTCCCCAGCGGGCCTTGGACTGGGGTGCTTTGGTGCCTGTAAATGGGGTGGATGAATTAGGCCCATGTCCTTCTAAATCAAACTTTTAAAAAATATTCAGTTTTGCAAGGCCCCCCGGTACATTACACAGATAGAAGGGAGGGTGGCTCTGGTGAATAAAGAGTGGGTTGGGGCCCCTGCACCCATCAGTGACATGCCCTGAGTTCAAATACTGACCCTGCCACTCACCACCCAGGGGATGTGTTTCAGTGATTTGACCTCTCCAAGCCTCTATCACATCATCTGTAAAATGAGGATAGTGCTAGAACTCACCTGTCATGGTGGAGATTCAGTAAAACAAAAGATGCGCCTGGCTCAGAGTAAACTCCTCAGATGTCCCCATCACAACAAGGACGACTGTGATTTGACTGCTGTTGGATACACGGACATCCAGGCACCCCTCAGATCCTGGGCACCGGCTCTTGAAATGCCCTCACAGAGGCCCTGTCAATCCAGGCATCCGACTCCACAGTTCTCAGCTTCCCAGCCCTGGTGACTCCGCTGCCTCCTCTTTGACCATCTGCATATGTGTGATGGGAAACTGTGCCTGTGCTTCTCCTCGGTGGCTGCGGTAATAGAGCCCAGAGGGAGCGGGTGGCAGCCCCCCTCCCCCTTCCCAGGTCTCCCTCCCTCCCTATCTCTCACCTCGGCTGCAAAACTCCGACTTTATTTAATCGCTTCCATTGTCTGTTGCACGCCTGTTAATCTCAGCTGGGAACACATGTTAACAAATGGGCAAAGTTTTATCGGGAGCCCAGAGCCCCTCCCTGCTTCCTCCGATAAGGTGCTATTGCTTGGGGGCTCACACTAGGGAAGCTGCTCCCAGCCCCCCAACCCCCCGTGGGAATCCGCCCCTAGGCAATTGCATTGTGTGAGCGGGATAACAGGAGGGATGGGTAGGAGCGGGTCCTGGGGGCTCTGGGGATCCTGACAAAGACCCCAGGCCCCTGCTCCTTCCTCACTCACGGGTTCTGCAGCTTCTCCTGCTGGCTGGAAGACCCTTGAGATTCTGCCCATTGTGGGAGAGTGGGAAGGCTCGCCTTGGTTATTGGTTCGCATCCGGCCTCTTGCCTCTTCCCAACTGCATGATTGTCACTTCCATTCTCTGCATCTTGGTCACCTCGGTTATAAAATAAGAAACAAGCCTATCTGCCTCCCGACAAAGAGAGGTTAAGTGAGGTTATGTGAGTGAAATTATCTAGGGAAATGCCTGGGGCTTAGTAGGTAGACAGTGCCCCCCTTTGCTTCCTACCTGAATTAGTTTCCTTGGACTGCTGTAACAAAGTGGCTTAAAACAGCAAAAGTTATTGTTTCACACTTCTGGAGGCTAGAAGTCCAAGATCGAGGTGTGGGTGGGCCACACTCCCCCTGATTCCTGCAGGGAATAATCCATCCTGGCGTCTTTCTGGCTGCCGGTTGCTGCTGCAATTCTAGGCGTTCGGTGTTCCTAGGCTTGTGCCTGCATCCCTCTGGTCTCTGCTTCTGCCATCACGTGGCCTGCTCCCTGTGTGTCTGCTTCTGTGTCCAAATTCCCCTCTTATAAGAACATTATATTCAATTCGGGCCCTTCTTCATCTTAACTTGATTATGTCTGCAAAGACCCTATTTCCAAATGAGGCCACAGTTACAGGTGTAGGGCTTAGGATTTCAATATATCTTTTAGAGAGATATAGTTCACCCTACAATGCTACCTTTTGGCTAAGCCTTCTGAACTGGAGTGGCCGGGATCCGCATTGCCCTTGGATCAGCCTCTGTCACTGAGTTGACCCTGCTTTGAATTTCACGTGATTTATCTCCTTGACTTTACCCCAGCCCCATGAGGAGGGGTAATGAGGAGGAGTCCACGTTTGCTCTTCTGCTGCCCTATCCTGTTCTGTGCTAGGGATGGGTGTAAACAGATAATAGTGTTTACATGAGACAGGGGCCACACTAGGGAGATAAGCATTTATGGAAGCAAAGATAGTGTCCCTTTCTCACTAAGGGGAAGTGAAAATAGGAAGGCTCTCGAGAGACCCACTGAGCTGGTCCTGGAAGGATAAAGAAGGCATTCTGGGAAGAGGAAGGAGCTTGAGCTGGGGACTGGAGGAATGAGCGCCCCTGAGGTGTCTCAGCATGGGTGAGCAGCCCTGGGGGACTGAGTCAGGGACTGAGCGCGTGCTCAGGGAAGGATGGAGCTCCCTGGAGGTCAGGCTTTAAGGGCAGCCTGGCTGACACTCAGAATGGCCAGGCTAAGAAGTGCAGACTTGATTGTGCCAGCACTGGGGAGCCAGTGAAGACTGTGGAGCTGAGAAATGGTAGGAGCAGAACCATGGCTCCAAGGGCTAATCCAGCAGCAAACACGTTTCAAAGTTTTTGCTGAAGGAAAGCCTCGCCACGGAGGGACACAATGATCCTTGGAATTTCAAGGAGCTGTGGAAGTCTATCGTCCAGAAATTCCCCAGAGGAACCTCCAGCCTGGCTGGGTGGACAGCATCCATGTCAACTCAGCCTCCTGGTCCTGATTCCTCCTTCACGCTGGTGAAGGACACCAGGCATGGCCCTAGGATATCTGGGAGCTGGGACCCAGCTGTTCTCCCTTCTCAGGGAAATAGCAAGGAACAGGTATCTCTGGACTTCGCCTCCTTTGCCGTCTCATTGGGGTGTGTGTCGGGGGTGGGGGGGGTCTGTCCATTACTGGCATCCCTCTCCCATCCCATGCCCAAGATTTTGACCTTTACAGCCAAGTCTGATCTGTACTGATAAACATCCACAAAATCAACAGTGGGAAGGTTCCACAGGCCCAGACATCCCTTCCTGTGCCCTATAAGTGGAATCATTTATTTCTGTCCTCTAATGTTGATTAAACCCATCTGAAAAGAAGTTAGATATCAAATCTATGACTTCAGTCCTCCCTCTGTTCCTGACCCTCTTCTCCCTCCAGTTGCCCCAAGAGTGGCCAATTTTGTTCAGGAGAGCACCAAGCACTTGGAAAATTCCATTCCCAGCCTTCCCAGCTCATTTCTACTTCCACGCACCCTGCTGCCTCCTGACAGTCTCACTTTTAACTCTATTTACATTCTGGAAAGTACATAAGATTTTTATCATGTACTTTCCTAATGTCAATTTTCCCCTGATGAGAATAAGGCTGTAAACACCCATATTTTCATAAGCCTGTTATAGTCCTCCATGTATTCAAAGTCGATGAGCAACGCAATCTCACATTCTCAGGGCTGGCTGGGACTGGCACAGGAGGATGGCTCAAGGGAAACTCTGGGAGCCAAACTTCTGGGTGTCTTCTTTGTCTTTCCTTGGGTTACCACCTTCATTACTTTTGGGGACCCTTCTTTTATGCCTAAATCTGGGTGTTGCTTCTTTTTCACACTGCTATAAAGAAATACTCGAGATTAGGTAACTTATAAAGGGAAGAAGTTTAATTGACTCACAGTTTCTCATGGCTGGGGAGGCCTCAGAAAACTTACAATCATGGCAGAAGGCCAAGGAGAAGCAAGCACCTTCTTCACAGGGAGGCAGGAGAAAGAGAGAGAGAGAGAGCACCAAGGGGGAAGAGCCATTTATGAAACCACCAGATCTCATGAGAACTCACTATCACAAGAACAGTATGGCAGAAACCGCCCCCATAATCACATCACCTCCCACCAGGTCCTTCCCTTGATACATGGGGATTACAGGTTGAGATGAGACTTGGGTGGGGACACAAAGCCAAACCGTATCAATCGGTATATCTATTTTTGGTTGGAACCATCAAAACCTGCTAGACTACTCTTAAGCTGTGAGAATGGACAAACACCAAAAATGGCACCCAGAAAAGGCATAGACTACGCATTCCCCTAAACCTTGTTATCCCAGGGAAAGGTGCCATGCGCCTGGTCCATTAGACCCACCCCAGTCTTGGCTCTGGGTGAGGGACACCATTCGTGACACTCTACAGACTTCTAAGGAAGCTGGGAGTGGCCAGGCTGCATCAGGCTAGCTGGGTAACACTGGGATTTGCAAGCCCCTGAGCCTCTGGGTGGTTGAGTGGGCTTTCTCTAGAGGACATCAGAACTCAGTGACTGAGATGTTTTCTTATCAATCTAGTTTTACTGAAACCTCAGGGTCCTTCCTGCTGAACCCACTTGTTGCAAGGCTAGGTGGGGAAAGGCTCCAGGGATGCTGCAACAAGCGGGCCTTTGCCTCCTCAAGTCTAGGGACACGGCTGGCTCCACCTCTGGCCTTTGATAACTAATTATTTTTGTTTTGTTTTGTTTTATGTTGTTTGAGATCGAGTCTCCCTCTGTCGCCAAGGCTGGAGTGCAGTGGCACAATCTTGGCTCACTGTAGCCACTGCTATCCAGGTTCGAGCGATTCTTGTGCCTCAGCCTCCTCAGTAGCTGAGACTACAGGTGCATGCTACCACACCTGGCCAGTTTGTGCATTTTTAGTAGAGACGGGGTTTCACCATGTTGGCCAGGTTGGCCTTGAACTCTTGACCTCAAGTGATCTGCCCGCCTTGGCTTCCCAAAGTGCTGGGATTACAGGCGTGAGCCACCGGGACCAGCCCCTTGATAACTAATTGTTAATGAATGAATGAATGACTGTTTGTATATCCTTGAATCTGAAGAAGCTTCATTCACCAGAATGAGAGCAGCAGAGTCTGCTATGAAGTGGAACAGGTAGGGTGGGGGCGAGGGTGGTCAGAATCCTGCTTCCAGTATTAGTTCTTCCTAAGCCTGGGGTCAGCACATTTTCCTGTAAAGAGCTGGATGGCAAACATTTTAGGCTTTGTAGTCCACAGGGCAAAATTGAAGCTGTTATGTGGGTATTTGTATATCATTTAAAATGTAACTATTTATAAATATACAAATCATTCTTAGCTGGTGGATCCTACAGAAACACCAGCTTTTTGGAAATCCTCTCAGAGGCTGTGTGTCCAACCTCACTTTATTTTAAACAAAAAATGAAAAGGGAGTTTTGAACACCTGAATTGTAAGGAAGACATTTGTACCTGTGGAGTAGTTTTTATCTGCAGGTCATAAACTCCCAAGCCCAACTGGGAGGCAGTATGTAGCCCTGAAAGGTCAACTCAGTCACCCCCCAGGATTTCATCTGGGGCCATCACTTGCTGAGAGCTGTTCTAAACCTTGTTTCCTTTATCTGTAAGATGTGACCAACCTCTGTTTCTGAGGGTGGTTGTGGGTATTCCATACACCAGACAGAATGTGCCTGGCAGCGCTTAGCACATGGTAACACCACAATCCTAAAAGCCCTATGGGATGGAGGGCTTACCGGGTCCCAGGCACTCCACTGAGAATATGAACTCATAAGCTCCTCTGACCCCATAAAATAGGCACTGTTCTGTCTCCGTTTTACAGATGAAGAAACTGAGCCTTAGAACGATGCAGTCATTTGCCCAAAGTTACATGTTGGTTAAATGGCAGAGCTGGGATTTGAACCCAGGGACTCAGACTTCAGAGCCTGTGCTCTCAACTTCAGTGATCAGCAGCTGCAGTAGTCATTGTTGCTGCTGTTAATTATCATTCTCAGGGATCCAAAGGAATCTAAAGCGAGCCAGGACAGAAACACTGCCAGAAAATGGATGATACAGATATCTTCCTTCTTTGAGTGTGGCGTGCGCTGCTTGGTTTTATTTGGCCACCAATTCACCTCTTGGATTACCATGGCTTGGATCTGTTGGTTTGACGTCTCTGAATGTGTGCTCAGAGGTGGAGGGGAGATGAAGGGGAGAGGGCCTAGAGAAGGCTGGGTCGAGTAGGAGGGCCATCCAGTTTACAAACACACAAGGCAGTGTGTGTCTGATCTCCCTTGGAGCATGAGAGCTGGCTTCTGTCAGTCCTGGAAAGAGAGATTTAGGTTGGGCAGGAGCAGGAACTAGAGAAACATCCTGAGAATGGATCACATTCAATTCATGACCAGTTTTAGCCCAGAGGCAGGGGGATGACTGAGTTGACCTTTCAGGGCTATATCCTGCCTCCCAGTTGGGCTTGGGAGTTTATGACCTGCAGATAAAAACTACTCCACAGGTACAAATGTCTTCCTTACAATTCAGGTGTTCAAAACTCCCTTTTCATTTTTTGTTTAAAATAAAGTGAGGTTGGACACACAGCCTCTGAGAGGATTTCCAAAAACTCCTGGAAAAGTTTTAGATCATTATTGTGTAGGACAAAAAGGGATTGAATTTACATGTCAAAAGGTGTGAAGGCCACAGAGTCCTGCTAAAAAGTTGATGGGGAGAGAGAGGAATGGGGGAGAGAAGAAAGAGAAAAAGAGGGGGAAAGAGAGAGAGAGAAAGAAAGAGAGAGGGAGAGGAGAGAGGAGGAGAGAGCAGGAGAGAGAGAATTCTGCAATATTAACCATGGCTTTCTCTGTGTAGTGGTTTGTAGGAGAGGATTTGTGTTTTTTTATAATTACCTGGGTTATTTTTCATTTTCTATAATAAACATATATGATTCTTGAAATCACCAGAGAGAGATGTCATTAAAGATTAAAATATTGATAAGAGTGGGTCTGTGCCTCTTCTTCCAGAGCCAGGTAGGAATAGGAAGCTACCTTTCCAGCGAGAAAAATCACCCCGTTTGTAGAGAACACGTTTGTCATCCGGTGTTTCCTTGACTCCCTCTTATCTTGCTGACAAGGAGAAGGATGGAAAAGGGACTCTGATCGAGTGAGGCCCACGGAGCGTGACTCAAACAACCCATTGTGAAGGAGGGTAATCGCAGAATCAGCTTTGGAAATCAAATAAAATGCCATGCCTTGTAGCCAAGAGACACTGCCCAAGTGTTTGATTTTAAGCTCAGCTGAAACCCTGGAGTCTGTCTTGAACTGGGAGAAGGACTGACTCAAAGTGGGATTCAAGGTGATCTATATGAAGAATTCTAATCAAAATGTAGATTGGAATGAGACTTAGGAGAAATCGTGAATGATAACTGCCAGGGATTCATGAGAAAGATTCAAAATTCTACCTACACGGTTCTTTTAATGCTTGCCCTGTGTGACGATCTGTTTTAATGCTATGTTACAGAATGCTCAGGTTGATGTGTCATTTTCAAGAAGCAGTAGAAGGCACTTAACACTATGCCTACCTCATCATAGGCCTTATAAAATGTCAGCAATTCCTGGATACTGTTTCTTCTGCTGGACACACTACAGTGAACAAAATAGACAAAACCCATCCCCTCATGGGGCTGACATTCTAGTCAAGGGGTAGATAAATTTTAAATATGGTGTCAGGCAAAGATGTAGTGCTGTAACAAATAAAGCAATTTTCAGGGTAGAGAGAGAGGTTAGCTGGGAATTTTAGAGCATTTGAGACTGGGTAGTCAAGGCTTCTGTGGGTTATGACATTGAACAAAGACCAGAGCAAAGTGAATGAGCAAGCCATGTGCAGAGCTGGCTCAAATGTGTTCTGGGTCTGAGTGCTGTGGCTCATGCCTGCAATCCCAGCAGTTTGGGAGGCTAAGGTGGGAGTATTGCTTGAGCTCAGTAGTTCATGACTAGCCTGGGCAACATAATGACACCCTCATCTCTACAAGCAATAAAAAATTAGTTGGGTGTGGTGGTGCATGCCTGTAGTCCCAGCTACTGGGGAGGCTGAGGTGGGAGGATTGCTTGAGCCCAGGAGTTCAAGGCTGTGGCGAGCCATGATCGCACCACTGCACTCTGGCCTAGGTAACAGAGTGAGACCCTGTCTCAAAAAAAAAAAAAAAAAAAGATAAAAAGAAAAAGAGTGTTCTAGGAAGATGGAACAGTAAGTGCAAAGACCTTGGGGTGGGAAAGAGCTTGGGATGTTTAGGAATGAGCAAAGAGGCCAATGTAGCTGGAACAGAGTGGGCCTAAGAAAGTGGTGGAAGTGAGGTTGGAGTGAGAGCTGGGTGCCTCACCACACTGGCCTCTGGGCCATGGAGAGGACTTTGGCTCTGACTGTTCAGTATGATGGGAGCTACCTGAGGGCTTGGCACAGAGGAGCAGCATGATCTGCTTGATGCTTCAGAGGACTGCTGCTGTCTCAGATAAACATGTTGTATTGATCTGCTATTGCTGTGTAACAAATTGCTACACACTTAAGAGTTTACAACACCAGCTGCCTATTTTCTCACACTTCTGTAGCTTAGAAGTCTGAGTAGGCTACACTCAGGTCTCTACTCTGGGACTCACAAGGTCAAAATCAAGGCATTAGCTGACTGGGCTCTTATCTTGAGGGTTAGGAGCAAGAATCCACTTCCAAACCCATTTAGATTGTTGCAGAATTCAATTCCTTGTGGGTGTAGGACTGAGGTCCCTGCTTCCTTGCTGGCTGTCACTCTCTTCTCCTGTACTGTCTGCATTTTTCTTCAAAGACAATGAGGGCATGTTGAATCTATCTTGGACTTTGAATCTCTTTGACCTCCTCTCCCATCCCCAGAGGGAAAAAACTTCCCACTTTTAAGGGCTCATGTGATGAGATGAGGCCCACTGGGATCATCTCCCTATCTTAAGGTCAAGGGTATCATGTAACATTACATGATCATGGAGTGATAACCCATCATATTCATAGGTTCTGGTGATTAGGATGCAGAACCTTAGAGAAGGGGAGCATTTTTAGGATTCTGCCCATCACATGTGAGGCATGGTTTAGCTCTCCTTGCAGGAAAAACATCTGGGTATGTGGAAGACTGTCTAATATGGACCATGAAATCTAGGGTTACAAAGTCAGGACTACAATACCAGTCTCTATTGCACTCCTTCAAAGAGCATTTATTAAGCACTTCTGCATTCCTAAGAGTGTTTTGCATGATGAAGGATTTAAAACAAAAACAGACAATTGCATATCACTGGGGAGCTGAAACTAATAATGCAGAAAGCAAGTACTGGATTTGGTAAAATGCAAGGGAGCTCAGTGCTAAAGGATGTAAAGGCAGGAAGAATCTGGCAGGGGCTGGGACTCTCTGTTGACACCTCTCCCACCAGACCAGTCCATGTTCTTGTCTGGCTCAGAAACTAGCAGGTGTTTCATGAATATTTGTCCAGCCAGTGTGTGAATCAATGTGCTTCAGTTTTCCTACCAGTAAATAGGGGTATTACCTCCCCACATGTTTGTGGGAAGATCAGATACAGAAGAGCATATATACTTGGAAAAAAAAAAACGGGTTCAAAAGTCAGTGTCATTATTTTTGGGAGTGGCAGGGATTCACTTTGACACGCCCCTGGGAGAGAGATAGGAATTAACAACCACATCAAATGCAAATAATTGGCCAACAGGGGAGTTTTCCTAAGGGAAGATTTATCGGAAAAAGTTTGGGTTGGTAGAAGGAATAGCACAGATGCCTGAGGGCCCCTGGGAGGAAGGGAAGGGGCCCAGAGTCCTGGTGGACATGCTGAAAGCAACCTTCACCTTCTTCATAACCCACCAGAGGGTCTCCTTGCTCAGAGAAGAATTGAGTTCCCCTGGGAAGGAATGTGCTGGGAAGCAATTTTTCCTTCCCCTGGGAAGGAAGGAAAGTGCTGTCCAAAGGTTTTGGGTTTTGGGCAGTTCTCCTTCAGTTTAGGAATAATATCTTTGTTTTTTTTGTTTTTTTTTTTGAGACGGAGTCTCGCTGTCTCCCAGGCTGGAGTGCAGTGGGGCGATCTTGGCTCACTGCAAGCTCCGCCTCCCAGGTTCACGCCATTCTCCTGCCTCAGCCTCCCGAGTAGCTGGGACTACAGGCACCTACCATCACGCCCGGCTAATTTTTTTTTTTTTTTTTGTATTTTTAGTAGAGATGGGGTTTCACCGTGTTAGCCAGGATGGTCTTGATCTCCTGACCTCGTGATCCACCCGCCTCGGCCTCCCAAAGTGTTGGAATTATAGGAGTGAGTCACCACGCCTGGCCCAGTCTAGGAATAATATCTTAATATCAGTAACAGACTTTTCTTATAATAGCCCCAAACTGAATGTCCTTCAATAGTAGGTGGAAGGAATAAGTGGATTGCAATATTTCACATGATGAGATACTCACCAGGACACATTTTTTTAAAGCACAAACTCCTGATAAATGCAACACATACAGGAATGTCAAAAACATCATGTTGAGAACATGTAGCCAGATGCAAAGGGGCACATACTCCAGGATTCCAGGTATGTGGGCTCAAGAAAAAGCAAAGCTAATTTGTATGGAGAAGCCAGCATAGAAGTTATCGTGGGGGTGAAGGTAGTGACTGGGGAGGAAGGAGAAGGCAGGAAATTTCTGGGGTTCTGGGAATGGTTGAGTGGTGTCTACATGAACGTGCACATAAGTAAAAATGCATTGAATTGCTCGCTTGAGCATTTGTGCATTTAACTGTAAATTATACCTACAAAAAGGAATAAAATCATTACAATAGTGGTAGCATCAACCACATTTTGAGTGCTACATTAGCACTATACAGCTATTATCTCCAACCTTGGGAGATAGGCATTATGATTCCTGCTTAATAGATAAAAAGACCGAAGCTTCCTGTGTCCAAGAGCATAGTTAGGAAGTAGCAGAACAAGATTCCTGGCTGCTTTCTTGGCCTGTCTCAATGCATTTCCTGTCAGGAAGGCCAGGTGACCTGAGCCCAGGGCCTTACCCAATACCTGCATACAGTGGGCCTGCCTTCTTTACTTTCCTTTTCTTTCTTTCTTTTTTCTTTTTTCTTTTTTTTTTTAGACGGAGTCTCACTCTGTCGCCCAGTCTGGAGTGCAATGGAGTGATCTCGGCTTGCTGCAACCTCCGCCTGCCAGGTTCACGTGATTCTCCTGCCTCAGCCTCCCGAGTAGCTGGGAATACAGGCGCCCGCCACCACACCTGGCTAATTTTTTTTTTTTTTTTTTAGTAGAGATAGGGTTTCACTATGTTGGGCAGACTGGTCTCGAACTCCTAACCTTGTGATTTGCCCACCTTGGCCTCCTAAAGTGCTGAGATTACAGGCGTGAGCCACTGCACCCGGCCAGGCCTGCTTTCTTTTCTAAATGGCACTGGACAGTTGGTGGAGTGTGCCCTGCCCTGGTCCTGCCATTTCTTGTTCCTGGAGACAAACCTGCCCCAGACACGGTCCATGCATCCCTTGCCTTGAGGCCCCAGGCCTTTCTGTCTTCATGTAGAATCTGGCAGCCTGCAGCCCTGAAGAATGGGAATACGTGATCTTCTGTTCACCCCACCCCGGCCCACTTGCTCCTCACCCAACCCCTCCATTCAATAAGACGTCTACAGTCTGCACCTGGGCCTTCAGCAGGACAAAGTTAGATGGTGTGTGAATCGGGTCCAAATAGCCTTTGGGTGACATCCAGGCACTCTATAACCATGCAATTGTAATAGGCTGATGTTTATCTTGCTGGATGTAGGATGTATGCATTTAATAAAGTATTAATATGAAGACCAGATTGCTTCTCCTGTCAAGTGGCAGAATGAGATTAGAGAGGAGAGAGAAGCTGGGTGCTCCCCTGGGAAGAGGGATCCCCCCCAGACACTCTCCTTTGTGAGCCAGGACTCCTTTGCTTTGCCGAATAAATGCATCCTAACAGGGTGACTGTAAAGGGACTTTCTCATAGGATTTTTGAATTGCAAAATCAAAATATGTTCCAGAGAGCAGGAAAGATGATCCCATGGAGTGAGTGGATCTAGTTTAGTGGCAAAGAAGTTTGGCTGAATGTCAGGTGTTAGGCATAGCTAGTGCGGGGTAACGTTTGGGGAGAAGTTTTTCAGTACTCTATACTGCCAGCTTTCGACAGCCAGTCCTCATGTTGGAGACTCTCTCTGCTGTGCTAGGGAACTCCTGAGTCCACGTGCATACCCTCCTGAAGTTTGTTTTCCTACCTTTATTGCAGGGTGTCTCAGCCTCAGAACTTTTGGTGCCTGGAGCCAGATGACTCTTGGTTGTGGGGCTGTCCCCGCACTGTAGGGTGTTTAGCAGCATCCCCAGTTCCTGCACACCAGATGCCAGTAGCGCAGCCCCCTCCAGTTGTGACAGCAAAAAATGTCTTCAGACATTGCCAACTGTCCCCTGGGGGTCAAAAATCACCCCTGGTTGAGAACCACTCTGCTTTCTTGAACCACCTCTTTATTTTATCTTATTTTTTCTTTTGGAGACAGAGTCTTGCTCTGTCACCCAGGCTGGAGTACAGTGGCGTGATCTAGGCTCACTGCAGCCTCCACCTCCTATGTCCAAGTGGTCCTCCCACCTCAGCCTCCCAACTAGCTTGCTAGGTTTACAAGTGTGCACCACCACACCCAGCTAATTTTTGTGTTTTTAGTAGAGGTGGGGTTTCACCATATTGGCCAGGCTCGAACTCCTGACCTCAAGTGATCCACCCTCCTTGGCCTCCCAAAGTGCTGGGATTACAGGCATGAGCCACTGTGCCTGGCCTTCCCTGGACCATTTCTAATGGCTGCAAGAGTGGAGATGTGAAATCTCCCTGGGCCAGTCAGGCTGTTGCCCTGATAACTAAGCTGCCCAGCTTGAAGAGTCTGAATTCAAGAGCTTTGATCCTGCAAGAAGAGTCCATTCCCTTGTTCTTCAGTGGGAAAACCCTGTCACCTGAGTTCATTTAAAACTGATGCAAATCCAGAGAGCAAAGTCACGCTGCATTCAGAACATGTCTTAAGACAATAGGTTCAAGGAAACAGCATCGTTACTGAGCAAATTCCCTTTGCAAATTTCCAGGCCCTTCCGTGCCAAAGCGAGGTAATCCAGTTTAATGCGAGTTGCCTTTTTGAGAGAGAAAAATAAAAGGCAAAATATTTAAGGATTCCTTTATTCTGCTTTTAGCTTCTGAGCCCAGCAATTAATTCTTACGTGCTAAAGGACTTCTGTGTTTATGAGGCATTATTATTTAATGTAGGCCTATTTTAAATTGTAATTTTTTTCACTAAGTTGCCTCTTTTTACTTATTAAGACCAGT
Organism: Hylobates moloch; assembly: GCF_009828535.3. Taxonomy (NCBI): domain Eukaryota; kingdom Metazoa; phylum Chordata; class Mammalia; order Primates; family Hylobatidae; genus Hylobates; species Hylobates moloch. The sequence continues at coordinate 16,757,791 of NW_026652284.1, forward strand.
TTTATAACCTAGCATAGACTGTATTCCCTGAGTAATAACTATTTTTCTTTTAAAATATTCCTTAATAACCCATCATCCATATTTTAAATTTTATTCTGAGTCAGAGATGCCTCCCTGTCGCTCACGCGTCTCTCCTCATGATTCTGAGTGATGTTGGAGGATGCAGGGCTGCCAGATCCTCTGCCAGGTTTGCTTTAAGTCTCAGTGCAGAAAGCAAAACAGCAGCCACTGGTGACTGCCCAGCCTCCATGTTCCTGAGGCCCACCTGGAGCAGCCAACAGGTTGGGCCATCTGCCCCACAGCTTCCCAGCAATGTTCCGTAAGGCTGGCTTGCTGGGAGCAGCTGATGGGTGGGTGGGGGGTGGGGGTGCAGGGCACAGAGAAGGGGATAGCTGCAGGAGCATGGCAGGGCAGTGAAACCCAGGTTGTCTGTGGCAGCACAGCCCGCGGGTGCCAGGCACAGTGCTACGGTCCTTGCCTGGGCCATCTCTCTGCATCTCCCCTTACCAGCCTTAAGAAGTAAAGAGAATTATCCCATTTTGCAGAAGTGGAAACTGAAGCTCAGAACAGTGGCGTGACTTACTCAGGGTTGCAAGGCTGGCTTGTGATAGAGTCAGAAGCTGCCTCCAGGTCTGTCTGATTCCCAAGCCCAAGGTCATAATCTGTCAGCGCTAGTGGTCCTGACAATTCTCCTACAAGCAAGGAGGCCAACTTCTCCAACAGAACCTTTCAGAACAGCTTCCCTGCTGTTCTCATCTTGGCATCGCCATTGTCCTGAGAAATAAGCGCCACGAGCCCATTTTTCAGATGAGATGACTGAGGCCCAGAGAGGAGTAGGGACTTGCCCTTTGTGTCCATGGCAGAATGAGGGCTAGCCCGGGGTTTTCCGCTTCAAGGTCTGGGCTGCTTTCTTTTCTTCCTGCCCCAGCCTGTGGTTTCCCCATTGCTGACTGCACCACCAGCCCAACCTAGGGGGTCCTGGCCCCTGGCCCTGGAGAGGGCACTGCAAAGACAGCCATGGGCTGTCAGAGCACCTCACAAGCATCCTGTGTCACGTTGGTCTCAGCCCTCCTCCCTCTCAGCAGTTTCAGCTGTTCCTTGGATGCAGGATTGACCCAGGGTTAAGAAAATGGGAATTCCCCTCACCCACCACCAAGGACATGGAGAAAGTTCCAGAGGGTGACCGCAGGCTGTCAGATGAAAGACGGTCAGAGAAAAGACCCTAGGGTGGTAGAAAGGTCATAGGACTGTGCTTTAGGAGACAGGGGTCCTGGTCTTGAGTTGCCTGTTAATTGGCTCTGTGGCCTTGGCCCGGCCCTTGATTTATCCATCTGTGTAACAAAAGAGTTTCAATTCCAGATCCTTAAGTCCCCTCCCTCTGATATTCTGCCATGAGAAACCTGCTTTGGGACTCCAATTCAGCAGTGGTATGGCCAGACCCACTGATTTATTTTGTTGCTTTTTCATTCATCTTATTCATTCATTCACTTTTTTTTACCAAGAACGTTATTGAATTCCCACTGTATGCAATGCATTAGTGGAAAGTAATAGTAGACTAACTGCTGTAACAAACCAAATTTCAGCAGCTTAACACAGTGGTATTTTATATCTTATTCATATCAGGTCCTTTGCGGACCATAGGAGGACTTGGCTCCATACAGTCATTCAAGTACCCAGGTTTCTTTTACGCTTTCATCTTATGATCCACCCTTTGCCAAGTCCTCAGAGCCCTCCCCACCCTGGTGATGAATGGAGAAAGAGGGTGTGTAGGCAGCATGGGAGGTTTCTAGGGGCCAAGCAGGAAAGTCATATTCCCTTGGCCAGGATATAGTCACGTGGCCCTGCCAAACTGCAAGTACCTACTGAGTAGCTTGGAGGGCAAGGAAATAGAGTGCGGGGAGCACACGGCCATCTGCCTGGGTCTGGGGAGCACACACACAGCACAGAGCAAGGACCGTGTACAAGACAGAAGCTTCAGACCCCAATGTGAACTCAGGTGAAGGAGTCTGGGACAAACGCAAGAACGTGAGGTCCCAGGTGGACCTGGAATTGGCAGGCCCAGCATTGCATCCCGCTGGAATCCCTGTCGTCAGCCCAGGATCTGTTGCCTAAGGAAGCTTTTCCCTAGTCTCGTCACCTTCCCTGCCCAACACTTCAGAGGCATGAGGACTGACTGAGCAAGTCCTGCCCTTCTCTGGCCTCATCGTCACCCATCCATACAATGGGAAGAAAAATGACCAACATTAGCTTTGCAGGGAATGGGTGGAGCATCAGGTGTCTACAAAGGGCCATAGAACAGCCTTCCCAAGCCTTCTTATTAATAGTATAAGCATATCATTATCAATAATGAAACACAAATTAATAATAAACAAACTAATGATAAATAATACATACATCATGAATAATACATTAATCCTACAAGCTTTTGAACATCTATTGCCTCCGACAGAGGAGAATTTGATTAGTTTGCTGGAGATTAGAGAGGGGGAATATTTCAAAAGAGCCCGGGAGGTCGGGGCAGGGGATGGATGCCAGAAAGAGCTGGGGACTGCTCCCTGCAAAGGCTGCAAATCTTTTGAGGTCCCTGGTGGCCCAGAGCTGAGCTGACCTGTTAGGGGAGGTGAGAACCAGGAATCTTGAGTGGGATGCTCCCCCACTGATGTTCTTTCATGGCCCAAATTTAGGATGGGAAATCCATAGCTCAATAAGGCAAAAAGTATCCAGCCGCAACAAAATTACAGTCCATGGTCCAGGCTAGGCCAGTGGAACATACCTATTGTATTAGTCCATTTTCACACTGCTATAAAGAACTACATGAAACTGGGTAATTTACAAAGAAAAGAGGTTTAATTGACTCACAGTTCTGCATGATTGGGCAGGCCTTGGGAAACTTACAATCATGGAGGAAGGTGAAGGGGAAGCAAGGTATGTCTTACATGCAGGCAGGAGAGAGAGAAAGCGAGAGAGAAAGTACCACACTTTTTTGTTTTTGTCTTTTTTTTGAGACGGAGTCTCGCTGTGTTGCCAGGCTGGCCAGGCTAGAGTACAGTGGTGTGATCTCGGCTTACTGCGACATTTGCCTCCTGAGTTCAAGCAATTCTCCTGCCTCAGCCTCCCAAGTCTGGGACTACAGGTGCACGCCACCACACCAAGCTAATTTTTGTATTTTTAGTAGAGACAGGGTTTCACCATGTTGGCCAGGATGGTCTCGATCTCTTGACCTCGTGATCCACCCTCCTCAGCCTCCCAAAGTGCTAAGATTACAGGCATGAGCCACTGCGCCTGGCCAGTACCAACCTTTTTTTTTTTTTTGAAACGGAGTCTCGCTCTTTCGCCCAGGCTGGACTGCAGTGGCACGATCTCGGCTCATTGCAAGTTCTGCCTCCTGGATTCGCGCCGTTCTCCTGCCTCAGCCTCCTGAGTAGCTGGGACTACAGGCGCCCGCCACTGCGCCCGGCTAATTTTTTGTATTTTTAGTAGAGACAGGGTTTCACCATGTTAGCCAGGATGGTCTTGATCTCCCAACCTCGTGATCCGCCCGCCTCGGCCTCCCAAAGTGCTGGGATTACAGGCGTGAGCCACCGCAGTACCATACTTTTAAACCATCAGATCTGGTGAGAACTCACTCACTCACAAGAACAGCATGGGAGAAATCTGCCCCCATGATCCGGTCACCTCCCACCAGATCCCTCTCCTGACACGTGGGGATTACAATTCAGGATGAGATTTGGGTGGGGACAGAGAGCGAAACCACATCACCTATAGAACTTATTAGTTCCTTCATAGATTCATGGATTCATTCATTCATTCAATGTGTCCTCAATGCCAGTAGTGTGGCCAGCAGCATGCAGAGCACTAAGAATGTAGTAACAGAGACATGCATTTGGCTCGTTAGAGGCTTCCAGTCTACTGTGGGAAACAGACTGGCAAAAAGAAGTGTCCTCATGCAATGAGTTGGGGCTATGGTAGATGCTGTGAGGGCCACCTAACCCAGATTTGGGAATGCTGGGCATGGAGTAGGTGAAGCTGGAGTGTACATCAGGAGTGGTCTTTGGGGTAAATGACATCTAAGCTAAGACCTGAAGGACACAGCGAAGTGATGGGGGCACAGTGATGGTCTTCCAGGCCTAAGGAATGGCAGGTGCGTAGACCCAGTGGCCCAATGCAGCCTGACATACTTGGAGAGCTCTAAGTAATTCAGGATGGCTGTGGCTCAGGGTGCAAAAGATAGAAGGGCAAGAGATGAGCAGAGCAGGAGGAAGACCCATGAGTGGTCTTGTGTAGGGGTCAGGGGTTTGGACTTCATCCCAAAGGCAACAGGGAGACAAAGAAAAATTTGGATGCAGGCCAGGACATGAGCACCCTGGGCTACAGCATGATCCACATTGTTCCAGGGCTCCATGGCTCACAAAGCCCTGTAAGGTACAGTGTTCATGTCTTGGTTCATTCATTACTTTATTTGTGCAGCACACTCACTGAGCACCCATCATGTGCCAAGCATTATACGGAGGTGCATACCAGGTCCCTGGGCTTAAGGAGCGCTAGTCTGATGCCTGAGACAGACACATGAAGAACCACGTGTTATATTACAATGGAATGTGTTTGGGCTGTGACTGAGATGTTTACAAAGGTCTATGAGCTCAGGAGAGGGTGTATCAGACTCATATCAATCAAGGAGGGGGTGACTGTCACATTGAACCTGGAAGGATGCAAATTTCCCTAGGTGAACTCAGAGGAGAAGGGCATTCCAGGAAGAGGAAACAGCACAGGGAAAAATAATTGGAGGGGTTTGGAAGGGCTGATGGGGGTGCTGCAAGGCGGGCAAAGGCACAATGTGAGACTGATTGAGTTGGAGGGGCAAAGAGAGGCAAGCTCATAAGGGACTCAGCTGGCCATGACAGAGTCTGAACTTTATCCTGAATTGGAAGGCAATGGGGCAGGGAAATTGAATGGCATTAACCAGACAGGTGGCATCATCATATTTGCATTTTAGAAATATCATTGAGACTTTAGGGGGCTGGGTACCTTAGAGGGACAAGTTTGGGGGCTAGAGACCAGTGAGCTGGCTATTGCAGAGTTCTACCGGGAAACGTGGAGGGGCCAAACTGAGGCCGGATTCGTGCAGAGTGGAGTGAAAAAGACAGTTGTGAGAGTTATTGGAGAAGCAGAATTGATCCGTCTTAGAGACTGATGACCTGTTAGCTTTCCCCCTCTTTATGGAGTGGCTTTCTTTTCTTAAGAGGCACTGCCCACTCCCGGCCCCACCTCTCACCCTTATTTCGGCCAACAAGGAGGTAGGTGGTTGGGAGTGCCCATTAGTCCAGCATGGAAGAGTGTATTTCACAGAACTCTGTGTACCTGCCTAGAAGATATGGTTGCAGTAATTGGTTTGTTGTAATAATATTTATTACAATAGTAATTACGCAGCACTGGAACCCAGGGATGATGTCCTTAGTGCTAAGATAGGGTATTTGTCTTCATGGGATAGGGGTGACCTCTTTTCTTCATGAGTGGTAGTGCATGGAGCTCCTGTTATCACATGGAGATAAATTCCAGACTCACAGCAGGGGGAGGGTGGTGCGAGGAATTTATGTGGCCCTGACTGTCATGGTCCATCCTAGCAAGACCTAAAATCCAGCTAGAGGAGCTGCTGCCAACCAACTGACCACCCGTCTGCCCCAGGTCAAGTTGTGGTGTGGTCCACAATGGTTCTCTTAGGAGATAAGGGTCCCTGAATTCTTGTCACCACTGCTGCGCTTCCAGATGCAGAGTGGGCTGAGAACCTGTCCCTGCTCTCAGGAACTCCTAGTCCAATGGCAGACACACCCACTGCCCCCTGAGAAAAGGATGGATGATCCATGTTGCTTTTCAGTCTTCACTAGTTACTTGCTATCAATAAGTAATGGTTTGGGTGACACACGGCAGACACTTCTGGGCCAAAATAACTGGTCCTGAGCTGGGTTCAGAGGACTGTATGTCAGAGATGTGGCGGAACAAATTGGCCAGCCCAGCCACAAGTCTCTTACAGTTCCAGAAACGTTCTCAGTCAAACACATCTTCCTGGCCCTCCTGGCAGCCTTTGCTGGCTTTGAACTTGAAAATGGCCTCAGCCATCAGTCTTTCTGCTGCCCCCTTGTGGATGCATTGTGTCCTGCGACTATAGCAGGGTGCTTGACCCTGCTACCTCTCAGCAAGACTTCTTGTGTCCTTCCTAGCCCCTAGTCCCGCTACCCACTACCCACTCCTGTTTTCAGCTTCTCCTTTTAGAAGCAAGGGGGAGTGGGTTGCCATGAGGTGGTGGGAAGAGTGTTGGACTCAGAGTCAAAGGGCCTGCCTGCCAAGCCTGGTTCTCTGTGATGGTAAGGAAGTCACTCTGCATCTATGAGCCTCAGTCTCCTCACCTGTAGAATGGGGACACTATCCGACAGGGTTGCAATGGTAATCAATGAGCTAGTAATTACAGAAACCCTTTGAAAACTGCCAAGCACTGGTCACATGTTCATTGTTTCATTCCTTCAACAATTATTTACTGGGCTCCTACTAAGTGCCAGGCACTGTTCTAGATTCTAGGGATATAGTAGTGTTAGTCCATTCTTGCATTGCTATAAAGAACTACCTGAGCCTGGGTAATTTATAAAGAAAAGAGGTTTAATTGACTCAAAGTTCTGCAGGCTGTACAGGAAGCATGGCTGGGGAGGCCTTGGGAAACTTACAATCATAGCAGAAGGTGAAGGGGAAGCAGGCACATCTTACGTGGCTGGAGCAGGAGAAAGTGGGGGAACTGCTACACACTTTTAAACAACCAGATCTCTTGAAAACTCACTCATCATCAAGAGAGCAGCAAGGGAAAAGTCTGCCTCCATTGCCCAGTCACCTCCCACCAGGTCCGTCTTCCAACACTGGGTATTACGATTCAACATGAGATTTGGGTGGAGACCACAGAGCCAAATCATATCAAAGTAGTAATTAAACAATACAAAATCAAGGACTTCCAGCTCTGGTGAGATGAAGTAAAGACAAGCCTCATTTCATCTTTCACTAATTCAAATATAAAACCTAGGCAGAATATATGGACATCATTTGAAAAATCTGAAAAGTAAATACTAGCAGATGGATTGGGGAAAAACACCAGAATCAAGGTGCCACATAAAGAATGAAGATAAATAAAACCTACAGTCTTACTAGGTAATACTTAAAAAGTGCAGAATACAAATGAAAATCACTTGATACACAAAAAAATCCCCATGAAAATCTCAACTCACATGGGGAAAGACAATCAGTAGACTACAACGAGACGGAACAGATGGTTGAATTATCTGACAGAGATTTTGAGGCAGCTGTTATGAAAATGCTTGAACAAGTTATCAAAAACAGTCTTGAAACAAATAATAATATAGGAAGGCTCAGCAAAGACATAGAAGATATAAAGAAGAGCCAGTTGAAAAAGTAGAGCTGAAAAATACAATAACCAAAATAAAAAACTCACTGACTAGACTCAGTAGCAGAATAGAGATCACAGAGGAAAGAATCAGTGAACTTGGAGGTAGATCAGTAGAAATTATCCACTCTGAATAACAGAGAAAAAAAATTGAAACTCACACACACAGTCTCATGGGGTGTACAGTCTAGTTGGAGGTCAGGGATGTCAGCAGACAATAAACAAGTGAGTATATGTAGGCAGTGATAAACATCTAAGAAGGAGTAAAGCAGGGTAATAAGTCAGAGAGTGACGGGGGTGCTATTTACATGGGGTAGTTGGAAGAGTCTTCTCCAAAAAGGTGACATTTGAACAGAGAAAGGATTGAGGGATTGAGCCATGTGGGTATCTAGAGAAAGATTGTTCTGGAAGGCGGGAGCAGCAAGTGCAAAGGCCCTGAGGTGAGGATATTCTTAGGAAGCTCAGGGGCCAGCAGCGTTCATTGTGAGCAGAGAAACTGAATGAATTCAGAGTGAAGGGAGCTGAAATCAGAGAGGTGGGGAGGACACAGGGCCAGGTGATGGCAGAACAGGTGGTCCAGTGAGGAGATGGAGCAGTAGGTGAGGCAACAAATGATAGTGGCCAGGTGCAGGGAGGTAGCAGCGGAGGGGTGAGCTAGTTGGATTCTGCATATATTTTATAGAGCTTACAGGCCTTGCTGGCTGCTTTGATGTGAGCACGAGAAAAAGAGGAGGTTCCAAGAAGTAGATTGGTGTGCTCTGAGCTCCTTGATTGGGAAATAGGGGGAAATATCACATCAGTGTAAGGCCTATTTCCTTGTGGTGCCTGGAGACAACCAAGAGGTGCATGAGGCAGTAATGGACTGCCTTACAGCAGGGTTCCCTACCCAGGACTTAGGCACGAGCATGGGGGATGTTTGCATTTCTAAGTGTGAAGTTTCCTGCCTAATCTGAGTCCATGCATCTGGGCTTGTGAGATAGCGTGAAGAACTACACCCTCATCTGCTGCAAGCTCCTTCGTTAGCTCCCCTGGTGGCAGGGAAACGGGAGAAGCCAGGAAGATAGGACACAAACTCAGCTCACTGTCATCAGGAGAAGCAGGATATTGTTCAGGATGCAGCAGCAGCTCCTCTTGCAGGCCTGAGTCTGCTGGTTCTGACACTCACCTGCTGAGGTGGGTACCATGTTTCTTGCTCGAGGGCCCTGTTGTTATGGTGGTTCAGTTAAGTGCCAATACCTGTGGATTTGTCTGCCTTACAGTCTCTCCCTTACCACCGTGCTGTCTGCTGACGCATGGTTAACGTCTCATATCCTACCATCCTGAGTGAGAGAACCCAATGGGGTGGCCACTCACCACTCAGTGCCAATTTCCTCTGTTGGATGCAGTTCTGATGCTTGGCTTCATGAGAGGCCATCGGACACTCCAAGCTGGCAGCAGCAGCAATCCAAGCAGATGTGGTCAGAGAAGCAGGTTCAGAACGCACCTGAGGTCAGGGGAGACTTTGGCTCAGGCTGCTTAGGGAAAAGCCCATTAGAAAGAGATGCTTCTGTGAGGGTCCTCCTGGGAATTACAAAACAGTCAAGGGAATGAGTAGAATCCATTTGTTTCTTTATTCAAAACCATCTTTGATCCAGGTACTGTTCTAGGCACCTGGGGACCATAGCACATAGAAACAGTTCATGGCCTGTGTTGAGGTGAGCATACCCTGAATATGTCATTACCAGTAATTTTCGGTGTCCCAAGCAGTAGGACTGGGAGAGGCAAGAGTGCTTTGGGGGCTATGGAAGTTTGAGGAGTTGTTTTCTTGAGAAGGTAATATTTTGTGAATCCTTCAAGGACGACCAGGAGGTATCCAAGTTATCCAAGTGAGGGAGAGGGCTTAGGGTAGAGGGACAGCCTGTGTTCAGGCCCAGAGGTTAGAGGAGGCTGTGTGTGCAGGATAGCAGAGGCAGCAGGGGCTGGATAATGAGTGCGAGGTGCCAGAGGAACCTGAGAGCTAGGCATGGGCCAGATCTCCCTGCTGGGGGGGGATGTGCAACTTTTCCTATGGAGCAATGGGAAGCAATGGGAAGGTCCTGGAGACCCTGAAGAAGGCCAGGGGCATGCATTTTAGAGAAATGATCAGGGAGCACAAATGGGTGCAGGAAGCCCATGTTGCATACTTTGTCACCACCACCACCACCACCACTATCTTCTGAGAACCCAAGAGCTGCCATGCTCTGAGGAGGGGGTTACCATTCACTCTCACTCAGCCTTACAAGTGTCAAGGAAGGAGTAGTTACCCCTATTATCCAAATAGGCACAGAGGTTTAAGTGAATTAGCCAGGGCCATCCATGGGCCATGGTTAAGTTATAACAAGAGTGACAACTCATCTCGGTTTGCCAGAAACATTGTCAGTTTTAGGTGCTGAAAGTCTTTTATCCCAGGAAACCCCCTCGGTCCTGGGCAGATCGGGACATGTGGTGACTCTAACATAATTTACGTCTCTTTTCAGAGACAGGCCCATATCCTTCTCATGGAAGCACTCGCTGACCCCGTCCACCGCTGAGGCCAGACCTGAGCCATCCCTCTGGACACATCCCCTCGGAGCTGGGAAAGGGCGGGGAATGATGTCGGGATGTTGCCAGGCGAGTTCCCGGGTGTAGGAGCTATTTGTCATCACCTCGTTAGAAGGGTGCCAGGTTCCTAAATATTGCCTGTGATTTTGCTAAATGTATCTTAACAGGAGTGGTGTAAACCCTGTCAGAGATGGAGGGGAGAGTGATGGCGCCATCCAGGATAATGAACTGCTTAGCTAAGATGGATCCGTCTCCACTCCTGATCCGCTTCTCGATACTGCGCTTAGTGGGGCTCATGCGTCAAGGCTGATTGGTGGCAAATTTAATGCCCTGAAAGACAGAGCTCCGTCTTTAGCTGGTGGCTGAGTAATTGGTGGATTTGCTTCTCCAAGGAATGGTGTTGAATTGTACCCAAAAGGAAGGTGGCAAGGTGGCCTCTGCTTCTGGCCTCCCAGGTTCAGGCTCAGTTAGCATCTGATATGGGGTTAGTTGGAGCAGGAAGGCCCCCCCAAATTTTACAGATGAGGAAACTGAGGCCCAGAAAGAGGGAAAACTTGCCTGAGGTCCTAGCGCTGGGTGGCAGTGTAGCTGAGACCAGAACTCACCTCTCCTCTGCTCTTCACCGCTGTGCTCCTGGCTTTCCCCACCCCTGTCTGCTCAGCTGCGCCTCCTCATTCCCAGGGGCTCCACAGGAGGGATGAACCCCGAAGTGCTTCCATTCAGAACCCCCTCCCGGAGGGTCCCCAGCAGGCACCTTCTTGAGCCTCCTCTCTAGTTTTATGTCCTCTGCCTCGGGGGAAGTTCTCACTTTGTGGGGCTCCTGACTTTGACCCCAGCCTGGATGAGATGTCTGGCTGAGCCACGCATCTCTGAATCTTCTCTTCTCTCCAGTCAGCTTCCAGATTCCAGTCTCTGCTCTTTCAACCTCTACCTTGGAGCTGTCTTTCCTAGACTGGAGAGTGGAATGCCGGAGGGAGTGCAGGCAAGGGAAGGGGGTTGGCGGGAAGCGTGGTGCCACCTCCCTCTGATCCGGGGTGTCCTGTTTGGGCAGAGCTTGTGTTGAATGAAGCTCTGGACCATGCTTTACCACTTTGGACCCTGTGATTATTCCTGCATCCACATTACACCTGGGGAAACTGAGTCTCATGGCGGTCCCATAACTTGCCCAGGTCGCTACTGAATGCTAGAGTGAGAACCTTGAACCTATCGACCGACTTCAAATTCTGGGGAGGTACATGGGTGGAGAAGAGCCAGGAAGGATGGGGAGGAGATTTTTAGGAAAAGAATCAGTGCAGGGTATTTGGAAGATGATGGAATTTTGTGAAATCAGGGCTGGGGGACTATTAATCGGACCTAGAGGAGAACTTTTCCTGTGTTTTTCTCTTGGAAACAGCTCCCTTGCTATATGAACCCTTGTCATCTCCTCTCCTGTGTGTGTCTGTGTCTCAGAGGTGTTTTCTCACCTGTGATCCAGGTGTTGATTGGTGCTGTCATAGCCTTGCCTGGCACATCTGTTGGAAAATCACCTTGCTTTCCACCTTCTCTCTCCCCACCCCAGGCAGAGAGCCCAGCTCCAGACCTGAGACTTAGACCCCACATATCACCTGATGTTTGTCCTGGCCTTGGATAGGAAGGGTGGAGCCCATAGCTCATTGCCAGGCTGTGACCTCAAGCCCTGAGGCAGTAGGGTTTCCCCTCTGCCCACCGTCTCTCACATGAGCTGGCCCCAACCTCAGGTCTCTCTGTTTATGGTTCCTATCATTCAGTGTGTAATTCTGGGTCAGTCCTTTCCCCACTCACCTGACCCAGCTCCTCACTGGCTTCCCTGCCCTGTCTGAGAGCCGGGCAGCTGGTGAAGACTCAGTGGCAACCGATGGAGCTGCAAATTGGGGGAGACCACCCAGGATTCCCAAGAGACCCCATCAAGTAGTATGATTCTGCTCCAGGCAGTAGCAAGAAGTGGTAGAAAGAAATTGGCTTTGGAGCCAGATGGCTCTGGGTTCAGATCCCAGCTTGGCTGCTCTGTCCACGCGGCATGGAATGAGGTGCTCCGTAGCTCTGAACAGTAGCTCGTTCCTGTCGGTGACAGAGGCATATTTACAGGAGGGTACGAGGATCCAAACTGCCTGTGCCCATGAATGCTCAAAATGCATCACTTATTGTATTCATATTTTAATACTCTACTGATATTAATGGAATTCATATTCCAGAAGGAGAGGCAGATGTGCAAACAGACAATTGCACTTCAGTGTGACATACTCATGGTCGTGGCATCGTACAAGGCACTGGTTGCTGCCTGAGCTGCTGAAAAAATGGGAGTGAAAGTGCTGGGAAAACTAGAAGTGACACGCGCTCAGGCAAGGAGTTTTTAATCCTTAGAGCTAAACCTGTTTCTGCAGCCTGGAAACCCCGCTCCCTCAGCTTCCTGCAGGGATGAGAAGGGGAATGCCCAGCTACGAGCATTTATCCCCGCTGGCTACTACCATGACTCCAAGTAGGGGCATCCCTGGAATGGAAGGCACAGTCACTCTCGCTTCGGTTTACAGCAGGGTTTCCTGATATTTGTTTTCAAGGACTCCAGCAGGGCTGAGACTAGGGTGAGACTAGCCAGGTGCACAGGGGGTAACATGCAAAGAGCCACCCACTCACTCTCAGGACGGTGCAATGAGAGGGTGTCCTTTAATTTTGCACTGCAGGCCCCTTGCTTGTCTCACTCTATTCGCTCCCATTCCTGGCTCAGGTTCTACAAGATGCTCTGAAAAAGATGGGCTCCAGAGTGTAAAATATTAAGAAAAATGTCCCACTCTGGCCCAAACTTGGAGGGTCACAAGGCACTGTGAGCACACACTCCAGCTTCAGGGCCTTTGCGCTTGACATGTCTTCTGTCTGGAATGCTCTCTCCTCAATATCCCCATGGCTCACACCTTCCATTATTCCAGCCTCCTCAGAAGGGCCTCCCAGGGCCCCTCTGGCTAAAGAAGCCCCTCGCCCATTACCTTCCATCACTTCACTCTGCTTTGTTTTTCCTCATTACGTTTATCACCACTGGACATATTTTCCATCATTTATTTGATTATGGGCTCTTCTGCTAAACTGGCAGCTCCATGAGAACAGGGATGTGTCTATTGTTACTGATATGTCCCCAGTGCCTACAACGGTGCCTGGTATGGAACAGATTCTCAATTAATATTTTTTTCATGCATAAACGAAAGACAGGAAGAAGGAAGGAGAGAAAGTTAAGAGAAATCCTGAAGGGAAGAACGGGTTTAATTATACTTAACCCAATATCTCTTAAAATTCATGGATGATGGAAATCATGTCTTCCTGCCAGACATGGTGGCTCATGCCTGTAATTCTAGCACTTTGGGAGGCCGAGATGATGGGCATATCACTTGAGGTCAGGAGTTTGAGATCACCCTGGCCAACATGGTGAAACCCCATCTCTACTAAAAATACAAAAATTAGCTGGGTATGGTGGCAAGCACCTGTAATCCCAGCTACTCAGGAGGCTGAGGCAGGAGAATTGCCTGAACCCAGTAGGTGGAGGCTGCAGTGAGCCAAGTTCACATCACTGCACTCCAGCCTGGATGACAGAGTGAGACTCTGTATCACACACACACACACACACACACACACACACACACACACACACACACACACATATCATGTTTCCTGAAACACTGGTAAGGAGACCCCTATTCTCTGCACACTCTGGGAAAAGCTGTCTTGTCTTAACCTGTCAGAGCCACCCCACTCCTGCACACACCTCCTGATTCACCTCTAAGACTGAGTGCATATGCAGTGAGCTCTCTGATCTCACCTTGGCATGCCCCTGTGAATTCTGCTGCCCCAGACATCTGCTGCACCTGCCAGTGCTCCTAACACTACCACCCAATCACCAGAGCTACAACCACTCCCCTACTTGCCCTCCCCGCCACCGCCACACTTACACTTGTAATTCCCTCATGGCTTGCCAATAAATGGTGACCCTCCATCCCGCCCTGCCTGCCTCACAGGCACACACCATCTGCACCCACCTTGGGCTGCTCAAAGATTTATGCATCTGAGAATATGTCCTTCCGTCCTCTTTCCAGTGGGAGGAGGACCTTCTCGAGCCTTGATCTCATCAGCCATCTGGACTGATGATGCTCAACTCATAACTATGTCTGCAAAGGTGAGAGAGAGCCCAGGGGAGGGCGGCCTCACTGGAAGATTGAGTCATGTGTCAGAATTGTGGCCATGGGGTCAGGTCCTCAACTCCTATTACAGTTCCTGCCACAATGCCCATCCTCCATCTTTAGGGCTGGAAGAAAAAAGTATGCAGGCTGCAGATGTACAGTGTTTGCCACTTTCTCCCACCTCTTCCAAGAGGCTGTAATAGCGTGGTGGTTGTCATGGAGCCTGAAGGTTTGGGTTTGAATTCCAGCTCTGTAACTTGCAGCTGTGTGATCTGGCAGGGGACTTCACCTCTTGGTTCACTCGCAGAAAGTGGGAATCATAATAGTTCCTCTCTCCTAGGAGTGTCCTGGTGATTAAGTGAGTAGATGTATATCATATCAAGTGCTTAGCCCAGTGCCTGGCACAAAGCAGGTGTGGACATCTGAGCCATTGTCACGATGTTACACTCGGGCTTGGCTTGCCCTGAGGTCTCCCTTTCCATGGGGTCTGTCCTCCTGAAGGTGGCCTCCTTGTTTGTCATGCCCCATGGCTGGGATCATCCAGGGTGGATCAGATTGCCTCTGTGCCCACCCACAACCCCCCATCCGCCTACCTAGAGGCTGGCTGGTCACCTGAGTGGTGACTGTGTTGGGCGTCTCTGTCTCACCCTCACTGCTTGTTCCTGGAGGGCTGGGCAATGCCTGGGTCTCTGCTTCCTGGATCCTGGCCCCGGGCCTGCACAGGGTAGGTGAGAGTGAACTGGGGTTGAGTAAATGAGGAAAAGCGGATCCGGGTTGGTCCTTCTGATCTTGGAGTTGGACCAGTTGGCTCTGGTTGTGGCTTTCTTGGACCAAGTGGGCTCCAAGGCTATCCAGGAACTTGACCTCTGGCCTAAGTTAGAGGCCACCCTGGAGTGAGCCCCAGGCCTTGCCCCTCACCCTGGAGGCTGGGTCCTGAAGCCTCGGACCGTGCAGGTCCGCTCTGACTCCAACTTCCACATTGATCCTCTCCAGGTCGATTCTTGTTTTGTTTTGCTTTTTGTTTTCCTGGAGTGTTGTAACCATTGAGTTCCAGGCAGGGGTCAGGCCCATGGGTTCCATCTATTCAGCTTGCCTGCACAATTGAAATCTTTGAACCCATCCTGGCTAGTTTTCTCGTTAAGACTATCGGACAGGATTGATCCATTAGATCAATGACTGGACATCAGCCAGCAGGAAGCCAATCAGATGAGCCTGGATGATCAGCCCAGGAACGAGGTTCCCCTTGGAACTGCGGTGACGGTCCAGGCCTCTGGGATGGGGCTAGTGGAGGCAGAGGAGTGGGTTAGAGGCCTCACCAGACGGGACTTTGGTGTGGAGAGAGCAGTGTCCCCAAGATGTGGCTACCAGGGCAAGAGTCCCAGCGTCTGCTCCAGTCACTCCCAGGGGCAGCTGGTGGTAGTCTGGGAAGCATCACCTGGTGTTTGCAACGAGTTCAGACTCCTCCCCAGATAGTGGGTCTATAATGGACTTCTCTAACATATCATCACTGCCATGGCCAAGGCTTGGACCCGACCCTCCCTTTAGGTGGAAAGTATGTGTGATGGGAAAGCCAATGGCGGGTGTTAAGGAAGCCAGTGATGGTTTCCCAGGGCTCTCTTTTTATCAGGAGTCATTTGTTTATGAGATTGGAAATGGAGGAGTATGGGCACTTAGAACACCATGTCCCAGTGTGTATTTCTCAGATCCTGGTTGCGTAGGATGGTGATGGGGCTTAAGGGGTGGCTGAGCGACCCATATTCAAATAGGTTTGGAAATGCCAAGTAAATACATTTCAGCATTCATTTCCTGCAGGACCAAATAGATGAATCATGAATGCCACAACTCTAAAAAGGGGTGGAGGGGCCATGTTGGAGCACAGAAGCCTTCTCTGGGGTATCTTATAGAAATACGTTGAGGCTCTTCTTGGAGGTGCCAGCAGGTCCTACCTTCAGGGGAAAATGTGTCCCAAGCAGAAGTGTTTTTGGTTTGGAGGGATCCATTGGAGTCAGGGAGGCAGCCGAAAGGGAGATGTTAAAGAGAGGGAAGAAGAGGGTGATTGGCTCCATTCGGGCCTGCAGTCACCATTCACAGAAGCCACAGTGTGAACAGTGTCCCTCAAAGTTGTGCAACTACAGAACCCAGCCTTCCCTCCTCTGTCTGCTCTCTCCCTGGCCTTGCCCTCATCAGCCCAGCCCCCCGATCAGCTCGTGCCCTTACCACCCCTTTCTCCTCTCTTCTGTAGGCTACCTGACAGTCAACATTGAGCCTCTCCCCCCTGTGGTGGCTGGAGATGCTGTGACCTTGAAGTGTAACTTCAAGACAGATGGGCGCATGCGGGAGATCGTGTGGTACCGGGTAAGTCACCACCACTGCCCCCTTCATGTCCATGGCCAGGACTGATGGGAGGTCCTCAGATCCCTCTGGACACCCTCACTGGTGTGGCTATGACCTCGGCCCTGACCCAGTCCTGAGTTGTCATGGGCCTCTGCTGGGTCCCCGTCCTCTGCTGACACCCTCCTTGGGGACTAGCCCTCCCTTCTACCCTCAGGATTGATCTGGTTTCCGCCTCCTTTGTGCTCCTATTATGCCCCTACTCTTGGAAAACTCCATTAGGCAAAGTAGAAGTTACTGAGAACACCCTGGGCCCTGGGCGCAGTGTAATCACAAGTAATGTCTGATGATGGAATTTTGAGCATGAGGCTTTGGATAATGTTTTTGGCAAGGGAGAGAGAAAAACAGGAAGGCTTCCTGCCTTTTGCAAAATCAAATCACAGAGATAGTCTGCCACCTAATCTGACATATAGGACTAACCCTGGTGTCTGGCACCATCTGAGAAGGGAATTGGTTAGAGATGAGCAGGTACCTACCTGCCCAGGGCCCAGGTGTTGGCACCAGGAAGAACAGCTTGGAGTCTTGAGCACAAGTGGCCTTTTCAACCACTGAGTGAAATCTTCTTGTGTCTGGATGGGTCATCCCAGCCTTATATCCCTTTGCCACAAAGGAATTGGGGCTGGGCTCAGAAGGTACAGTGGGCACTGATGCTTTTCTTGCAATGCCATGCTCGAGTGTGCACAGATAGAGGCACCACCATCCTGGGGGAGAGCTCTTCTTCCATCATCTAAACAGGGTTGGCAACATTTTTTGGTGAAGACTGAGATTGTAAATATTCTCCTGTCTGCCAAACATTCAGTCTTGGTCACAGTTACTCAACTCTGCTGGTATGGCACCAAAACAGCCACAGACAGTGTGTAAATGAAAGGGCATGGCTGTGTGTCAATGAAACTTTACTCATGGGCACCAAAGTCTGAATTTTGTACAAGGTTCATGTGTCATAATTTCTTCTTTTTATTTTTTTTCAATGATTAAAAAAGGTAAAAACTTTTCTTAGCTCGCTGGCTGTAGAGAACAGGCTATAGAATGACTTGGTTCATGGGCTATAGTTTGCAAATCCCTGATCAGAAACCACGTTTTCCTAATCTTTGTTGCCCTTTCTTCAAATGAAACCAATGGATAACACAGTCAGGTGGAGCTGTTCTGGAGGAAGTGATGGAGCGTGGAAGAGAGGGCAAGGAAGGTGGGGGGTGGGCACGAAGCTGTGATTCGAGATCTAGAGCTGGCTCCTCTGCTCCTTGGAGCTGTCACCACATCTACACACAGAGCATGGAAACTCAGAGGAATCCCTGGGGCATGCGTGCTCTTCATAGTCTTGACTCAGAACGGCTCTCTTCAGTCTCCTTCTTGCTGTTGGTCCAGGTGAGCTTTGAACCAGCCTGTCTTGGCTGCTCTGCTTTGCATTTTCGGTCTCTGATTCATGGTTTGCTGGTTGTTGCTATTTTGTTGGCTGTGATCTGCACTCCTGCTAATCAAAAATCATGGTTCTGTTTCAGCATTGCAGTCTCTCCTGCTTAGAGTTAATTCTAGTGCCCTCCACCCAAGCTCTTCAGGTAGCCTGGGCCTCACAGGTGTGAACCTGACATCCAGCACCCTAGAGGGTCCCAGCCTTAGGGAAGGGTGCCATCCTAGATAGATCAGTGGACCTAGAGAAAGTCAAGGCGTATGTTAAATAGTGCCATGAACTGAATCACTAAGAGGCGTATTTACAGGATATGAGAACTGCTTGGCTGACACAGGCTGCGAGCATCTCATTAGCACCTGGCAGAAGGACAGGGATAAATTAACTCCAGCTCACTGCTGATGATTGGACCACATCTCTCCTTCAGCCATCCCATAGATGGGATCAGAGGGAGGGGTGGTGAAAGACAGATAGAAATATGGAGACCCAGTGGGAACAGTTAATGGAGCGAAATGGAAGGAAGCTTGGAGATGGGAAAATAGCAGTGGGCACCTCATTGCCTTCCAAGCTCTTGAAGCAACTGTCCTCCCTCCAGTTTGAAATCGAATGTTACCGTAGTCACAGTGGTGAAAATCTCCCTGCAGAGGCTCCTGCTGGAGTTACGGGCAATGCTAGTGCCAGGCTGGGCCCAGGTGTAGAAGCCAGAAGCAGGTTTCCACATGGCTTGACTTGATGTTCTTGAAGATGGTGAGCAGGACTGGGGCAGGAGGATCCATGTCCTGGGCTGGACAGAGACTCTCCTTTTTCTTCTCCATCCTCCGGTAGGGAGACCCTCCTCTCTCCCAGACTCTCGCTGCCTAACCTTGATGCCACTGATTGTTTTAAGAATCAGTGGCATCTCTTACCAGTGTCAGGCCCTGTATATCGGGCCATGGTAGGCTGCACTAATTAATTTATTTTATTTCATTTCACATCCTTTGACTGAGGGCCTCTGGAGCAGGCATATGCAGATGTATGCAAATCACATGCAAATCACCCACTAGAGCCAAATGCCTGGGCCCTTGTAATTCTGTAGCTGGATGGAGGTGGTGGCTCAGCTGACTGGTTACTGTCCTCAGGTCCCAGGGAGCCCACGTGCCCTGCCTATGATGGGAAGGATGGGGGCAGAGGAAGGAAGGAAATTCCAGGGAAGGGCTCCATGTGGCCAGTTTTTGCCTGCTGCCACTCTAGCTTTCCGTAGTGATTGTCTCTCTTCCCAAAGAGGCAGCTGAAGGGAGAGAGATAACAGCCTACCAAGATGAGGGCTGCAGGAGTCAAGGTCAGGGCAGGGCTTCCAGAAGGAATGGGAGCAGTAGCAACGGGAGTTCCAGTGTCCTCCAGCCAGACCCTCCTCTGACCCCTTCCTCCCCTGCCAGACGAACCCCCCCCTCGTGGCTTCCTTCCCCGTCTCCCTCTCCCCACAGCCTGCCCCCCTCCTCCAAGCAGGGAGCTGCCGAGTGCTGTTTGTTTTCTGTACGTGTGTTTGCTTCCCGTCCCAGCTTCCTTTCTCCATCCTCTGTGAATGAGCTTACAGAGCCCGGCTTGGAAGGAAATGAATAGATTACACAGGCCCAGTCAGGACTGTGTCTCCAACCCCGTTAGAAGGAAGAAGCAGGGCATTGTGATGAGGCTGCCACTGCCTGCTCAGCACAGTGGGCACAAAATGGCCCAAAACATGTGTCAAGCCCAGCAGCCTCCCTTCTGGTCCTAAATACATTATCTTAGCAAAGGGATCATTCTGAGCTGTCAGAAAACATCACGAATGCATTGGATTCTTTGGGTAAATCAGGGCAGCTGATGAAATTATCTGAAGCTATAGGGATCACCTAACCTTGGAGCTAACAAGACCTCTGGCTGGATATTTGGGAAGGTCTTGCTTGTGGACCCCTCAAGGGACGGGAAGGAAATTGGGAGGAAGTGGCAAGAGCCTGACTCTTGAACACTTTACCCCCATGGTCTGGCCAAGTGGGGAGGAGCTCAGCCCATTTGTAGAATAAGATGCCAAAACTATGAGAACAGACTCAAGAAAGTATGTGTCATCTTAGCCCTTGGGTCTGGGTTGCCCAATATGGTAGCCACCAGTCACACATGGATGTTAACATTTAAATTAAATCAAATTATTTTTAAAATTCATTTCCTCAGTCAGACTAGCCACATTTCAAGTGCTCGCTAGCCACCTATAGCTGGTGGCCTCCATATTGGACAGATAAAGTATAGCACGTTTCCATCACTGCAGGAAGTTCCATTGTACAGCCTGCTGTAGAGCACTGAGATTTTCTTCTGCAGCCTCTGGAATACACTGTGCTCACCTGACAAGAGAATAGCAGTGAATGCTCATTGAGTCAGTTTTCCAGGCAAACTTGCCCTGAAATGAATTTTAGTAAGATGGATCTCATTTGGTAACCTGACATCATTAGATTGTATGTGTGTGTGTGTGTGTGTGTGTGTGTGTGTGTGTGTGTGTGTGTGTTGTGTGTGTGTGTGTGTGTGTGTGTGTGTGTGTGTGTGTGTGTGTGTGTGTGTGGTGAGGGAGGGTGAAAAAAGGGAGATGGTCATCATGCTCAAATAACTTCTTTGAAAACGTAAAGATGTCAAGAGCGTCGTCAGCCCTGTGAGGTGCTGGGTATCATAGTTGTCTGTTAAAGCCTCGTTCAACTTGAGGATGCTTTTAACCACCCACCTCTGCTTTCTCCACTGTTACAAGGGTTCATCTCCCAGATTTGAGTGTCCAGGCTTCATCTTCACAGCTCATGTAGATAAGCTCCACAAAGCTTTTTTTTTTTTTTTGGCTAATAGAGTAGGGGTGGAATTCTATACTTCACCAGTAGGAGGCTGTCACCTAATAACTAATCTACCCTAGCACTTAAGTCAGGACTTGGTTCAAGAAAATGAATAATAAATAATGTTCTTTACTTAATCATTCCTATTTACATCTGTAACTGGGGACTTATTTATTAATGCTGCTTATACTAATTTGAGTGGCTGACATTATTGAGCCTTTACTATGTGTGAGCACTAGATCAAGTGCTTTACATAGATGATGATATTTCATTTTCATGTTTTCACTGCAAGGTAGATACTATGATTAATTCTGTTTTCCAGATGAAGAAACCGAGGCCATTCAAAGCGACTGTGTCTCGGGTCGTGTTGTCTTCCCTGACTTCTCCAGAAAGCTGTAGGCACATCCTCCTCCGTGAATCCTCTTTGTGGGTCTTTACACTAGTGCTTACCTCAGCATGTCAAAATACCTGCCTCTGGACCATGATTATCTGAAGAGCAAAGACTATGTCTTTTTTCCTGCTGTATTCTTGACACCTAGAGCAGAGTCACCTCAGTGAACATTTGCTAAATTAACAAATCATAGAGCTATAATGTGCACCTGTTGATAGACCATGCTATGTAGCCCACTTCTGTCTCATGTGGGCATCTGTGTAATGTTGATAGTATCTGTTGGTCAGGGGGTGGGGAGTGTGGGTCTTTGGATACTCAGGGGGCTTTGTTAAGTATGAAGGAAAAGGGAACATTTCTTATTAGGAAACACTGTCTGAACTCATTTAGTTGGAGGCCACCTGCCCAGCAGGCAAAGCCAAAGGTCTGTTTATATCATGGAACTCCATTAAACAGTCACAGAGAATCATGGGAGTTTAACCTTTTACAGCAGTTTTTATCATCCCTCCTTTGTTTTCACTCCTTCTTTTACAATTTGTTCCCGGGAGCCACTCTGGGCCCAGGTTACAAGGCCACAGAAAAGACAGCCAGAGAGAGAGAGAAGGAGATCTACAAACAGTGATAACATCCCTGCTTTCAGTACCCCCTTATCTCACCTTTTTCACCATGTGAGAAGATGCATACCTGGGTGTGTGTTTTGTGGTGCAGATGATGCGACCTTGCCAGGGCGATCATCCCCTCTGGGTTCTGCTGGATGCCTCTGCAATGAGGGTTTGTGGTCGCCTGGGACCATTTGAAAAGGAATTGAGACTAGAGGCTGGGAAGGCTGAGGTAGGAAGAGAGAGGACTTGGGCATCAGAATACCTGTGTGTGAGTTCTGGTGTTTGACCTTGGGTGGTGACCTAACCTTTCAGCCTTTTAGAAACTTCACCTGAAATTGGGCATGAAAACATGTATTTTGTAAGCTTAAATGAGATAATGTCTGCAACCAAAAGAGCCCGTTGTTTAGCTCACTGTGGCACCTATTCAATGATAGCTGTTGTCATTTCATGTCTGTTGATAGCTTACAGGATCTAGAGAGGGAAATTATAGAATAAGAGGGGAAGGTATTTGGGGAGGATCACCAGGGTTAGATCCCTTGAATTCCATCCTACCACCTGCATTCCCAAGGGATATGGGCAGAGACAATGCTTTAAATGGTTATGCTGGTGAACTCACTGGGTTTCAATTCTTGGAAACCCAGTGGCTTAACACAGTTAAGCCATTTCAATGGATTTTAGCTCTCCCTGAAACAGGGAGCTATTTCAAAATGGCTTTACTATCATTGGCTCTCTCTCCGTCCCAGCCCTTGACAGTGTTTCATTATTTGAAGCAAAGTTGAAAATGATGATCCTAAGGAGACAATACAGTCCCACCATATCATAAGGGCAAGAAGGTAGGTACACTCTCGGGTGACCAAGAAAGACCAGCACCAAGTTCCCAGAGGATGGGGCTAGACAACCCCTTTGGCCCTTCTTGCTTGGCAGCCTTGTTCCCGGGAGCCGCTCTGGGCCCAGGTTACAAGGCCACAGAAAAGAGAGCCAGATAGAGAGAGAAGGAGATCTACAAACAGTGATAACATCCCTGCTTTCAGTACCCCCTTATCTCACCTGGCTGCTTTTTGCTACTTCTCTGACCCCACATTCTGATCTTGAGTTCAGATCTTATAGATATAAGTCTGGAAAAGGATGTGAGTGAGGAAGACAAAAGCCAGGGTTGAGCCAACCCAACCTGCCTTGTCTAGGCCTCCTTCCCCAACCCCTCGCCTTCCAAAGAGCCAGGTTCTCCCTGATGAGGTGTGTCCAGTGCTCAATCTTATCGTAACAGTCACATGGGAAGGAAGAAAAGGCAGCCAGAGAGGGCCCACCAAAGGACAGTTGATTTTACAACAAATGTAATAACACATAAAGAGGAAATAAGAACAAGTTCCCAGGTCTAATTCCATTGTAATCTGTATTCATCTGTTCTTATGCTGCTATAAAGAACTGCCTAATACTGGGTAATTTATAAAGGAAAGAGGTTTAATTAACTCACAATTCTGCCGGGCTGGGGAGGCCTCAGGAAACTTACAATCATGGTGGAAGGGGAAGCGAACACGTCCTTCTTCACATGGTGGCAGGGAGAAGTGCCAGCAGGGGAAATGCCAGGTGCTTATAAAACCATCATATCTCGTGAGAACTCACTGTCATGAGAACAGCATGGGGAAAACCATCTCCATGATCCAATCACCTCCCACCGAGTCCCTTTCAAGACAAATAGGGATTATGGGAACCACAATTCAAGATGAGATTTGGGTGGAGGCACAGCCAAACCATATCACAATCCTTTAATTCAACCCCAAGGAAAACTCCACCCCTAACCACAGCTGTTAAGTTGTAACCATCCAGACTCATCACACTGAGCTCCTCCTCCTGGGGATGGGGTGATGGGAGGAACCTTCAGCTCCCTCTAGAGGCGAGAGTGTGAATCACAATCATTGCAGCCCTGATCCTTGATCTTTAATGGAAGTTCTGTTGGAAACCAGCAGGGGTCCCTCACTCTGACAGCTCATTCGGCTTTTCAGAGGCCACTAAAAATACACTGCTTCCTGAGACTCATTCTACAGTTATTGAATCCGAATTTCCAGGACTGGAGCCTCAGGGCATTTGTACTTTTAACGAGTTCCCCAGATGACAGTGACGCAGTCAATCCAGCCAGGGAGCATGTCATGGTGTTTGTGAAACTCTTGTGAAACTCTGATAGAGGGAGCTGTTCCATGCACTCATCCAACATTAATTCAACACATATTTATGAAACCAGGATGGTCCTAGGCACTGGGATTTCATCAAGGAAGGAGACAAGATCCTGTGCTCATACAGTTTACCATGGGGGAGGAGTTAAAAAGATAAACAAATAAGGAAGATACCAGCTAATGATAAGTGCAGTGCATATAATTAAAATCGAGTGGTGGGATAGAAAGGGATTGCGTGGTCAGGAAAAGACATTTAAGCTGAGATCACAAAGGCAACAGGAAACCTACCATGCCAAGGGAAGAAGGCAGAACAATCCAGGCAGAGGGGGAAGCAAATGCAAGACAGTTCTGTGGGAAAAAGTTTTGTATGTTCAAATAACAGAAAGTGCATGTGGCTGGAGCAAAGTAAATAGGAGGTGATGTTGGAAAAATGGGCAGGAACCGTTCATACCGAGCCCTGTGCTCTAAGAAACTGAAACTGGAGTTATTCTAAGGGCACCAGGAAGCATTGAGGATTTTAAGCAGAGAAGTAACAGGATCTGGTTTACTTTATTAAAAAGGTCACTTGTGGGTGGAGAATGGATTGCAGAGGAGGTGAGAGACTGGCAGCAGAGGGATCACTTGGAGGTTAGAACAGTGCGGGCAAGAGACAACAGTGGTTCGGTTGAGTACCAGGATGGTGGTATTGGAAATGATGGGAGGGAAAAATGTTCTGCTTATGCTTTGCAGGTAGAAGATAAACGACTTGCTAACATGTGGAAGGGATGAGAGAAGGGGGGATTCAGGATGACTCCCTGCATTGGGGCTTCAGCTGGGTTTGCAGGAGCAGTGCTGTTTAATGAGACAGGGAGGACAGGACAGGAGAAGCAGGTTGCAGGGTGATATGGCTTGGCTATGTCCCCACCCAAATCTCACTTTGAATTGTAATAATTTCCGTGTGTCAAGGGTGGGGCCAGGTAGAGATAATTGAATCATGGGGGCAGCTTCCCCCATACTGTTCTCCTGGTAGTGAATAAGTTTCATGAGATCTGATGGTTTTATAAACGGGAGTTCCCCTGCACAAGCTCCTCTTGCCTGCCACCATGTAAGATGTGACTTTGATCCTTATTCACCTTCCACCATGATTGTGAGGCCTCCTCAGCCATGTGGAACTGTGAGTTCATTAAACTCTCCTTTATAAATTACCCAGTCCCAGGTTTGTCTTTATTAGCAGCGTAAGAACAGACTAATACACAGGGCCGGGTGTCAAGCACTGTCTGTTGGCCATGTTAAGCTGGGAGTGCCTCTAAGACATGGAGATGGAGCTGCTGCAGCTGCTGTTGAGGCCACAAATCTGGAATGTTGGGGGGAGGTGAAGCCTGGAGACTTATACTTGGTATTGTCAGAGAATGGATGGTACCCAGTGCAAGACCCTTGGGCACTCCAATATTTAGAGATAGAAAAGTGGACCAACAGAGAGGCTGAGAAGGAGGAGGAACAGCCAGCAAGATGTGAAGACAGTAAGGAGAGTGGAGTGTCCTGGATTCCAAGAGAAGAAAGTGGCTTAAGAAATAGAATAGTCAGCTGTCAGCTAGCTGTGTCTCACACTCCAGTGAGTGACTTGAGAGCAGAGAAATGACCACGAACTTGGTAACATAGAGAGCCCACTAGGGACCTGGGCAAGGGCAGATTCTTTGGAGGTCCTGGGGGCTAAAGCCTAGCTATAGTGGGCTGAGGGGTACATTGAGATCAGCAGTAACATGGCCTTGAGCTTTTGTCTAGTAAAGAGATTTGAGCTTGAACTTCTGAACAAACCTTTGCAAGTAACATGAACACTCAATTGCTTCTATTGAATCCACTCCTATTTGCATGTCATTCATAAAATTGCAAGCCCACTGTCTTTTCCTACCGTCCTTAGCCTTTCAATCTGAACTGGTGGCAGCCTCGCTCCCCTCATCGAGAACGTGAAAGTGGCTGCCCAGAGAGTTTAGGGGATTCTAGTGTAATTAAACAATACATTTGATATTTGAAAGAAAGATCCTGCTCTACCATTTAATTAACTCAGTGGCCTTGGACGACAACTATTCCCAAAACTTCCTAGGCACAGTACACAGGTCTGAAGGTATAAAGAAGGACAAGTGGGCCCACTCGCCTCGAGGGGAGTGCTTCCCATCCAGTTGCCCATCATTAAGTTGTTAAGTTCTGTTTCATCATCTGGCCAATGGGCTTGACTGCACTTTCCCTAAGGACCTCACAAAGATTTGTGCAAAACAGATGAAAAGCCCCACAGACGAGCTGCTTCTGTCCCCCGTGGTGCAGGGGAAATAAACTTCACATACATTACTTCATCCTCTCTTTTCTGCCTGGGCAAATCTTACTCATTCTCTCCTCTGTGAAGCCTTCTGACCCCTCTCACCAAAGCAGAATTAAGAGATCACCTGCTGTGTTCTCTCAGTGTTTTGTACATACTTCGATTAGAAAGACAGCACCTGGTAGCTTAGTTATTCATCTTTGCATCCCTTGCAGAGTTTTATTTTTCTGCTTCTCTGATGTGTCATTCATAAAATTACAAGTCCATTGTCTTTAGCCTTTCAATCTGGAACTGGTAGCAAACTTGCGCTCCTCCTGGAAAATGTGAAAGTGGCTTCCCAGAGAGTTTAGGGGATTCCAACGTAACTAAACAATGTATTTGGTATTTGAAAGAAAGACCCCGCTCTAACCTTTCATTTGTGAATGATCCCTGGGCCAGGGACTCTATGTGGGGGCCTCAGGGTCCCTAGGAAATATGTGGATGGGCTTCTGGGGGTGCTCAAAACCCCAGAAAGTATGCCTAATATGTTGTGTGTGTTTTTGTGGGAGAAAGGGGCAGAATATTCTCAAAGTACTCTGTGATGCCCCCATGCCTCAACTGAAAAACCCAGGAACTGCAACAGCAGGCATGCAGGTGTTCGCTGAGTGTGAAATGTGTAAGGCATCTAGTTATCTCCACTCTTGGGTCATCAAGGTCCATATTTAGGTTGGCTCTACCAGACCCTGTAGCTGTGAGGTTGTGTCAGATGGATGAGTGGTCCACGAGCTTCCAAGGACTGCAGTGGGGAATGGGGGGTGAGAGGTGAGGCAGTCAGCCTTAGGCAGGAAGAGCTGCCGTGTGACTGGGATCCGTCCAGACACCACAGCTCAGTCAGCCTGGATTTGTGCACAGATGAAGAGGAGATAAGAAGGAGGGTGGTGGGGAAAGGCTGGCTTTGGCCACACATCACTGCTCTCCCTGGCTTCAGGGGGAGGGGTTTTTGACCAAACAAATCCATCTCTTGGGGATTAAGATCAGGTTTCTGATAATGGCAAGGAGACCACTTCCCTGGTCCACACGGGGTTGATAAGAACTCTTGGCTTCCAAACTTTTGAGAGGGGGTGCCAATAGTTGAAGTGGACACCCAAATAACCAGGTGTTTTATTGGACCACATGCAGAGTCCACCAGTGATGGGCTCCCACACTGGATGGGTGAGAAAGACACGGCATATCTAAGGATAACACACTGATGGCTCAGCTCACTCTGCAGAGTGTGTCCTCACTTACCAAGAAGAGAAAAGAGCAAAGGCCTGGGGCACAACATCCTGCTGTGTGACCTTGAAGAAACCACAACCCATCTCTGAGCTCCAGGATCTTCATAGGTAAAATAAAAGCGTGCAGTGAGATGGTCTGTAAGGAATATGCAGCCTCTCTCCCACCTTGTGGTCAACCTCCCCACCCCCGGTCTTTTCCCCAGAAGACTCAGAGCTAATGGAAGAGGTGGGTGCCTCGCAGGTCAGGGCATCCCCCAGGTGAGGCTTGGACAATGCTTTCTCAGGGGTGAGAGTCCTGGCCTGAGCTACTGTTGGGGCCTCCGAGCACATGGAATCCAGAAGCTATATTAAGCCCAAAGTGTGATTTCCAGCAGATTCTTCCTGGCTTTCCTATGCCCTGTTGGGTTTAATGACAAAGGGGCTGACTTAACTTGTCGGAAAAGGATTAAAGGTGAAGTTCCGCTCCAGCACACCAGTGAAAAAAAAGAACATGACTGAAATGAGGGATGTTTCCCAGCTCAGACTCACCATCTCTCCTGAATCCTTTCTCCCCCTCCTCTCCCCACCTTTTCCTTGTTGGGTGTGAGCTCCCACAGGGCAGGCAGTCTTCCCATTGCAGACAGACACAGCCATGTGCTTTTCTAAAACACATATCTGACCTTACCATGACCACCCCTCCCTGCCCCACACTTCACAAGCGCTTCTCATCACCTGAAAGACCAAGTTCAAGGTCATTGGCCCAGCATACAAGGTCCTTCTTGATTCAACCTCTGTTGACTGATTTCTTCAGCCTTCCTTCCTACCACGTTCCCAAATGGGCCCACCATTCGAATCATGTGGCTGATTTGCAGTTCTCAGAATGTGCCAACGCTCTTTCCCACCTCCGAGCTGGTGCATATGTGCAGCCTCTGCCTACAATGCCCTTCTCCCCTCCATCTGGTCAATTCCCACTTGCCCTCCAAGGCCCAGCTTCAGTGTTGCCCCCCTCCCCTCCACCAGAGGCCTTTCCCCATCCATTTTTCCCCCTTCAATCTTCTTCTGCATTCAACTGCCATGACCCGGGCTGAGTTAGCTTCTCATAACACTCTCAAAATACTAAGCACGTGACCGTATGACTCAACGCACTGGACTCATGTGTTCATTTTTGCAGCAGATATTTCTTGAGTACCAACTAGTGCCAAGCCTT
This sequence comes from Hylobates moloch, assembly GCF_009828535.3. Classification (NCBI taxonomy): domain Eukaryota; kingdom Metazoa; phylum Chordata; class Mammalia; order Primates; family Hylobatidae; genus Hylobates; species Hylobates moloch. The sequence goes on from NW_026652284.1 coordinate 16,786,465, forward strand.
GGAAACAGAGCACAGAATAAGAACAATGGGCTGGGCACACACAGGCTGTGGCTCATGCCTGTAATCCCAGCACTTTGGGAGGCTGAGAAGGATAGATCGCTTGACCCCAGAAGTTCAAAACATCCTCGGCAACATGACAAAACCCCACCTCTATAAAAACACAGAAAAATTAACCAGGCATGGTGGTGCTTACACCCATAGTCCCAGCTACTCAAGAGGCTGAGGTGGGAGGATGGATTGAGCCCAGGAGGTCAAAGCTGCAGTGAGCTGTGACTGCACCACTGCACTCCAGCCTGGAGAACAGAATTAGACTCTGTCTCAAAAACAAAAACAAAGAGACCCAAAACAAATAAGCAAAACAAGGTAGCCCTGTTTTTTGTGGAGCTTGTAGTTAAGTGGGAGGAAACAGGTATTACATGAAAGATTGTCAAATAAATGCTTCTTTCAAATTGTGGTCACTGCCTAGACAGAGAAAGACAGGTGTCTGCTAGCTGAGAGCTCATAATAGGAGATGAACTGTAATAGCTGAATGTCTCTCTCCCAGAATGCAAACCCTTTGCTGCAGGGACCAGGTGTCCTGTTTGTCTTTCTCTCCTGAGTGTCTAGCATGATGCTGAGCACATAGCTTAGAGGATGGATGGATGGATGGATAGATGTATGTATGGATGGATATATTATGTGGCCCTGAGGGTCACAGAGGTAAACTTGTAATCGATGAGGTTAATAATTTTCCCCCAATTGGAGCTTTTCAACCATGGATGGGCTGTCTTAAGGACCGGCGGACTTCCTAACCCTGGAGATGTCTAAGCAAATGGCATGGCCACCTGTCAAAACTGCAATAGGAAGTAATCCTGGGCCCAGTGCACCCAGAGCTATTGACCCTATTTGTTTCAGCTCTGGAATTCTGTGCTGCTTCAAGCTCAGCTGCGCAGCCACGACATCATGACAAGGGGTAAGAAGCAGAGCGTCTAGCCGACCTGGCTAGTTGGGGTTGAGTGTGGGGCTTCTGTGGATATCAGGCATCAGAAAATTCCAGATTCCCCAGGAGTGGGGTTATGTGAGTGTTCTGGGAAGCAGACACGTGTGGCTATAAATGTCCAGAGAAAGTGCCCCACCCTTGAGTGAACATTCAAAGGCGAGGCCAGGGGACACCTGAGAGCTGAGAGGAGGGGGAGGATGTGAAGGAATTCTGTAGGGTTCAGAAGTCCACTCCACAACTTATGGCCTTATACAAAGCATCTCTGTCCATGCCACACTGCTTTAAACACATCAGTGATGCCTTTCCAAGGCTCTTAGGATACAGACAAACATCCCTGGTGTTGCCATATAGGACCCTGTGTTATCTGGCCCCTGCCTGCCCCTCAAGGCTCCTCTCCTAGTGTGCACCCATAAGTGAAGATTCTGGGGATATCAGAGATCTCAGAGAGCCTTGAGAGAAGGACTAGAGTCAGGGAGACTGAGGTTAGGTGAGGTTAAGCAACTTGCTCAAAGTCATGCTGCTAGATAGTGGTTGAGTCAAACTTCAAAACCCAACTCTCTGACTACAAAGCTCAGCTCTTTCTGTTAGGTCCCATTGAAGGCCATAAATACTCTGTTAGGGGTTGGAGGGATTTCCCTCTGAGTGATGGGAAGCATGAGGACTGGACTCTCGAATGCGCTGAATCCCTCTGGCTTGGGGAGCCTGTGGCAGGTAAGACAAGCCTTCCTCCCATCTCTCCCTCATATCATCATGAATGCCACTGCTGTAGGTGCATTCAGGTCAGGTGCCGCGCTAAGTATGTTACAAAGATTACCTCACTGAATCCATACAGGAATCACAAGATACTGGTACAATTGTCCATTTTAGGGTTGGGGACATTGAGGCTCAGAGAAGTTAACTAACTGGACCCAAGTCTTGCAAATGGTAAGGTGGAAGGGGTTTGTCTGAGTCCCCTTAGAGCAGCCCAGCCTTCTCACTCTAAGCTGATGGAGTGGTCTGGATCCCCCTTTGGGAAGCTCTGTGGCCTCCTCCATGGGGGAGAGATGGAGATGGCCTGTGGGGCAGAGGAGCTTCTGGACCTGGTTGCTTCAGGCTGTCCTCATCATCACCCTGCCGGAGCCATCTGTCTGCAGGAGTGCCGCGGCACAGATCCACACAGAGGCTGTCAACGTCAAACGAGGACTTGAGGGAAAACAGCTTCCACCCCGCAGAGATGACACAGGCAGCACGGTTCACCTACTCTGAGATGACACAGGCAGCATGGTTCACCTACTCTCAGCACGGCAGAGCAGACAGGTGTAAGGAAGGGCCCCTTCTCCCCCAAGCTGCCTCCCTGTGTGCCCCTCCCAAGCTGGACTCTCTTTTGGTGAATGGTGGAAAATGTCTGGCAAAACCGTCCATGGCTGAGGCTGCTTCCAGGCATGGCACACAGACCTCAGGAATCCCATTAATGAGAGGGATGGCTTCTGAGCTGGATACCATTCTTCCAGAAAGGAAGTTGTATTATTATGATTTTATTATTTTGTAAAGTGGTGGAGTAACTCAAATGAGTCTAAACAAGTATTGTCAAGTAGTGGTTCTTGGGGGACCTGCTGTAATGGCTGTAATAGTCATTTCAATTGGCACATTAATTATATGGGAGCAGGTGCTTCTAAAATAATTGAGGGTGTAAGAAGGCTGTTTATTTCCTTACATGCTTTCAACATTCCCCTTCAACCCTCTTTACTCTATGAATACCAAGTCATGCAAGGCCCATTCTTTGGAGACAGAGAAGTGAAGCCTGTCTGAAATCTCAGGCTCTAATTTAGGGAAGTCTATAGTTTATTCGTTTATCCCTTCATCCCTCCAGGTAAAGAACTAACACCTGCAGAAAACTGGGGCAGGGCCTTGGCTGCAGCATAGAGATGCCATCCCTGGTTTACACTCTGCTGGGGGGGACAGGTGTCATGTGACCCACCCCCTGGTCTGGAGCTATTCAAGAGTGAGGAGGGGACAGCGGGCATGGCAAGTAGAGGCGAGAGCAGGTGCAAAGGCCTGGGGGTGGCCCATCTGACTCCCATCAGGCGCTCAGTGAAGAGACAGGAAGAAGGGAGGAAGGAGCGGGAGGCTGAGGGCAATCAGGGACCTATGCCAAGTCTGGGGTGCCCTGCAATGGAGCTTGAGCTATATCCAAGGGGAACAGTCAAGAAATTTTAAACACAAAAGCATCATCATCCGATTTTAGGTAGCTCTGGACCCCTCCATAGAGATGCCTGATGAGCATCTCAGACTTAACATGGCCAAAGCAAAGCTCTGCATTTCTCCCCTAAACCTACCCCTCCCTTAGTCTTCTCCACCTCAGCGAATGGCATCACCATCCACCAGTTTCCGAAGCGAAAAATCTAGGGCATCTCTCCTATCACCTCTCATCCCTTGCCCCTGCCCACTCCCGGCATCTCTTCCATTGGATCCATTCTAAAAGACACTGCTTCTTCCCCATTCCTGGGCCTCCACGCCAGCTGAAGCCTCTATTACTACTCCAAGTCAGCGCCCTCCTGATCACACTCCCTGCTTCCACTCTTGTCCCCTCAGCCCCCAAATCCAGTATCCACCAAGCAGCCAGAGTGACCTTTTGAAATCAGAACAGTCTTATTGTTCCTCAGCTTTGCCTGATACTTAACAATAAAACCCAGGAGGCACCACCCGTTCTGGCGCTGCCCCTTTCTGGCCTCGCCCACTCCACTACCTCCCACCACACCAGCCTCATTTGGATTCTGTAAACAGGAGACAGCCCACACCTCCAGATCTGCGATGCGCAGGCCCTTGTGTTGGGTGCTGCTGGGATTTCAAAGATGAGCAGCATGAACCCTGAGGAGCGAGCATATGGACCAGCAGTGAAGACGCTGCTTCGCCAAGGTGCCTCTAGAGACAGAAAGATCCGAGAGCAACTCCTGCCTCCACCTCTTCCTCTGTCACCTCTCCCACTCTCCGTATCTGTGTCTGTAAAATGAGATGGTGATAATAGCACTGACCTCGTTGGAGGGCCGTGACAGCAACCATGCAACCAAGTGTGCCTGGAACAGGCGCTTGTTATCTGAGGGTGACTGTTAAGAGCAACCCTTGTTCAGCCTCAAAAGTGCCTGATTTGGACGATAAATGACACTTTTGCCAATGCAGCATTCTGGAAGCGCTTTGCAAATGTCATTTCTCAGGATGGTGCTCTAGTTCTCTGTGCACACAGACTATGGGACAGATTCAAGGGCAGTGCTCCATGCATTGTCCCCAGTCGGGAGGTTTCTTAAGCTACAACTCTGGGCAATGGTAGGAAAGAGGGATGGAGCCCTAGCCTGCCAGATGAAAAGAGAGCTGACTTTGGAATTCACCTCCCTCTCCCTTTCCAGAATGGACCATGGGCCTTATCCCGTCTAGGTGTTGGGCTGTGATGGGCAGGACAGGAATCATGGTTTAAGGGGTTGTTGCAGGTGATGCTGGGTGGGCCTTTCTCTGTGTCTGAAAGCGCGTGAAGGAAAGGCAACCCAGTCAGCCAGGAGTGGACTCAGTGCCGGAACAATGGATCACTTGAAGAAGTCCAGCTGCATTGCTGACCTATGTGGCCTTTCCAAACTGTGCCATGCGTACAGCCTGTTGCTTCATCTTTCAGCAAATAGTTATTGAGAGCCCACTCTGTCTCAGGCCTGGTGCTGGATGCTGCCACAGAGGCCTCTGCCCTGGTGGAATAGAAGAAACTGGTAATTGCACGTTGATCTTCTATGCAGACATCTTACTGACACTTATCAGTAATAATAGATTTATTTTATTTTGATCTTTTGCATTTTTATGTGAAAATATTATCTGCAAAACATTTCTCCTCTCTTTCAATGTCTGAGAGACAGCATTTTTAAAGTATAAAAATGTATATCCTGGAACCAGATTACTTGGATTCAAATTCCAGCATTGCCACTTAGAAGCTGTGTGACTTTTAACAAGTTACTTAACCTCTCTGTGCTCCAGTTTCCTCATCTCATGTAATGAGCTTAGGACAGTGCCTGATGCTATATAAATATTGGTGGGGTTATACTTATTGAACTTTTATAATTTCTTGCCTTATTCCACTGTCTAAAATTTCCAGAATGCTTGTAAAAAAAAAGGTTTCCCTGTCTTATTCCTAGTTTTCATAGGAGTGCATTTATAATTTTAACATTGCGTATGATACTTGCTGCTGGTTTCTGATAAATATTCTTTTTTGTTATGAATAGGAAGGTTACTTCTATTCCAATTTCACCTAGAATTTTTATAAAGAAAAATTAATTAAATGCTTCTTAAAAATCTATTGAAGTAATCATATAGTTTTTCTCCTTTAATTTACTAATGTAATGAATTATGTTGATGTTTTTCCTAATATTGAGCCTCCACTGGGTTTTTATAATTTCCTTAAACAAATAGCTTGTGTACCAAATTAAAAGAACTCTCAAGTATTTATTTTTTATTATTATAAATGGGATCTTTTTCATTGGATTTTCTGTGGGTCTCTGGGACGTAAGAATGCAATTGATTTTTTGTGGCTTTATCTTGCATCCTACAAATTAGATGAATTCATTTTTTTCCCTTTAATAAGCATGTAGTGCTTTCTCTGAATTGTCTAGGCATCCGGTCTCCCCAGCTGATATTTTTATTTCCTTCTTTCCTGTATTTTTAGATCTACTGCATTTAGCAATGAGCAAGCATGTGTTGAGTCCCTACCGTGTGCCAAGCACTGAGCTAGGATCTGTTTCCTCTGCTGCTGTTGCTGCTGCTTGGCAGGGTGGGGTGGTTGGAGTACCCTCCTCAGCTGGAATATTGAGAGCGGGGGCCTTATGAAGGAGTGAATCCCAGGAGGTCCCAAACCACTTAGAGTCAGATCAGGATTCAAAAACATGAACCCTCAGGTCAGGCTGCCTCCTGACTGATGACTCTCCCCTTCAAGGGGCAGGGGTAATTAACCTTGACCCAGAAGGGGAAACCAAAGCTTGGGAATGCAGCAGTCATTTCTGACCTGGAGGTGAAGATAGACGCCCTTACCCTGCAACCTGGCCTTGAACGGTCCAGCTCTCTGCCCCTCTTTTTGTTCTTGCATCTGGGACTTGCTGCTATTAAACAGGAGTGAAAGTCCCAGTTATAGTTTGTTTCTCTTGAGCAGCATCCCAGCTCTGGGGGGCATGAGATGGCATGGCAGCATGCTGCCGTCCCAGGGTCCCAGGCTCTCCCCGAGTCTGTGAATGAGGCCCTCTTGCTTCCTGGGTGAATGTCACTAAGAGGCTGATGGCATCTCAGTGCCCAGCGGGCCCCCCTCACTGCCTGGCATGACTGTTGCTGCCTCAGGTCCCACACTCTCCTGCCTATAGATTTGCTTTTGGTTTTTGAGCTAATTACTCCATCTCATCACTGCGCTGACTCTTCCCAGCATCTGACACCCCTATGAGCATGTATCTTGTAATCTCCCTTCACCTAACAGGAGTCAGCTTAATTATTTGTGTGGAGCTTAGGACTCCAGCATCCAGGCTCGTACTCTGCAATTATTTCTGTGGTCTTTTCCCCTCTGGCCTCCTGCAAAGACGGCAGCTGGTGTCTTGCTGTGGAGTCCCTGGAGTTACACCCTACACAGGGTGCCTGACTGAGAAGGCAGAGGGAACTAGCTCGGTTTGTGCTGTAATCTTCAAACTCCATGCTTGGGACGTCTTTTATTAATTCACCCTAAATTGCAGTGTGGTTTGTGGCAACCTGTCTAGCATACCCTGGTGGCATCAAAGAGCTGCCCTGTCCACACCAATGACAGGCTTGGGAGCCTCCCAGGATCCCGGGAAGTCCTCAGGCTCTGCACCCTGCCCTAGGCTCTTGGCAGATTCTGTGAAGCTCAACACATCTGAGTTTGGAAGCTGCCTTGGACTTAGGGAGAAGAGAGCGAATCTTTCTTGATTATTCATGCCGAGCCAGGCACTAAGCTAAGAGCTCACCATGCATCACTGGAAGGAGGAACTACGAGTAGCTCCATTGTATAGACAAGGAAACTGAGGCACAGAGACGTGATGTGAATTCCCAAAAGTTGCAGATCTGGAAATTTTTTTTTTTTTTTTGACAGAGTCTTGCTCTGTCGCCCAGGCTGGAGTACAGTGGCACGATCTCGGTAGAGCTGGAATTTGAACCCAGTCCTTCTAACTCCAGACTGCCACTCTACCCATTTTCTTGTTCCCTTGAGATGCTCAGGGGATGCGAATCTTCCACTACACAGGGGCTGCCAGCCTTGATGACCCCAGGATGGGGCCAGCTCTGTCAGGCTTCTGGAGGCAAGACTGGGTGCCTGGCCTGTGCTGGGGGTTGAAAAAGCAGGTACATCCCCTTCCTCCCCTGGGCCATCAACTCCTTCATCTCCCTGGGACCTGCTGCCAGCCTCATCCACCACTTGTCTTTGTTGCCCTGGGTGGTGGCAGGGAATGAGGGTGCCATCCTTTTAGTGTGAGCTTCTGGAGCTCTTACACTCAAAGCATCAGAGGTGAAAATGGCAGGGGAGTGCCCAGCCAGGAACCACGGGCCAGGAAGCACCCCATTCTCGGAGGTGGCAGGTCACTGGCCTATCAAAGCCTCCATTCCCTTATCTGCAAAATGACAGAAGTAACGCCCCTGGATGGGGTATTGCAGGGAGAAAATTACATCACTCTGGCAGGGGCTGGCAAATAATATCAATACCAATAACAAGCTACTGTTTATTGAGCACTGACTATAGACCAAATGCTGTCTAAGCACTTACACATATCAGCTTATTTAATCCCCATAGCAACCCTATGGGTGGGTACTGTCATTGTCCCCATTCTATAGATGAGGAGACAGAGACACAGGAAGGCAATCATTTGCTCAAGATCCCACGGGATTTGAAGTGGGATTCAAACTCTGGTGGTTTGGCTTCAGCGTCTACACTCTCATTTAGTGCCTTCTTCGAAATGTTAGTTCCTCCTCCAAACTCCAGCCTCACACACATGCAGTCTGCCCAGGCAAATAGAGCCATTAGCTATAGGTGTGAGCACTCCAGTAAAAAAGCCCAGGGATTAAAGCATCTACACTGGCAAGGATAAAAGCGTCTACACTGCAAGGAGGATTTTTCCTCTAGTGCTGGAGAGAAATGTGCACGTAACACCACCAAAGAAGATGCAACCAGGTTATTGGGATTATAAATGTCCCTCAATCTGAGCCTCTGCCTCTCCTTCCCTTTTGTTTCTTCAACGCTCCCCACAAGAGGCTGTGTACACAGCGGGAGCCTGGCCAATGCTGGCTAACTGGACTCTGAAGGGAGACACTGCAACTCATTTTGAGCTGCCAGAATTAACCCCTCTGTACATCTCAAAACTTTGCACAGCATAGCGGGGGCTCCGGGCAGCCTGTCGGAGGTTGATTTCTGTGAGCTGGTGAAATTCTGTGGCGTGATTGATAGATTGCCTTTGTAGAAAAGCGATGCTGGGATTTTCCATTAGAACAGGGAGGCTCGCTGTTGTGGCTTTCTAGAAGGTCAGAGAGTAGGAGCTGGGAAAATGCTACCCAAGCAGACAGACAGTCTCCTTCTTGGGGCCTTGAGAGATTCATTCAATGTGTTCACTTCATGCCTGCCGTCGTGCTTAGGGCACAGATATTGGTAAGATAATATCCGTCAATTCCACATGGCGAGTTCTCCGGTGTAAGGTGCTCTGGGTGAAAATCCTTCATTCCTCCAACATTCCCACACCATTCCTTTACTTAACAAATAGTTACCGGGCCTCTACAGGGGTGTCAGGCCCTGTGCTAGGTGCTGAGACTAAATATAGCGTTGAATGAGATAGGCAAGTTCTCTCTGCACCCAAGGAGCTTACATCCTGTTGGGATGCAGAGGGGGTAGGCCTGAACTGCTTGGTAAGTGATGGAGGGGTACATAGCATGGACCCCCCCTAAGCCAGACTCGAGTGGTCAAAGTTGGCTTCGCAGGGGAAGAAAAGTATACGCTAAGGTTTGAAGCATGAGTAGAACCTAGCCGGGAGCCTGTGCAGGGCTCCTAAAATGAGAGAAAGTATGGTACCCCCACCCAAATTAAACTGGATCATGCAGCTGGAGACCAGACAGGGAGGAGGAAAGGAATGGATAGCAGCCAGAGAGGTAGGCAGGACCAAGATCAGGTATTCACCTTGGTGAGATGCTTGAACCTCACCCGGAGAACAAAGGGGAGGCGTTCTTCTTAAGCAGAGGAGCAGCATGGTCTTACCTGCTTGCTAGCTGTGAGGTCCTTGAACTAGGATTAGGGGAGGGTGGGAGGTGTAAGGACAGGGCAAGGGCCCCAGGTTGAGGGCAGCTGCAGCCATCCAGGTGAAAGTGATGGCAGCCCGAGTTAGGGGATCAGCAGTTGGGGGTGGATCGTGGGCAATAGGTGGGTGGCCAGGTGCCTGCTAGACACACCGCACAGTGAACAGACGGCTAAGTGAGAACACGGAGGCTGCTTCACCAGATGCAGAAGGTGAGGGAGAGGGAAAGGTGGTATAGGAAGGGGCAGCCACATGTGCAAAAGCAGTGTGGGCATTGGGGGCGGCCTCTCTGGGCTTGGAGAGCTAAGCCAGCACAGTTAGATGGCTGCCCTGAATGAAGCCCAAGCCCAGTTTTGGCCCTGTGGTGTCCCTCACCCCACTGTGCCTATAAATCTCTCTGGTTGGGGCCAGAGGAATGGCCCAGAGCCATGCAGCAAGAGAATAAGTTTTAGTTTTTCAAATAACACCTGCCAACAGTTGCTCCGATTCTAGATGCTAGGTTTTGCCTCCCTTTCCCCTACTGGCCCACAGTTGTGGATGGGAAACCCACTGGCACGGGTGCTGGCAACAGTCAGAGACTGCACCCCAGGCCCTGGCTCTGGACCACCTTCCCTTTGTGTGTCCTCAGCCTCATTTCCTGTTGCCAGGGGAGGCATTGGCAGGATCTGACTCTGCTGCCGGCTCTGCCATGAGGCAGGCTGCTCCTCTCCTTTCCCTGGGGAGAGAGGTGTGGACACGGAGGAGGCAGATGGGGTCCCAGTGCCCAACATGGTCTCTGTGTCTCTGTCTCTCTCTTTCTCCTCCCCTCCCTCCTCCCTCGCCCCCGCCAACCCCCACTCCCTCCGTCTGTCCCTTCCTCCCTCTCTCTCCGGCTCTCTCTTAGTTCAATTTGTACAGGCTTTTCAGAGACCCCAGGGAATTCACATGTGTATTGCTTTGTAAATGTTCTGACGATGCTCTCAGGTGCCAGGGCAGTGTCTTCAGCATCAGTTTGGGATTTCCTTCAGGAGCAAATGACTGCATCTCCCTCATCAGACTGAGAACCCCTGAGGCCAAGGGCTGAATGAAGAGAAATTACTAAAGACAGAGTACGTGCTTTTGCACGTACAGCTGCCCCTGCCCACACCACCTTTCCCTCTCTCTCACCTTCTGCATCTGGTGAAGCAGCTTCCATGTTCTCACTCAGCCGTCTGTTCACTGTGCAGTGTGTCTAACACGCACCTGGCCACCCACCCCTCGCCCGTCACTGTCTCTCCCTCTCTTCTTTGTGCTGTCTCACAAAGAGACATGTAATTAAAATACCTTCAAACATTATATGGCAAAAATTATAAACTGGAAAGAGGATAACCATGTAGTTAAAGCCAGGCTGAAATCTCAGCTCTGCCATTTACTGGTTTTAACCTCTCTGGACCTCAGTTTCCTCTTGTGCTGAATGGGGATAGTAACTCTAACCTCACAGAGCCATAAAAGTTAATGTTCCCAGTCTACAAGCATTTATAAAGTGCCTGAGTGCCAGGAACTATTCTAGGCACCAGGATATAATGGTGAATAAGACAAACAAGATCTCTGCTTTAGTGGGATAAGGAGACAGACCATTAATTAATTAATTAGCAAAAAAGTATCAGATAGTGATAAGTGTGGTGTAGATAATTTCAGGTGATGTGATAGAGAGTAACTGGAGCTTCTTAGATCAGCTGGCCAGAAAAGATGCCTCCGGGGAAGTGACATTGAAGCTGAGCTCTATATGACAAGGAGTGAGACAAAGATCTGAGGGAAGAGCATGCCTGGTAGAGAGGGTATCTATGGATGGGATGAGCGTGGTCACACTGTCAAGGGATTAGGCTGTGTGCTTGGAACATAGAGAGCCAAAGGAAAGGGGAACGTGAGTCAGGGTGGTGACACGGCTATCTCACACTGGGCTTTGTAGATTTTATTCTTAGCATAATAGGACTTAGTGGAGAGTCTTAGGTGGAGAGTGACATTCTCTAATTTAGGTTTCAGAAAAAATTATCTGGCTGTTGTGCATAGACTGGACTGTAGGGGAGTGTGCTAGTCAGCAGAGCCTATGTTGTGCCCCACTAACAAAATAATCCACACATCTCAATGGTTTGATGCAACAAAGGTTTATTTCTTGTTCACGGAAAGTTGCATATGAGTCTGGCAAGTCTCCAGAGCTACTCTCTTCCATGCAGTGACTCAGGGATCCAGGCTCATTTTGTCTTGTAGTTCCATCCTCTCAATATGCACAGTTACCATCCAAAGGGGGCACAAAACCAAGAGAGTCAAGTGGATTGCTCTTATGGGCCAGTCTGGAGGTGGCTTAGGTCATTTCCACTCATTGCATCCAGCCATATGGATGCAACTGTGAGGGAGGCTGAGAAAGTGTAGTTTTACTGGATGCCCAGGAAGAGGATAATGAAACAAGATTTGGGGATCATACAGCACTGTTTCTGCTAAGGACAGAAGTGTGTATATGGAAGCTCTCCCAATCTTCCTGATGAAGGGCTAAGAGGCTCTCCTAGTCTTCCTGATGAGGGATGATGGTGGCCTGCATGTGAGAAGTGGCAATGAGGATGCAGAGAAGTGGACCCATGTAACATTCATACAACACTTGGTACTATGGCTAAGCAGTAGGCCCCCGCCACACAATAGCTCTTATTTTAATATCCCTTATAATTAAAACACCTTAATCTTTCTTTACAGGATGAAGTCATATTTGCCAAATGGTTTTTCTCTGATTTCACAAGGTCAATAGGCTGGAACACTTTCTGGCCAAGGCTTTTTTTTTTTTTTTTTTTTTTTTTTTTTTTTTTCGCTGGAGTGCAGTGGCGCAATCTCGGCTCACTGCAAGCTCTGCCTCCTGGGTCCATGCCATTCTCCTGCCTCAGCCTCCTGAGTAGCTGGGACTACAGGTGCCCACCACCACACCCAGCTAATTTTTTGTATTTTTAGTAGAGACGGGGTTTCACCATATTATCCAGGATGGTCTCGATCTCCTGACCTCATGATCCACCCATCTCGACCTCCCAAAGTGCTGGGATTACAGACGTGAGCCACTGCGCCCGGCCTGACCAAGGCTTTTTTAAAGACATGGTCATAAAACCTTGGAATGTAGTAATGGCTTTTAGAGATGCTCAAGTCTTCTGCATTTTACCAGGTAGAAAGAGTGAGTGCTTCAGAGGTGGCCGTAGCCTTGCTCCAGTCACAGAGGCAGTCGACATCTAAGCAGGGGCCAGGGCTGGGGCCCAGGTCTATGTGCCTCTCTATGAAGTCAAGTGATTTCTGGATTTCTCCTCCCCCAGCAAGTCCAAGAGTACAAACAGCTGGGGAAGCCTGGGGTAGAGTTTCTCTCCTGGTCACATCGGATAAGATCTGAGAGGAAGAGGAGGAGGGGAATCAGAGCGGACCTGGTCTTGTCCACCCAAATCTGTCTGCTGCTCTTTTTCCTTCTTGTTCCCGAGAAACAATATACGGGGGCCGGGGCTACAAAGATCATGGGTTCCATTCCACCTCTGCCATTTCCTCACTGTTACATCTTGAGTTAGCTACTTAACCTCTCTGAACTTTAGACTTCCCTTTTAGAAAGGAAAGCTAATGATGCCAGCCTCGCCAGGTTGTTATGAGGGCTAAATGAGAGGGTGTAGGTAACACACCTTTAGCTCAGAGCTTGATACCTAGAAGATCCTCAACCCTGGAAGTAATTAATTGGAAGAAACGCTGAGCCTCCTCTCCTCGCTTTCCCCCTCACACCCAGCACCCTGGGTGCTGTCCCTGTGTCACCTTGTAAAAGCTCTTCTGGAATTGGGACAAGCTTGGGAACTCACTCTACCATAGTAAATGAATGTGTCCCTCTTTCCCCAAGCAGGCTGCCTTTCCCAGCATCTTCATCTAATGTGCAGGGTCTACCCAGCCTCATGTTTCCCTGCTGTAAGATACACTATGCATCCTTGGCACCTTGCCTAGAGGGCCAGGGGGGCCTCAGCAAACCAAAACTTTTCTGAGTCATCTGATGGGCTACACTGTTTCCTGGCATCCTAATGTCCTTAAATGAACTTCTGTTGTTTGCCTTGAATCAAATTTACTGGGAGCAGGGGAGCCAATGCACACCCTTGAGGACTGGGCCAGGTCCCAGGATTCTGGCCAAAGCCCAACAGCCTCGCAGAAGCTGCATGGGCCCCTTCGTTGCTCCTTGGTCCTGCCCAGGGAACCCCCAGGCTGGATCCTGCCAGTCCGTGGGATCCAGCATGGCTTTCAGAAGTAGCTCAATAAAGAGAATGTTAAAACCTTTTAATGCTTGGCAGGGAATCTGTCCTTTGCCAAAGCACCAATTAAAGGGCCAGGCCAGTTCAACATGACTTTATTACTAGCATTTTGTCTGGAAGAGGAGGGATGGGGGGAGGTAGCATTTTATCTGGAAGAGGAGGCAATGAAGCCTCTGGGACACCCCCTCTCTGCTTCCTCTGACAAAGACAACCCCGTGCCTGCTTCCTAGAAGTCTCCAGAGAGAAGCCAATGGAGAGAAATGAGATAATGGAGTGAGGTTACTCAAAGAAGCCTTTCTGAAACAGCAGAGCTTAAGCTGGGCTTTGAAAGGTGGATCAAGTCAGGGGAAAGTGGAAAGAAAGCAGGGGCTTCTCAGGCAGGAGATTCTGCAGGAGCAAAGGGGCTAATCCTCAGTGCTAATTGGACACTCTCGTTGTCTCAGGAACTGCACAAAGCATTTTAGACATGATCTCTAATCTTTCAAACCACCCTGGGACACAGGCTCTATGATTATCACCATTTTGTAGATGTAGAAGCTGAGGTTTAGGTGCCTCTACCCAGTTCATGCTTGTAGTAAGTTCTGGAGCCTGAAGTAGGCCCAGGCAGATGATTCCAGTGCTTCTGCTCTTAACCCCAGGCTGAGAAGTGAGAGATGAGGTGGGGAGGGCTCAGGAAGATGTGAAGTGGAGAGAGTTTGTCCTTCCTTGAAGTCCAGAGGCCCCCATTTCCCTCTTTTTGAGCCGTTCACTGGATCTAGACCTCTATCTGAATACAGTGAATGGCTGAAAACCCTAACCCTAACCCTAACCTTATCTAGCTCCATCCACACATTCACTAGATCTAGATACCTTTAACCCTAATCCTAGAGTTAGATTCAAAAACATAATCCTAACCCTAACCCTAACCTTATTTAGTTCTACCCACCCATTCACTGGATCTTGATCTCCTGCCTGAACTTATCCCTGGGACCTGGTCTCTCTTATCAGCTGTCTTCATCCTTTCTAGTCTAGTAGGTGCCATTGAAAGCCATTGCTCCCAAAGGGGTATCTATCTGTCAGGTGGCCTTCTCAGGTTGTGGCTGATGGACTTGAAATTCCTCATCAACCACTAAATAGGCTGTTGCCTGTGCCACTCCTGGACATAGGCTGTCCAAGCCAAGTGTCTGGTGGCTGTGTCCCACTTCTGGAATCTTCCAGAAACTTTGTCAATGCCTACAGCCTATAAGAGCATGGTGATCATTCAGTTGTTTGCCCATTCTTCTATCTATCTATCCATCTATCCATCCATCCATCCATCCATCCATCCATCCATACCTCCATACCTCCATTCACCCAGCACTTATTTTGAGCCAGTGACGTTGTCCTTCTTACACTGGGCCCTCAGCATTGTGGGCTGGGACTATCTGGGGAATGAAGGGGTTAGTTGACACAGCCCATCTGCCTTCAGGCTTTGTCAAGGGATAGGTGCTTTGAAGCCACAAAGTAAAATACACTGACCCCAGGGAAAGTGACACACTTGGCCCTGCCCAGATCTGGTCTTCCAATCTCCAGCCCCTTCTTCTGTAGAGATGTGCATGAAGAAGTGTCCCAGCACCTGGATTACAGAGTGAGAAACTGAGGCTTGGAGGAGGGGGCTAAGCCTGCCTCAAGAGCATGGCAATCTAAAGCCAAACTCCACTCTGTGCTCCCCTGGGTACCTGCTCAGTACTCACCCACCTTGATGCCCCTGCTGGGCTTGTGGGGGCTTTCTCCCATCCAAGTAGGATGGTTTTTGTCAAGCCCAATATTGCCCATGGTCTTGTGCAGAGAGATGTGCCCTCTGCCTGTTGCAATGCTGTGATTGGGACAGACATAGACACATCCTCACAGGACACACAGATGACAAAATAAAGGCTCAAATCCCTTCCCCTGATTCTGCCATCATGCCCCTAACTTCCTCATTCCCTCACTTCTCGTGGCCCTCCCTTTCTCCCACACTCCTCACTCTCATTTCTTTGGCTCTGTTCATCTCTGTTCTAAATCATTCCCTCTTTCTTTCCCTGCAACTCCCTCTTGATTATACCTTGTGTTCTTCTCTTCCTCTCTGCATCTTACACCTGCTCACACACATTAAGAGTCATCCTCAACCCCCCTTCCTACTGTTTCCCCATACCCAGGTCATCTTGCTCCAAGTCTTGTCAATTCCACTTCCTAAATCTCTCTCCAATGGGCCTGCTCCTCCTCTCCCTCCTGAGGTCCCGCGTGCTGCTCTAGTCCACCGTCATCTTAGTCTCAAGGTCTGTTACTTCCCAACTTGCCCAGGGGTGCAGGCTTCTGCAGTCCCAGTCCATTCTCCACACTGAAGCTAGAGGGAACTTTCAAGATGCACATCTGATGGTGTCATTTCACTGCATAAAGCCCTGCAGCAGCTTGCCATTGGCCTCAGGATGGAGTGCAGCTCTGTTCCACGTCCTACAAAGCATTACAGGATCTGGCCTCTGCCCACCCTGCAACGCATCTTTCATCAGCCCCAACCCAGGCCCTCCCACCTGATGGTCTAGCCATGCAATGGGGCTTCTTTCTATTCATCAAATAAGCCATGTCCTCCCTGACCTCTGGGTCTTTGCCTGCTGTACATACCCTCCTCTATGACTAGGGTAATTCCTACCCCCCCGTTAGCCTGGAAATCTTTCCTCAACTGCCAAGTCTGGGTGAGATGCTTCTGCACTGAGAAGCCACTGCACTGCAATGGTTCCCTGTGATTCCTAAATTACAGCATTTATTAAAGTGAATTCTAATTGCCTGCTTAATTGTCTGCTTTCACTGCTGGAGCCACAAGGGCTTAGGGTACAATAGGCTTCCAGTTTCCCAAAGAAAGCATACAGCTGTCTCCCTAACGTTTGGTTTCAGGTCACCCAGGGAGCCGGCTCCCAGGGCTAGCCCTGAGAGCTGTCCGTGGTGCTGATAGTTCCCGTGTTTCAGCAAGGGGCAGCCTCACTCAGAAACCACCCTGGCGGTGCCCTGTGCGCTTCTCCTGGATGTTTCCCAACGGGGAGGGAAAGGCCTTGGTCTGGCATTCTGAATCCACGATCTGCCCTGCCCAGTGGATTGGGGCCTGCTGGTTTGCGGAGGTTCTCTGGGAAGGCTTTGAGCTGCTGCTGTTACCTCCTGGTACCACATTTGCCTCTCAGCATCTGGCTGCACTTCTGAGACAGGGGAGGAGACATCCCAGCCACAAATAATTTAATAAAGACTTTTCCACCCGCTAGCCTAATCCCCTCTTCCTCCATCTTTTAGTACCAGGGACATGGAGACCAGGTCCCCTTTCCTAAAACCCTGGCCCAGTTGCTGGCAAGCAGACCCTCTCTAGCCAACTTCTTTACTCCACGTCATCCCAGGAACTGGCTGGCTCTCTCCATAGCTCACCCATCTCAGTTGCCTCCTCTTTTCCTCTCAAACCCAGCCCTCTTGGTAATATTGGATTGGCCCACTTTCTTGAAAGCTGATTATCTATTTGCATAATCCTTCCCTCTCAGAGTTGCTAGGGCCTCCGTGATAAGCTGATGGGCCAGGGCAGTCAAGAAAATTATACTTTTTATTCTGAACAGCGGTTGAAAGTGAGGGAAATTATTTTTTAAAGAAAACACACGCTTTATTTTCATGTCCACATTCCTTTTGACCAGGAGCGTCATGCCAGTGTTGACTGCACTAGCCTATGCCTCCTGGAATACGTAGGTCTTTATTTTACCAAACTACAGCAGGCAGAATGGAAGTCAGACCTATGGAAGGTCTTCTTAATATTAATAGTGGAGAGAATGTATATGAAAGCCCCTTGTAATGGCAATACATTACTCTTTATATATATAAACCGTATTTCCACCTGTCATCTAATTTTTTTCCCCATCCAACACTACGGAGGCTCAGAGAGACCATATGTCAAGTCATGGCTGGAGTGGAAACTAGAGCTGCTGATTAGAGTTTCTAGGATGCCTGATGCACTGAGCTCAATTCTGGCCAACAAACACTTAGCATCTACCCACTGTGTGGCAGAGGCACCAAGCTACAGCCACAGAAAGGCTTGAGTACAGTGAATTTCTACTGCATTTCTACTGTGCATCAGGTTCAGACACTACAACCTGGAGTATTTAGCCCGGAGCACAGACATCTACAAAAAGGGGGCTGGAAGAATAGTCAAGAGGAAGGCATCCTTTTCCTTGAGCCTCTTCTCTTTGTCCAGTACTGGACAAAGGATAGCAGGACATGGGAAACTTCTCCCTCCTCCTCATGAACCCTTCACCTGAAGTCTTCTGAGGGCCCCGTGGGCAAGGGGCCCCCTGCTGCAGTCTCCCACTCACTTAAAAGTGAGTGATGCTCTTCATTGAGCTGAGACAGGGCTGCTGGCTGCTGAGTTATATTTAAACAATTTGTAAATCATCCTGTCAGGTCCTCCTGAGAAACCCAGCCACCACTGTGCAGGAGGTAGAAGCCTCTGTTGGCTTCTTCAATTCCTTTAGGACAATTGCGCTCCTTGACACTCCCCAAGTTTTTTGGCTGCTTAAGGTGACCTACCAAGGATACACAAGCAAAGACAGAAGGGGTGGGAGAGGGAAAGGGGCTCCCTTCTTTGCACTGGGCTTTGTTGCTCTCTCCAAGAGTGAAGAGCTCAGACGTGCATTCAAAGTTTGGTCCTTGCATTTTACAGCTGTGTAACCTTGGGCAGTTTGCTTCACCTCATTGAGACTCAGTTTCCTCATCAATAAAATGGGAAGATACTTCCTTCCATGTGATCTTGTGAGAAAGGAATGCACAGCAAAGCTGAGTTTCTCATACAAGGCTTAGCACCTAGTAAGTGTGCAAAAGTGCTCATCTCTCCCCTTCCGCCAAATCCAGTTTCCAGACATCCTTTCGGCAACTGAATCTGAAAGAGTAACCAGGCTTCGGTGCTCATCTGAGTTTGATGGTGGACAGAACCAGGCAGGGAGCCAGGTCCAGCCCCTTTTTCCCTCCCTCTCCCTTTGGCCTCTGCTGGGCCCTTCTGAAAGCAGGCAAAACACGAATACATATTAAAATAAATTAAATGGGTTTGGCCACTGGGCCTTTAGGTGAATAAATAAAACAGTAAAAGGAGAAAGATTACTCTTAGGTTGGGCACCTGCCACATCCCCTCGGGGCTGAGCCACATGACTGAGGCCAGTTTATGAGAGAAATCTTAGCTGGAACTTTGGAGCCAGGCCAGCTTGGGTTTGCATCTTGATCCTCCCTTTGAGCATCTTTCTGATGCTGAATGGGGCCACTCTAAGTCTCAATTTCTTCATCTGTA
The DNA here is from genome assembly GCF_009828535.3 of Hylobates moloch. Lineage (NCBI taxonomy): Eukaryota > Metazoa > Chordata > Mammalia > Primates > Hylobatidae > Hylobates > Hylobates moloch. The sequence goes on from NW_026652284.1 coordinate 16,805,278, forward strand.
AAATGAGATCCATACCCATCTCACAATGGTCAGGACGAGAAAGAAAGTCACCGTGAACTCATTGTGGACAGTAGGTGCTCACTACAGGCTAGTATTCCACCCTATCCCAGAATCATAGAACAAATCAAGGTCATTCATTTTAACTGCAGAGGATAAAGAAGAGGTCTGAAAAAGGCCACTGGGTTTGGCCCCCATGAAGCTCCTGTTGGAAGGCAGTCCACCTACAAATGCCTTTCCTCCAGTCTTTGCCTCCCCAGAACCTCTTGCATTCTAGTCTTCACTCTTGTCTCTTCATGGGGACTTTTCTCCTGACATTTTATAGAAAGAAGAGAGAGACAAAAGTGTGAGGGATGAGGCTCAAGGAGGAAGGGTTGTGAGTGTGTGTGTGTACACACATAGGATGAGGAATTGTACACACATGTGTAGGCTGCAGAGAAGGAGCCAGTGGGTGGAGAGAACTTCAAGGTGCAGTGATGTGAAAGTCAATGAAGAGATGAGGCCCCAGCATGTGTAGGCAATGGCGGGCTTGGGAACTCAAGTGAAGGGCTCACCGTGGAAAGGAGCATGAGTTCTTGGACAGTAGGGGCACAATGGTGTTCTGGAGATGTGTGTGTGGTGACAGACAAACCTGGGTAAAAACTCCAGCTCTGTAACTTGCTAGATGTATGGCATTTGTCATGTCCCTTCATCTCGCCAAGCCTCAGCTTTCTCCCTTCTTGAATGGGTATAAAAATGTCCCCCTCATCAGTTTGGAGAGGTGGTAGATTGAAGTCAAGGCTAGCATGGTGCTTGGCACTTGGAAGATTCTTAACAAATGTTGGCTCCCTTTCCTCCTCATGGCTGGAGAAGCACACAGAGGATGAGCGAAGATGCGGAGAGGGGCAAACAGGAGGGACATTGAGGATGGTCCGAGGAGAGTGAAAGCCCAATGTCTGTGGAGGGAAGGGGCAGGTAGCTGGTCCAGGGGCCAAGGCCAGCCAAGAAGCAAGAGGCCCAGAGATGGTGGCAGGAAAGCTTTGCCTTATCTTTGTGCTGCAGGGTGAGGGAGCCTCAAAATTGGAGCTTAGCCCAGGAGGGTTCTTGGCTTCACCAGGAAATAATTCAGAGGTAAGCCAATGGTGTTAGACAGTGACTTTTATTGAAGCGGCAGTGCCCAGCAGCCGCTGAGGGAATGCTCCTTGCAGAACAGGGCTACCCCACAGGCAGTGCACCCAGAGTCATAGCGCAGAGGCAGTTGTGCACTCCTATTTATACCCACTTTTAATTACATGCAAATTAGGTGTGAATTATGTGACCATTTCTAGAAAAAGGGTGGTGACTTCCGGGTCATCAGGTCATTGCCATGGAAGGGGGCAGTAAATTCTGAGTGTTGGCATGGCAATGGTAAACTGACATGGTGCACTGGTGGGCATGTCTTATGGAAAGTTCCGGATGCTGGACCAAACTGAGGACTAGCTAAAACAGGGACTGGACGGAGGGAACTTTCCATAAGACATGCCCACCAGTGCACCATGTCAGTTTACCATTGCCATGCCAACACTCAGAAGTCACTGCCCTCTTCTGTGGCAATGACCTGATGACCTGGAAGTCACCACCCTTTTTCTAGAAATGGCCACATAATTCACACCTTAATTTACATGTAATTAAAAGTGGGCATAAATAGGAGTGCACAACTGCCTCTGCGCTATGACTCTGGGTGCACTGCCTGTGGGGTAGCCCTGCCTGTGGGGTAGCCCTGCCTGTGGGGTCTTAGGTCTTGGCCCTCTGGGCCAGAACAGAAGGACCTGGTACCTCTCAGAACTCACCCTCACCATCAGCGTCCAGAATGTGTCCCCGCCTTAGCCTTGAAGATGCCAGAGGAAGTGGAGGGACTTGGGTCCGTCCTAGGCAGGGTTTCCCCTGAAGCCCCCCCACCCCTCAGACAAGGATTTGAGTACAAATCATGTATTTTGGAGGTGATGTCAGGAAGTATTGTCAGGGGAGTGTGGACGTGAACCAGCAAAGGGAAGAAAGCCAGTGAAGTTGTAGCACTGGACAGGTGGGGCTCAGCTTCTCCAGGGAGCTCTGGAAGGTGGAGTAGAATGGAGTTGCTAAATCTCCAATGTGTGTAAGAATCACCTGAAGAGGCTTCTAAAACCTTCCAGAGCCCCACCTCCAGAGATTCTGATTCAGCAGGTCTGGGGTAGGGCTCAAGAATTTGCTTATAACAAAATCCCAGGTGCTACTGATGCTGCCAAATTGGGGACCATACTTTGAATAGCAGTGTAGACTACACCTCTGGGTTAATCCCCAGCCCACAAAGGGATGGGGAAGCTGGAGTATTTATCCACCCACTCCGCATCTGTCCTTGTTGAGGGCTGCTTCTGGGGGTATGAACTCTGGAGGTTCTGGCAGCCCGATAAAGAACCTGAGGCAGAGAGTGCAGTGGATGGCAGCAAGTAGACATGTGAGGACGGATGGGATGAACACTGTGGCAACTGCTGCAAGCTCAGAGGGTCCAGCTTTGAATCCTGGCCCTGTCATCTACAATTTGTGGGATTTAGGTAAAGTCTATAATCTTTCCAAGCCTCAGTTTCCTCATTGAAAAGATAGGGATAATAATTCCAACATCAGTGTCATTATGGAGATGTAATGAGATTAATCTGGTGCGAGTGTCTGGCACATAGTAGATGCACCATAAATGTTTATTGCATCTGTAGCACCGCTGTTCCAGAATTGGGATGAGAGAGGTCTGGTTCCTGGAGAGAGCTGGAGGCTGCAGGCTGGCACAAGCTCTGCATGAGTCCATGTCTGCTTGGATCCTTGTTGCCTTGATAAGTAAATAATCAATTGAGAAAGATTCTTCCTGGGTGCTAAGAACCAAGTCCTTTCCATCTGCAGCCATCCAGAGGCAAGCCTTCCTAGAGACCTGGCCTCACGGGGCTGCCTGCGACCTGGCATGTTTTCCAAGGGGCTGGTGGGGCAAGTCTGCATTTCCAGGGGCGGTTGGCAACTGCAACTGGATGCTGTGGGAATGGAATGCATCAGCCGCTTCCACTTCCCCACCCCAGGGTAGCTCCCAGCCCATTCTTTTCCCTCCCTCCCTTGAGTATCTGGGGGATGGCATAAAAGGAAGCATTCTGGACATCCGCAGGATGGGGCAATTGGCACCTGCAAGACAAAATCAAGAATTTCAGGTGGTGGGAGGTCGTGCAGAAAAGAGGAGAGGCCAGTGGTGAAAAATATGGAGGGCCACTTGGGGGAATAAAAGAACAACAACTCAGAGGGTTAACCATATCACACTGAGTTTTTCTAGTTTATAATAGCACTGGGGATTTTGGATGTAGCATGCTACTCAGAGCCAGTTTCGGGAAGGACTCTTACTGCCTGGGAGCCGTTTGGCTTTCTCAACCTACTTACATCACTGCTTGTGAAACGACAGTGAGGTGAGCCTGAGCAAAGGGAAGAAAGAGTGTGGGGGTCTTCCAGCCCCACCCCCACCTCTACTAGGCACGCGCCCAGCACCATTGCAGTGTAATGGGTCCAGTTTTGAACCAGGCGAATGCACATCTGAGTTTCAGGTTCATTTCTGCCTCTCAGTCGCTGTAGGATCTTGGGACTCCAGCTTTTATTTGCGATGTGAATCTATTCAGTTATCTCTGGGGTCCTTTTTGCTTACAGCTTCCGGATCTTAATTTTGGGGAGGTCTCTCAGAACCAAACACTTCTCCAAATAAGCAGGTTTAGGGAGAACCCAGGGCAACCTTCTCTGGCAGCTTCACCCAGAGCGGTTGCGAAAAGTGAGGATTCCCGGTTCCACTGGGGCCCTGCAGAGTCAGACACTCTTCCTGTAAAACCCAGGAATTTCCGTCCTTCACTGCATGCTCATCCCCTGTGACTCTCACACTTATTGCATTTTGAGAAATCCCGTCTAAAAAACAAGAAAATTTTCTCGTCTTCCTTCTCTTCTGTAACCAGTTAAACAAAGCCACCCAGCCGGGCCAGGTCACCTGATGCTGGTGCATTTAATATCTAAGTGGAAGAAACAACTCCTCAAAAGGAAGAGTTTACAATTGCCTGGGATAAAACCATTTTCTTTTCAATCTTCCCTGGAAAGTGACAGATAATAACCAGCCTGGAGATTGTAATATTATTAGGGCCAAAAATAAAATAAAACCCCTTAACTGCTTCCTCTTACAGAGAGAAGCCAAATAGTTCTTCAACTCATTTAAATAAAGTGATTGTTTTCCTCGCTCAGTATCTTAAATTCCCAGGAGCCTGCAGTCCTCTCCTTCTGTATGAGGGGATGGCCCTATTTTCCCCTCTCTCATCGTTTCTCATTTCCCAAGAATCCCGTTAACACCGGCAGCAAGAAGCCACGCATTTATGAACCACTTTTAGCATGCTTGCTTCCTGTCTGGCCCCCAACCCTTAAATTAAATGAGATAATACATCTGAGGCATATAGAACAACTTCTGGCATAAAGGAAGTGCCCAACTCATGTTTATTGTCATTATTAATGACATTTGAATACCATGATTCTGGTCTCACCAAGATAGCCTGTGCCTTCAGACAAGTCATTGCACACTGAGCCTTAGTTTTTCCGGTGGTGAAATGGGGAGAGAACACAGGGACAGAGGGAGCCCAGAGCAGGGATTATTATGCTAGAATCTCATTACAGGAGGACATGAGGGCAGACAGCCCCTAGGCAAAGGGGTTAGAGTTCTTAAGGCCTTGTTATTTCCTTAACATACCTACAGAACATACAGGAGCTATATCTGCTCCCAGACCAGTTGGTGCAAACGTAGCTGAAGGAATCATTGAGTTTGACCTAAACCTCTGTCCTTCTAGGCACTTCGTTCCAGATGATTCTCTGAGGACAATTTACGTCCTCTATGCTCTGTCTCCTCTTATCAGTTGTGGTGACTTAGATGGCTCCCGTAACCTTGACAACCCTACCCTTCCCCTTCTCTACCAAATGAAGAAGACAGAGCCTGCTTTGCAGGGCCATGGTGAATATTCCAGCCAGCTTAGGCTCAGGGCCACCACACGGCGCCATCCCACAAATGGCAGCTATTACAGTGGTCATGAGCATGATGTCACAATCCTGGCTCTTTTCACAAGCCTGCAGCCCCTTCCCTGCAAACCAGAAATCCAAAAAGCTCTGATAAATGAAAGATTTATTTTGTTTTATTTTATTTTTTGTAATTCTCTGGATGAGAAAACTGAACCTGACCTGAACTGACTTGAACTGACTTGGTGGCAAAACCCAGTCTGGGTCGATGGGAGGATATGTGTGGTATTTGTTTTTCTCACTTAGTATCACCATCCAAATGCGTCACTGCAGATATATTAATGTGAGTGATTACATAGTGATTCTTTGGACCCCAGTTGTGTTGTGTGATATATTGAACAAGCCCCATATCACCTTTCAGAAGTAGGGTTCAGCCTGAGCTCTGGGACACATCTGACTCCAAGGGTTCGGGATGGTGGTTGTGGAACTAGTGTTAATGTCAGGCAAAGATTCTCACCTCTGGGTGTCCTCTGGGTGTTCCTCCTGCAAGCTTCCATTCTGGGAAAATTGTTGTACATGCAGCTGCCTCCGCACTCACCCCTGTGCATAAAATCCAGCTCAAACCTATCCATCTGGGTACACCTGCATCCTTGGGGAGCCCCTTTCTTGGAGTGCTCAGTCTCTATCCTATCGCACTGCCCACGTGCCCCTACACCAGTACGGTTTCCAGGCCAACGCCTGTGCCCATCAGGCCACTGGAAGTGACAGCGTCCTCCCTGCCTGACCTCCACATGCTTGCCTTCCCCCATGTGGCACTGCTGGCTGAATTCTCTGCTCTTCATGCCAATTTTTGGCACCAGAGCCACACAGCTGGGATCTCAAAACAGAAAGCATGCATTTCCTAGGCAAGCCCGCTCCTTCCTTAAGCTCGCAGGCTGAGGAGCGGGCGAGGTGCAGCCAATGGACTCTGTCCCAGCGCCTGGGCCTTCCACGGGCATTTTCTCCAGCAGGTTTTCCTCCTGAGCCATAGAGATTAAGGGCTTGGAGGTGCCCAATGAGGGAGAGGCTTTTAGGGATTTAATGCAGCCATGATGAAGCCAGGAGCCAGGGGCAAGGGGTTCTTCTCTATCAGACTGTGCAGATGAAGTGGGAATGCCCCAGAAATTTACCCTGCAGGCTCTGGAATAGCAATATTATTCTGAATAATATTGATCACTTTCTATGCGTCAGGCTCTGCGTTGAGTACCCTACATGAACTATCTCATTTAATCTTCATAAGACCCTAGGAGGTGACTTCCATTATTATTCTCATTTTATAGAAGAGAAGAGAGGGTCAGAGAGGCTAGGTAACTTGTTCTAGGCCACACAGCCAGTATATGTGGTAGAGCCAGGAGCTGATCACAGGCAGTTGGATTCAAGAGCCCAAATTCTTGACCATATGTGTATCTGTGATCTATTACCATGAAAATGCTGTGTAACACTTGGACACAGAGCCTCAGTGGTGTACAACAAGGGGCACTTTTTTGCTCACACATTCGGGTGGATGAGCTAGGTCGCTGTGCACACTCATATGTCTGAGACCATCTGACCTTTGGCTGACCCAGGCTGTCCTCACTGGGACAACTGGAGTGACCAACTCTGTCCCATGTGTCTCCCATCCTCCAGTGGGCTGGCCCAGCATGTACTCATGGCAGTGGCCCAAGAACATAAGTGGAAACTTGCTAGGCCTCCAGAGGCCATGCACTGTCACTCATGCACTGTCACTTCCCTGTTGGCCAGAGCATATCACATGGCCAGCCCAGGTCCAAGGAGCAGAGAAACAGATGCTGCCTTTTTAGTGAGAAACCCTGAGTGTGGACCCCAGAAGGCGAGAAAATGGGAACTATTTTGCAATTCACTACGTGACACAGGGAGCTTCACAGCCACAGTGTGCACCTATGTCCCCCCGGGAGACAAGAGGGACCACCTGTGAGTCTCATGAGCCTGGATTCCACCTCTGTGAGCTCCCAATCAAACTGAAAGGGAGACCCAGCTAATGGGGTCAACACTCTCTGCTTTCAGGAACTTCCAGGACTAATAAGGGAGACAACACTTGACCTCCAGGAGAGGCTAGCATGATGGAGGAGACTCAGTCTCTGCCCTTGGAGAGCCCCTGGCCCCTGGCTGTGGAGAGCTGTATGTATGTAACTCAGGCTCAGAGAGCTCCCAGTAGGACAGGGTAAGCATTGACCTCGCTCTAATGGGAATAGGTTGTCTAATAGGTGAGGTAGGACACTGATATAAGCAGAAAATAAACGTCATTGTACACTGAGGACCAGCTGATTTGGGGAGATACAGAAAGAACTTATTCAGGAGAGTCAATTTGTTGGGCATTTTGGAGGTGGTGAGGTTCGGCCACAGTTAAGGAAGCAGAAGCAGCTCTCAGCTGGACAAGGATTAGAAGGTGAGCATCAGGGTGCTCAGGAAAACAGGATGTGGGGAGCTCATTTTCCAGTTCCTTGGCCTTTGATGGAGACTCTTCTCTACCCTGCCCTGGCCTCCCACTTAGGCCCACCCTCTGGGGATATCCTAGATTTCCTCTGACTCCCTCTCTCCACAGCAGCCACTATGGAAAAGGACATTTCTAGGCTCAGAGGGAGAGTGGAAAGAGGTTTGGAGAAAGGCTTCAGGCCCCTTTGAGAAGCCTGGAAAAAGGGGAGCATGGAGGAAGGGGGAGAAGAGGGTAGCTCTGTGGCGGGACCTGGGACTTTCCCAGACACTGAGCTATCAGATCACAGGCCCTAGGTGGAGGCTGCATTCCTTGGACCATGCCTGGGTCCACCGTCAGCGTTGGAGGAGCTCATTCTGCAGCCTGTGTCTTCTAGAACAGGCCTCTAGGAGAGAAGGAACTGCAGCCTGCAGGCCAACTCCGGCCCACCACCTGTTTTGTAAATAAGATTCTGTTTGAGCACAGCCATGCTCATTCACTCATGTATTGTCTACAATAACAGACTGAGTAGTTGCGACCTAGAACATTTGGCCTGTAAAGCTTAAAATAGTTACTGTCAGGCTCTTTACAGAAAATATTTGCCAATCCCTGCTCTATCTAGAATGAAAGCACCACTAGGGCAGGGATCTTTGTCTGTTTTATTTGCTGCTGTGTCCCCAGTGCCCAGAACTGTGCCTGGCACATAATAGGTGCTTAATCAATGCATGCAGAATGCAGGAATGAAGGACTTGGCCTCTCTACAAATCATGTTTTCAACCACACGGAGCAATATTACCCAGCCCCTTTGTTTTAATCTACTTCGACTGATCATTTCACAGATGGGAAAACAGAACTTTGGGAAGTCAAAGTGAGCAGCATTAGTCCTCCAGCCAGCTGGTAGCAGAGCCAGCTCTGGGACACAGGACTACTGACCCACAGGGTAGGGCTCTTTCTGCTGGACATGCTGAAATGCTCCTCAACAGCTTCTTACCACAAGGTAGCCTGCACCATCAGCTCGGAGGTTTTCTCCTCTGGTGTTTGGTAAAAGATTCCCAGTTGCTGTAAGTGCTTTTGGGCTGTGGCTGGGGGTGTCAGGGACTCCTGGGTCACAAGAAGTGAAGCTGAAGCCGAGATGGGTCCCAAAGACAGGTCACCAAGCTTACATGTGATATGTCTGGAAAGATACCCAACCCCAACTCAGGTGCGCGGTGAAACCTGCAGCTGTGGTTTTCCTCATCTCTCCTCCAGTCCTAAGGTGGTCACAAATGTGCCTTGGGAGTGGGGGAAATTGTCAGAACTTGCAAAACAAAAGGCAATTTATTCTTCTGCAGATCCAGAAACGATAGAAGGGCGGGAGGAATCACACATGTAGTTGGTCTCCCTCCTGAAGGTCTCCAGGGTTGGGGAAAGGGCTGAAAGCTGTCCCACAGGCTTATCTGGATGGAAGGCAGTCTTATGTCCCACATGTGACACCAAAAGCAGGACTCCCTCATCCCTGTCCTTGGCAGATTCTACAAGTTGAAACATGTATAGGACAGGCCCACCTCACTCTTCATGATAGCTCCCAGGTATGTTGTATAGTAAATCCTGTGCCTGTAACAATTCAGGGCAATCTCTTTCCTGAGCTGGTCAATTGTTCTTGATGTCCTCAGCTTCTCGTCCAAACCTCTTAGTCCAGGAGCAAATGAGCTGTAAACAACCACGTCACATGGGGCATAGGAGGAGCTGCTATTGGAGGAGGAAGTGAGGCTGCAGCAGGTTTGCAGACAGAGGGTCCCTGGGGATTGGGGTGGCAACAGACTCTGATGGGATCCCACAGCATCTGCAGGTGAGGGTGGCTGCTGATGCCGATGAGACTTGGGGTGATCCACCTGGGGAAGGTCTTGGACAAGTGTGATGCCCCGAGGGGCCATTTGGGCATTTGCCTGAGGCTTTAGGGTGACTGTCCTTTCTCAGTGGATGCAGAAGGATCCAGACAGCCTTGATCCTGTGTCATTGGCATGGATGCAAGTGCTTGGGGAGGACTTGTTGGAGGAGGAGGAGGAGGAGGATCAGCATCTTTGAATGAATGATACGTTTACAAGGAAAAGCTTACTGTGGGCTCCCCTCAGCCAAGAAGTGGGACTGAACAGAAGGTCTCTTCTTGGCCCAGAAGTTCCCTAAAGTCCAGAGTCTGCACCTCCTGCTGCAGAGCTGTGCCTGGGAGCTCCATAAGAGTCAGAGCTGTGTCTCCACCATCAGTCTGATGATTCCTCAAGACCAATAAGTATACATGTGCACCGGACCAGCGGCTCCTAGTGGGTGGGTGCTAGATACCCCCAGTCTGAAGCACATCTCCCTCATCCCTCCAGCAGCAAGATGAGCCCTTCCTTGTTCTCCGATGGTGTTCTCAAACCTGTCTTTCCCCACAGGGCCCATTGAGAAAGAGCAGAGTCTTCCAGGAAGGCAAGGGAAGCCACTGAGTTAGGAACTGGAATTTACTGTGTGACCTTAGGCAAGTCCTTTTCCCTCTCTGGGCCTCAGTGTCCCTCAAACAAAAACCCAGAGGCTTTTCCAGTATGTTAGAAGCATCCTTCCGGTTCTCTCAGTTCCTGCCATGTGCCTTATGGAGGTAACCTGCTAAGGGCTCTGCACCAAACACCGCCCTTCACCCTCATGCTATCTCCCTTTCTCAAGGACCCCAGGCCCTGAGGCAGAGCCAGGTGGCATCTTTGCACTTACACTGGCTGACTCTACACTAGCTGTTTTGCTCCCCATTCTGCCTTCACAGCATTTCTTGTGGTTGAACTACCAGTCTTGCAGGGAAGCAAGATGAAGAGACCCCAACCCTGCCTGCCGTCCACTCACTCTCCAAAGTGCAGGGAAACAGCTCCTTTGAAGACCTCAATTTAAACAAGGGAGAGAACAATTCTGAGATTTTCTTCCCACTCTCTTGGCTCCATCCCTTATAATGGTTTCCTTCCCAAGCCCCAGATATTCTGGGGAGGGAGAATGGGCAGAGGATGGGGGCGGGCCTGGATGACTCATGCCCTGCAAGGTTCTGCCAACACTCAGCATCTGGTCCTGCTTCATGCCTCTCCAGGGCAGCCTCATGCAAGAGGGAGCCCCTGGTGTCAGAACTCAGGGAGAGGGCACATGAGCACCAAGCTGGCGCCTGGGCGGGAGGTGTCCTACACATGCAGCTTCCTTCTCTGTGCAGAGCATCTGCAGCAGGACTCTTCTTGGAAGCTCAGAGCCCACCATTAACTAGAGACCAGATTTTTGACCAAGGCCATGGAGGCGGCCATGTCGGCTGCCCTGAAAACTGCCGGGCTCCGTGACAATGGGCTTCCTGCCCTTCGTGCAGACCCCACCAGTAGAGGGGGGTTCTTCAGCCTCCTTCACATCAGTGTCCATCAGAGGTTCAAAAAGAAAAAGAAAACTACCCAAACTGGTGCCATCGAGGCTGTCACTCACTCTCCTCCCTAGAGCCAGCCGCATGTGTGATTTGACGCACTGGTAGCATTTCTGCAAATTACACATCATTCTCCCCACTGAAGCCGCACCTTTGACTGCTGTAATATTTACCTGACCGTGCAAGTAATTTTCAGGCTTCACTTAGTGGGTCACTGAAGCATGGAAGAAAGCAGAGATGGCGTTGACTTTGGACAGCAGGCCCAAGAGAAGCTAAAATGTTATGAGAAGGTGTCCTAATGGCTCAGACAAGCACAGAGACAGCTGCTCGCAGAGCTATGGGCAGAGGAATGGTTTTCATGGTTCTCTATGAAGCATTGTCTCACTGCTGCTTACATGCCTCTGATGATGGAGAGCTCACCACCCACCGTAGACACACCATTCCATCTCTGAGTGCCTCTGACAGTTACAAAGTACTGTATTGACACTGATGGTATCCGTCATCCCATAACTTCAACCCGTTAATGCTGTCTCTGCTTCATGGGTGACGTAGAATTAAGGTGATCAGCTCATTTCGACTTGCCCAGATGTTTCCCAGTTTTAACACAGAAAGCCCCACATCCCAGGCCCCCACTTTAATGAGTAACTCAGTGTGGTTTGTCTAAACCTATCCAGATTTTAAGTCTGAAAGTCCTGCATCCTGGTAACTCTCTCAATCGCAAGCAAACCTGGCCTAGTGATCACCCTACACAGAAAAATCTCTGTCTGAAAATCTGAAAATCTTTCCTCCTCCATCTGATAGGCTACCCAAGGTACAAGTGCTGTTGCCATGATTCCTCCTGCCCTCCCTTTCCTAGGCATCCCAGGGAGGCAGGAAAGATCAACCGGGAGCATCAGTGGCTGGCCCTGTCTCTAGAAGGAGCAACGTGGTGGATGGGCCAGACTCTGTCTTGGGCTCAAACCCACCTGTGCCACTTCTCAGCTGGGTGGCCTCTGCCAAAGCCCTAACCCCTCAGGGCTGTGGAAGGGTGTCAAGGAGATTCTGGGTAGGAAGCCCCAAGACCATGGGCGAGTAGCTTGCATGGAGGACTGCACCTTGAGAAGCTAGGGATGGAGTGTGGCTAGTGATGGACTAACAGGGTGTCACTGAGAGGCAGGGCAGTGTGGCAATGTTCATAGCCTGAGTTCCAAGTCCACTGTATTAGTCCATTTTCATGCTGCCGATAAAGACATACCCGAGACTTGGTAATTTACAAAGAAGAAGAGGTTTATTGGACTCACAGTTTCATGTGGCCAGGGAAGCCTCATAATCATAGCCTCACAATCGTGGCAGAAGGTGAAAGGCACATCTTCCATGGCAGCAGACAAGAGAGAAATGAGAACCAAGTAAAAGGGGTTTCCCCTTATAAAACCATCGTCTCTCGTGAGACTTATTCACTAACACTAGAACATAATGGGGGAAACCGTCACCATGAATCAATTACCTCTCACCAGGCCTGTCCCACAACATGTGAGAATTATGAGAGGTACAATTCAAGATGAGATTGGGGGTGGAGTGGGGTGGGGGGACACAGCCAAGCCATATCACCCACTCTGCCACCTCCTGGCTACATGAACTTGGGCCAGTCACTTCACCCCTCCAGGCTTCTGTTTCCTCATCTGTGTGGTGGGAATAAGAGTGCTACTTCGTACTAAGGTAGTTGGGAGGATCCAGTGAGCAGGTGCACACAGGGCACTTAGCACATGGCCTTAGATGAGTTCTGAGGAAACATCGCACCTCCACTCTTGTCATTGCTGCTCTCTACATCATTACGTTGATGCTGCAGATCCATCACCCATGTGACCGCGACAGCCCCTTCTTCCATTTTCCAGCTTTGGAATGAGTGGCTTGGAAGAAGCTGGATCTCTTAGTAGGTTGAGTGTGTCCCCTTGGCTCTTGCCAAGGGCCTGGCTGCCCTGGGGCGGTGGAGAGGGCTTCTCAAGCCTCTCACCGTCTTGCCCACTGGACAAAAGAGGCATTTTAATTCAAAGATGCACTTAACTTTAAAGATCCCTCTCCCAGAATTTTCCCCATTTGGCCTTTGGCATGCATTCAAACCCCTCAGATGACAGAGATATGTGGGAGGAGACAATAAAACCACAAAAGCAATGGACAAGGGGCCCAGTCTCTGTCCACTTTATACTCAGGTGGGAGCTGGTATCTTTCTCCATTACTGGCCAGGTCTCCTTGCCCCCACTGGGCCCTCCAATCCGTTCTCCACTAACAGCCAGACGGATCTTTTAAACACATGAATCAGGTCAGTTTACTCCCCTGCTCAAGACCCTACAATATCTTCCCATTGCAGTGAGATGAATATTTAACCTCCTTGCACCAGCCTTTAAGTCCTTATATGATCTGATCCCAGATAGCTCTCTTAACTGAGAGCCCACTGCTGTCTACCTTGCTCACTCCACGTCTGCCATACCTTTCTTTTCTCTCAACAAAACAAGCTTTATTCCATCTCAGGGCCCTTTATTCCATCAAAGGCCCTTTATTCCATCTCAGGGCCTTTGCAGTTGCTCTGACCTCTGCTTGGCCAAGGCTGGCCTCTTCTTATCATTCAGGCTTTAGAGAAGCCTTCTCTGGCCCTTAACATAATCCCCAGGTCATTTTCTTTCCCCTCATCCCCTGTGTGTTTTTGGTTTCTTAGCAATAATCACCACCCAAAACCATCTTTCTCTTTAGATTTTGTAATTTGGTCTCTTAGTACAATGTATACTCTCTGAGAGCAGGGTCCATGTCTCTTATAAAGGGGCATGGCACTGAGTGATAACTACTGACTACATTATCACTTCATTCTTGCCACAACCCTGGGAAGGAGGCATCATATTCCCATTTTACTGACAAGCAGGCTGAGGCCTCCAGAAGTTAAATGAATGGGTTAAGTTGCTCAGTGAATCAGTGGTAGAGCTGAAATTTAGATCCAAGATTGTCTGACTCCAAATCCTGCCTTTTTTTTTTTTTTTTTTTAGATGGAGTCTCCCTCTGTTGCCCAGGCTGGAGTGAGGTGGCATGATCTCGCCTCACTGAAACCTCCACCTCCCAGGTTCAAGCAGTTCTCATGCCTCAGACAGTAGCTGGGATTACAGGCACATGCCACCACGCCTGGCTAATTTTTGTATTTTTAGTAGAGACGGGGTTTCACCATGTTGGCCAGGCTGGTCTTGAACTCCTGACCTCAAATGATCCACCCACCTCGGCCTCCCAAAGTACTGGGATTACAGGCATAAGCCACCACGCCCTTTCCCTTCCTTTCCTTTCCCTTCCCTTCCTTTCCTTTCCTTTCTTTCCTTTCCTTCCTTTTCCTTTCCTTTCCTTTCCTTTTTCTTGCTTTTTTCTTTCTTTCTGTCTTTCTGTCTTTCTTTACTTTTTTTTTAACCACTCTGCCAATAAAGTCCTTGCTCTCTGGGGACAACAAAACAAAACACAACCAGATCTATAATGAAAAGCAAATGGGATTTTTTTGTTGTTGCTGTAATAACACCAAGTGTTTGTTCAAAGCCAGGTAAAGATTTTTTTTTTAATATACTGGGTGATTTTTTATTGGACAGTTTCCTTATAATAGAAACCAACACTAGACTCTTGAAATTCCTCTCTCCCAAAGGAAATAAACCAGGCCTCCTGCAGACGAGGTGGGAGGGAAAACATGCGCACAGCTCTCACTGGGACCTGAGATAGGAGCTGCCCATGCTACCTCTCAGGCTCTATTAGGACCCCAGTGCCTAAGTCTAACTCCTGGGTGTGGCTGAAATGCACCTGGCCTGGGAGTTTGAATCCCAGCTTCGCCACTAGTCTGCTGCTCTATGTGTTGGGGGAAATCACTCAGCCCCTCTGCTAAAGACACCTACCAAGTCAAAGATGAGTCAGGGGCTCACACGGTCCAATTAGAAGGAAAGAATTGTAAGTGTATGGCAGAGCATTTGGGTATTGGCTAACTTGTTTCTTTACCCCATTATTATACTAGGACTGGAGATACAGAGTGTTGGGCAAAATGCTTCCAGCCCCTACCCTTCTGCAGTTTATAGCCAGGTACATCAGGTATCTATGAAAAAGGCCTATGAAGGCTATAACTACACCTTCTTGCTCAACACTCCAGCCCTTGTGCCTATCACAAAGCTAGCCTCTTAGCTTGGGCTCAATACGTAAATATGTACAGGTTCTGGTCAGGTTGGGCAGAAGAGGAGAAACTGAACTCTTTCTGGAGAGATTAGGAAAAGCTATTGACCTGAGTCACAAAGAATGAGCCAGAATCAGACAGGTAGATGAAGAAAAGAGGGGCTTATAATCTAGACCAGAGGTTGCCTAACTCTGGCCCACTGGCCAAATCTGGCCCACCATCTGTTTTTGTAAATAAAGTTTTATTGGAATACAGTCATGTCCATTCATTTCTGGATTGTCCAGGGCTGTTTTCATGCTATAAGAGCAGAGCTGATTAATTGTGACAGACACTGTGTAGCCTGCAAATCCTAAAATATTCACTATCTGGCCTCTTACAGAGAAAGTTTGCTGTGTCCACTGATCTCGACAAAGGAGTCAGGCCAAGGAAAGGCCGAGATCTCTTCCTTGCTTAGAATTAGAATTGGCCACCTAATGACTGGGCATGGTGGCTGACACTTGTAATCCCAGCACTTTGGTAGTCCGAGGTGGGCGGATCACTTGAGGTCAGGAGTTCAAGACCACCCTGGCCAACACGGTGAAACCCCATCTCTACTAAAAATATAAAAATTAGCTGGATGTGGTGGCATGCACCTGGAATCCCAGCTACTTGGGAGGCTGAGGCAGGAGAATCGCTTGAGCCTGGGAGACAGAGGTTACAGTAAGCCAAAATCAAACCACTGCACTCCAGCCTGGGTGACAGAGTGAGACTCTGTCTCAAAAAAAAAAAAAAAAGAAGTGGCTACCTAAATTGTGTGGCCCAATGCAGAACGAAAACAGGGGCCTCTTCTTAAAAACCAATTAGAAATTTCAAATTTCAGCAGCAGAGTCTTAAACCAACTGCAGAGCCCTTGTAGGCACAGGTCTTTGTGCAGCTCTTGCAGGCTCTGGGCAGAGTTAGAAGCTGTGCTCGTGCTCTTCTCTGGGAAACCACACTAGGAGTAGATCTTGGAGACAATCCTGACACGGGGATCTAAGCTGGGGCTTGGCGTCTCCAATCCCCAAGCCAAACCTCCAGAAAGAGCAGCCTCAGATCTACTCCCCAAACCAAGGGGATGGAGAACTGGCGTTCCCGTCTCAGCTTTCCCGTCCCATTCATGGAGCCTGGCTGTGATGAGAAGCAGGGTGGGTCCAGCTCCCTCTCCCACTAGGAGTGTCTTGGTGATCAGTCATGCAGCAGCCATAAGAAGACACATGGCAGTTTAATGGGACCCTCTTTCTGACTGCTCCCCCATCAGACAGTTCCCCCGTGCTCACCTGGAACTGTCTGATGGGGGAGCAGTGGGGAAAGGGACCTCACTTCACCCAACTATGGGACAGCAAAATGAGAACAAGGGCTCATGGAAACCTTCCATGCTAGGTGTCCGCTCAACCCCAACCCCTTAGATTCCTGGACTAAAGTCTGTGTCATCTGTCCTTCCATTGCACAGACACCTGCAGGAGACAGGAAGCCAGATGGAAATGCAGCCAAAGTCTTTATTCCCCAGCTCCTCCCAGTGGGGCCCCTGAGTCCCTCCACCCAAGCTTTTGGGTGGAATTCTTCTTCAGCTGCTGCTCTCTTGGATTCAGGGACACCTCCCACTCTTTGCTGCCTTCCCTTTTCTCCTAAGAGGACTACAGTCCCCACTGGTCCCTGCCCCAGTGCTGCCTCATGCCTCTTTGGAATTCCTCAGCCCTGCCCATATCTTTGTAAATCATCTTGGAATTAAGGTCTTCTTATATATGATCTTCTCATGGAACATCTGTTTCCTGCTGGACCCTGCCTGGCACAACCATCTTCCCCCAACCCAAATGGCTTCTGTCAAATAGAGCCTTGTAACAGTCAGATGGAAGTTGCATCCACACTTCCTGTTGCACAGGTGGGTGCTGAACAGGGCTCCTCCTTGGCAAGAAGTTGACCACTGCTCTGGCTGAGCAATTCTAATGCTTCCTCTGGTGTCCACTGGGATCACTGGGTAGTATTCAGTGGGCGGCTGATCTGGTCTGCAGGGGTCAAGGCAGCTTCACCCACCTGCAGGCATGGCTGGAAGGCTGGCTCAGCAAGGTCCCCCTCCTTCTCCAGGTGGCTTCTCTAGCACCACAATCAGATGTCTTAAGCAGCAGCTCAGGATATACTTGTTCCCAGAGCCCTGAATGAAAACTTCCATCCCCTAAGGCTTGGGCTTGGAGATTGGCACACGTCTGCCATGTCCACCGATTCCATTGGTCAAAGCAGTCTCCAAACATGTCTAGTTTCAAAGGGAGAGATCATAGACCCCCCCCCACCCCTGCCATCTCTAATGCAGGAATCTTAAAGAATATGTGCCATCTTTCATCCACCACACATTCCTTCCTCTCATTATCATCACCTTCTTCATTTGCTGAGAGCTGGGGTCACAAGCCATTGTATGGAGCCAAATTTGTCCTGCAGATTGTGTTAATTTGATCTACACTGGGGTTTCTGTTTTTAATTAGATGACTTGGACCTGCATTGACTCCCTGTCTCAACACTGGTCCCACCCTTCCCGCTGCCTGCCAGGGGCTCACTCCTTGGCTCCTGGGGCCATCGTTTGGTGGTCCTGGACTAACAGGTGCACAGGACCAGTCAGATGGGCCACACACAAGGACACTCATACATACAAATTATCAGGACTTTTATATAACTCAGCTCTCCCAGCCCAATTTCTGGAAATAAATGCTGGTTCAACAAATGTGTAGACCCGGCCAGACGCGGTGGCTCACGCTTGTAATCCCAGCACTTTGGGAGGCCGAGGCGGGCGGATCACGAGGTCAGGAGATCGAGACCACGGTGAAACCCCATCTCTACTAAAAATACAAAAAATTAGCCGGGCGTGGTGGTGGGCGCCTGTAGTCCCAGCTACTCGGAGAGGCTGAGGCAGGAGAATGGCGTGAACCCGGGAGGCGGAGCTTGCAGTGAGCTGAGATCGCGCCACTGCACTCCAGCCTGGGCAACAGAGCGAGACTCCGTCTCAAAAAAAAAAAAAAAACAAATGTGTAGACCTTTTCTGAAGTCTCCAAGATGGTGTTGGGGAAAGAGGTGGGACTGAGAAACCCAGGGGCCCGTGTTCTTGTCACCGTACTGCCTGGTGGCCTTGAATAGATCGCCTGGCCTCCCTGGGCTGTTGCTTCTGCAATGTGCAGAACAAAGAAGAGACATCACCCCTGCATCATGCAGGAAAAAGGCTGGGGTCACCCCAAGTTTGAGGCCCAGCTCCTGCCTCTTGGGCAGATCACTCCATCACTCTGGCCTCGGTTGCCTCCTTTGAAGATTGGGGCCATAACGTGAATCCCGTGGGGTGGTTGCAAGGATGAAATACAGTGCCAGGCACAGAGCACTTGGTCCTGACAGGCCCTCCTGTACACTTTGATGCTCTGTGCCTGCGTGGGGCCTTCAGAGGCCAAACTCCCCCGCCCTAGCTGAGACTCACTCACCTCTGTGTCTAGCACAGGGGCTGACACATAGTAGGTGCTCAGGGAACCCTTGTTGGATTGGACTGACCCTTTGTCAAAGCAGTAGCAAGAGAAATGAAAACATGTGACTTTTTTTTTAAGAAAAGAAAACTTGTGCAAGAATGTTCTTAGCAGCTTGAAGCATAGCAGAGCCCAACTGGAAACTGTCCAGGTGCCTTTTAACAAGAGAACAGCTAAATAAACATAGCGTCTCCTTGACACGGAATACTACTCAGTGATTAAAAGGAATAAACCATGGTACACACACAGCAGGGGTGGATCTAAAAAATATTATGCTGGGAGAAAAGAGCCTTCCCTGGAATCTACATACCATATAATTTGTTGATATGAAATTCTAGAACAGGATAAAATGTGAGAAACTGATCAGAATAATGATCGTCTCTCGGGTGAGGTTTGGCTGGGAAGGAGCGGAGGGAATTTTCTGGAGTAAGGGTAGTGTTCTGCATCCTGAGAAGGGCTCAGCTTACACTGGTGCATGCATTTGCCAAAACTCAAAAAGAACTCTGAGTGGTACTCTTGAGATTTGTGCAATTCATTGTATGTAAATTTGACCTCAAAAGAAAGGAATTGTAAGTAAATATTGAACTCTAAATAGAAGGTTTAGGAGTAAACTGTACGGGTGTCTGCAGCTCACTCTGGAAGGCATCGAATAAATAAGGGTGTGTGGCTGCATCGAGAGGGATGAATGGAGGGTGCGGGGAGATATGATAAAGCAAACATGGTTGCATTTATTTATTTATTTATTTTATTTTATTTTGAGACACAGTCTCAATCTGTCGCCCAGGCTGGAGGGCAGTGGCGCGATCTCAGCTCACTGCAACCTCTGACTCCCAGGTTCAAGCAATTCTCATGCCTCAGCCTCCTGAGTAGCTGGGATTATGGGCGTCCCCCACCACACCTGGCTAATGTTTGTATTTTTAGTAGAGATGGGGGTTTCACCATGTTAGCCAGGCTAGTCTCGAACTCCTGACCTTAAGTGATCTGCCTGCCTCGGCCTCCCAAAGTGCTGGGATTACAGGCGTAAGCTTTTTTTTTTTTTTTTTTTTTGAGACAGAGTCTTGCCCTGCCACACAGGCTGGAGTACAGTGGCGAGATCTTGGCTTATTACAGCCTCAACTTCCTGGGCTCAGGCAATCCTTCCACTGCAGCCTCCTGAGTAGCTGGGACTACAGGCACATACCACCACGCCTGGCTAATTTTCTGATATTTTTTGTAGAGATGGGGTTTCACCATGTTGCCCAGGCTGATCTAAAACTCCTTCGCTCAAGCAATCTGCCTGCTTTGGCCTCCAAAAGTGCTGGGATTACAGGCACGAGCCACCGCGCCCAGCCCATGTTCACATTTTAATTGTGGAAGCCAGGTAATAGGTATATGAGTGTTTGCCTTAAAGACTTTTACACTTTCCTGCATGTTGGTAAATGTTCATAATCAAATGTTGGGGGAAGAAAACATGAAGCTATAGAAATAAGTAAGCTAGGGCTTGTCTCTGAGCCTCATCTGTAAAATGCAGACAGCACTACCCAGACGGGCATCCCTGGGATCAAACGAGAAGCAGTGAATAAAGAGGAGCCCATGGGGAACTGGCAGGAAGCAACTTGATTCTTCTAAGCAAGCGGGGCCCCACCTCCTCATTTGGATGTCAGCTTACATGTGACCTTCTGAGGCTGCCCTCCCCTGGCCACCCATCTCTTGTAGCCATCACCCTATGTTAATGTCTGCATGGCAATTCTCTCTAGCTGATACATCTCTTCCAGCTTCTTAATTTAAGGTATCTGTCTCCTGACAGTAGAATGTGGATTCAAGGAGAAGAGGGACATTGTCTTATTCATGGCAATATCCCTGGCACATAGTAGGGACGCAGTAACTCTTTGTGGAATGAAGGAAGCAATGAGTAGGGCCTGCATATGCTCTAGCGTAACCCCTCGAGTGCAGAATTCTGCCACCCAGAATTTGCCTATTGTTAACGCCACCGCCATAGAACAGCAGGAAGAGAACTTAGCAATCAGCCATCCCCTGGGCCCCATTTAACAGATGGGGGAGACAAGGCCCAGAGAGGGAATGCAAACTTCCCAGCATCCACTACCAATGAGTGGCTGAGCAGAGATGGGGCCCAGGTCTCCTGGCTCCCAGCTCAGTGTTCTTCCTCTCCAACTGGCTGCTGGGGCTCGTGGTAAAGTGCTGATTCCCAGGAACAGCCGGCAGATGGACAGACAGGCTTCACTGGGCTGGGCTGCCCTGATGCCATGTGTTAATTACAGCAGACAGGATATGCCAGCCTAGCAATGTTTGCCGTTGCACCCGCCCCTCATTTAGCAGGTGGGCAGGCTGGCGCAGGCCACTGATCTGCCACGGGTCTGCCGGCGGCCGATCATGCTGACACAGGCCCAATTGTGCACAGTGCCTGCTGAGCGGGGTGGGCCAGGCAGATTGGCACAGCAAGGTCCCTCCCCGAGGACTGGCAGCCCCTTCTGACTGCATTGGTCAGCCAGACTGGTACAAGCTGGGTATCTGTCCCATGATGAGCCCTTGCTGGACACAACCTGTCCACACAGGTGTGCTCACTGACGGGCAGCCCGGGGGGTGACACGGGGACTGAGTGCTGAGCATGACCATGGGGAGACCTTGTATTGGGTGTCACAGACAGGGGATGTGGGCCAGAACCTCGCACACAGGTACACAGATACTGGGATCAGATAGGACTCTGCCATGCTCCCACCCCCCCGACACCTGCCCTGTTGACTGGTGGGATCCAAAAATCAAGTTTGCAGCCCTGAAAGAGGGGCTGGAAAAGTGGTCTCTTCTCTCCAACCCAATGCCTCTTCCCAATTGCCACCAGTTCTACTGTTCACACTGCAGCCAGGGGGATTTCTCTGATACCAATAGAGCTGGTCACTCTCCTGTTTGAAGCCTTCAATGGCTCCCCACTTCTCTCCAATAAAATAATAGTAATAATAATATGCATTATTAGCATTTTACAGCTAACAGCACTCAGTTATAGCATGTGTCTTACATGAAAGACACCTTCTAAGCACTTTATAGGGAAGAACCCGATTCATCCTCCACCCTAGATGGTGGTGCTACTGCTATCCTCATTTTACAGATAAGGAGACTGAGACAGGGAGATGGGAGATCTCAAATTGACTTGAACCTAGAGGTCTGACTCTGGAGCCTAAACACTACCAAACCCAGACTCCATACGTGTGAGCCATGACCCTCCCACACCAGGCCCTTCTACACAGCACCCCCACTAGGGTCCCCTTCTGGGCAGGGCCTGCCCTGGACCCTCCCTGGCAGAGCTCCCCGGCCCCCACGCCAGTGCCGTTTCCACTCCATGTCAGCAGCCTGCTGCCGAGCGAGCACCTGCTGCTAATGTTTCTCTCCCCACCCAACCTCCACCTCACCCATTCTGTGAACTCCCTGATGACCCCTCTGTCCACAGGCCTGGCCCGCAGGAGGTGTTCATGAATGAACAAATGAATGAATGAATGAATGAACAGGTAAGTGAATGAACGAATGAATGAATGAACAGGTGAGTGAATGAATGAATGAATGAATGAACAGGTGAGTGAATGAATGAATGAACAAGTGAGTGAATGAATGAATGAATGAATGAACAGGTAAGTAAATGAATGGGAAGCTGAGGTCACTGGGTGCGTAGTGAAGAGTGGCTTTTGGCCAGGCACAGTGGCTCATGCCTATAATCCCAACACTCTGGGAGGTGAGGTGGGTGAATCACCTGAGGTCAGGAGTTCGAGACCAGCCTGGCCAACATAGTGAAACCCCGTCTCTACTAAAAAAAATACAAAAACTAGCCAGTCGTGGTGGTGGGCGCCTGTAATCCCAGCTCCTCGGGAGGCTGAGGCAGGAGAATTGCTTGAACCCAGGAGACAGAGGTTGCAGTGAGCTGACATGGTGCCACTGCACTCGAGCCTCAGCAACAGAGTGAGACTGTCTCAAAAAAAAAAAAAAAGAGTGGCTGTCGTGGAGACACAGGTGGCTGAATAAGTCCCTCCTCCTTCCTCCTCAGCCCACTCCTTCCAGAACACAAGAGGGGAGGGCATTTGTTAAACTGGGAAAGAGCCCCCAAGCCCCTCTCTTTAGGGGTGAGCCATGTGACCCTGAACCCCATCTCTAATGCTGGGATTTTCCAAAAGCACACTTGTCGGGAGGCAGGGAGGAGGCAGCGAGGAGCTGGACATGATCACCTGGTCTGGAGGAGGGACCTGTGTATCTCAGATGCTGCAGCTGTTCAGCACTCGGTGAACCTGTGCTTTTAGGGTCTGGATTCCAAGCATCTGGATTTGGGGGTGTGGTGGAAAGAGGATGTGCTTCAGAGCAAAGAGCCTGGCTCCCAGCTCTGCCGACTCATCCCTCTGTGACCGTGGGCATGCCCCTCCCCTCTTTGGGCCTTGGCTTTGCCTCATGTAAAATGAGAGCCCTAAATGGGACAGTCAAGGGCGCTCCTGCTTTGAATGACCTCCTAGGGCACCAAGGGTCCAGCAGTTGGTGGCCCCCTGGGAAAGCTGCAAAGAGACCCTGGTGAGGAGTGGGCCTGGGGGTTCAGAACAGTGTCTCTGGTTGTGGTTCCTGACTCCTGTATCCAAATGACCCGATGACGCTTGTTAAAAATGCAGGATAAGGACTGCATTCAGGAGTCACTGAGTTTGAACCTCCAGGATGGGCTTCCGGGGAAACTGACATTTTCAAACCCCACTCCTACTCTGGCCCAGGTGATTCTGCTGTGCACTGAAGTTCGAGTGTCTGGCATCTATCTGAGGCCCTTTCTATTTCCCCTGCTTCCTGTCTGCTAGTCCCTAAAGCATGAAGGGGGAGCGGGGTGCTGCATGGGAGGTGGAGAAGGAGGTCTCAGAGCTCCCATGCATGTGTCTGATAGAGTTTGGGGGGCTCGGGTGGTTGGGTCGTGACTATGGGCTTTGTGTTTGACTGGTGGGCGCCTATCTGGGCATGGGACATGGCAAGGGAGCAGAGTGCATGACATCTCCCACCCTGGTAGATACAACCTGACATTTGCCAGGAACTCATCCCCTTACACACACACACACACACACACACACACACACACACCCCTTTTCCCGGAGTGAGGAGCAGGGCATATAACTGCACTTACAGCTGTGGGTGCAGGCATTTGTATGCACAACACCGTGAGTCCACAAACTGACACGCAGCCCTGAAAATGGCTGCATACACTCTCTTACACTCCCCGTGAGACCTCCTGGTCTTCCCTGTGCAAACATCTAAAACTACGCACGAACATTCTCATTATTACTTTGCCTTTCACACACATGTGCAGCCTCGTAGGCAGCCTGGAAACACACCTATTTGTACAGTCATCCCTAGGGATGCACAGATGCACACCCATACTCCGTTGAACACAGGCTTCCTCATTCACAGCAGGCTCACCCACGTGGGCTGGGGTCCAGCTCATACCAGTGGCACACACCTCCTCACACTTGCAGGAGCACCTGCCCACATGTGGGGTGTGGGGCCCACAAAGAAGCTACAGCCGCTCTCCTCCCTGCCACTCTCCCCCCAGCCCCCAGGCCCATCTCTGAGCTGCTGTCTGCCATCGCACGGTAACCAGATGAGACAGGCAATTTATGACACCAGCTGTCTCTGTCAAAACCGGATCTCCCACACGCACCCGGGGAAGCCAATTACCTTGAGCCCAGCCCTGCCAGAAACTGGGGCCCACAAGGGAGCGCAGGGTCTGCCCAGAGAGGTGAGTGGCACCTGACATGAGGATTTTCTGCCTCTTCTTGTCCTTGGGAATCGTATCCTCTTCCCCCAGGCCCCCTTGGGGAGGACAGAGCCTGCCCTACCCTCTCTGAGGCTGCTTCTCTGGCCCAGTTCCCAGGCCTAGGAACTGCAAGAGCAATTTCAGGGTGGAGAACAGGCAGGCAGGGAGGTTTAGGGGAAGAGTGGTCCAGGGTCGTTATGGCAACAAGAAAGAGAAGAACCCTGTGCCCCTCCCCCTACACAGCAGGCAGCCAGGCGGCTGAATCAGTCTCCCAGGCTTCCTCTCCACCTTCATTCCCCTCACCTCTTCCGTCAACACCCCTGCCCTGGTTTTCCTCTCCCTAGAATACCCACTCCCTTTCTTGCCCACTTGCCCAAAACTAAATCCAACTCTACTACCTGAGCCACTTCCTGTCTGGACTTTGGAACCAGACCCGGGTTCAAAGCTCTCCACTTCACCACCTCCTAACTGGGAATCAGGACAAAATGGCATCCCTTCTCTGGCCATGGGTTTTGCATCTAAAAAAAAAAAAATGATGTTCATTCCTATAAAAAAATGTTTGAACAAGAGTCTTCTAAGTACCAGACTCTGTTCTATAATCGGGGATGCAACATTGAACAAAATGAAGTCCCATCCTGGGCTTCAGGCTCCACTGGAGGAGTCGGAAATCACACATTTCAGAAATTTAGAAGAGATGAGTCAGTTTTCTCACTGTCCTCAGCTGCTTTGTTTACAGCCATATTCCCAGCACCAAGCCCAGCTCCTGAAAGGACCTCAAGCAACAGACAAACTCACAAAGGCACCACTGGACTCAAGCTCTAGCCTGAGGTTGACTTGGTCTAGCGCCATCTTTGTGCCCAGCCTTGCAGGGAGCTTTCTAGGCATGCTTTCTGAGTGGCTAGGATGGCGGCAGATCTGCTTAAGGGAACAAGAAATCCGTTCCTTCCTTCACTGACTCATTGGTTCATTCCACAAATGCACATTGAGCATGTACTACGTGCCAGTTCCCATGCTAGGCTCCTGGGATCAAGTGAGATGGGCAAGGGACTCCCACGTGATAGTTGCATGGCAGAAATTTCTAGATTTGCTCATCACCTCCCACAGTCTAGAAGCTGAGCAATAAATTCACACTAACAGCAGTGTCCACTTGCCTTTGCATTTTGCAAGATGCTTTTACATATGTTTGTTTCTTTTAGTATTTCTTACAACTCTGGGGCGTGAGTTTGATTAATATCCCTCGCGTTACAGATGAGGAAACTGAGGCTTAGAAACAATCAGTGATTTGCCTGAGAACCCAGAGCCAGGGAGTGAAGCACCCACAGTAGAACTGAGTCCCTTTCTAGCTCTCGTTGTCTCTTGCATTATCTAATTTAATGCCCTTTTCCCCTAACTACCATGAAAGGCAGGTATCGCCTTAGGCTGTTTACAGCCAGGGAGCACCTCTTGCCTGGGCTGGGATTGGAAGCTGTGCTGGGCTGACACAAGATCCGAGGCGCCATCCACTCCTCTATATCTAATCAGTTCATGAAAACCCTCCTTTCAAATACTCTCTCGGCTGCCTGGACACAGAGACCTCAGCTGCTCCATTTCCAGGAGAGCAAATTCCTTCCTGGCTGGAGAGGAGTTGGGATAACGTAGGCAGGCAATTTAAACAGCTCCGGCAAAATACACCAGCAGTTTTCACTCTCTGCCACTATTACACTTTCCAGCCGTGGCGGGATTGGCCCATAAGGGGGATATCAAGTTTATTACAGCTATTTCCAACCTGTAATTGGTTTTGTGGAACACAAAGAGAAGGAGGTTGGGAAGGTGGGGGGAGGTGATATTTTCCCCCTTTCTTTTTTTTTTTTTCTTTTTCAGATGACAGCACCCAGGGCCATTGGTGAGGCAGCCGAAGTTGGAGACTTATTTGTTTTTCAAATTAAACGGGCTCTCACACTGCTGGCTGGACTAAGTCCACCAGCCACGCTTTGATGACTCTACTTGAAAAGCAATCTGGCCTGACTGCAGCCAGATTTGCTGGTTGGGGTCGGGGGCAGCCAGGGCCCAGAGGTGGGGTCTGGCAGCTCCGGAGCATGAGAAACTGTGGTCTCTAGGCTGACTCTTCTAGAATCAGAACACTGTGGGCATTCAGGGTAGCAAAGAGTCCTCAGTTTCCTCATGGAACACTTAGGGAAACTGAGTCCCAGAGAGAGGAACAGTGCAGAGACAACCTTTGGGAGTTAGAACCTAGCTCTCTGCCTCTCGGAAACTTCTACATGGTGTAGCTGGTCATTTGGAGAATTCCTAGCTGAGATGCTCTCAGGATGGGGAAGAAAAGCCCGACACCTCTTCTTAAGAACTCATGTTACAATCTGCTACCATCATTGCAGTCCACCCACCCTGACCAACCTCCCGACTCTGGACTTGAGAAAAATACGTAATAGCCAATATGATGGAGCACTTTCTGTTACGATGACAGGAGTTGATGTTTGCAAGCAATATCTGGCACAGGGTAGGCGCCAGTGCATGCCAGCTATTATTATTTCCATCACGTTACTATTACCGCGTGCCAAGCAATCCCCTGGGCTCTCTGTGTGTTCACTCTCAGGAACTGAATTCTCACACATGTGCCTTACAGGGAGGCATGATCCTTCCCATTTTGCAGATGAGGAAACAGAGGCACACAGAACTCTCCAACATCACCCAGCAATCAACTGAGTGGCAGAGCTGGGATCTGGATCCAGAGCTGTGTGACCCCAAAAGCCTCTGCACATTTCCCATATCCCCAACCTCAAAGTAGGTCTTCTGCTCCCTTCTTTTGGACTAATCCATGCTGAGTGGTCAGCTCTGCTGTTTACTATTACAAGTAGAATACCTGTGTGACCTTGGGCAGTTCATTCGCCTCTTTCTTGGCCGTGGTTCCTCTGTCTGCAAATGGGGATGATGGCACATGTCTCTTGGTATAGTTCGCTTATTCAGCATCCCTTCGTATGCCAGGCACTGTGCTAGGCTCTGGGACACGGGGCTCTTGGAGCTTACAGTCCTGAGATTCCAAGGAACAATGGAAGGGAGGGCTGGGGGACACTCAGCCTGTGTAGGCACTGGTTAGGATGCAGATTCTTTTGCATAACTACGTGCACAGCCCCTTCTGTCTGGTCCAGGTGTACCCTTTGCAGAGTTAGGGTGCACAGAATATCATTAATGCTGGGAGCTTTAAGAAAGAGAAAACCTGCTGGTTCCTTTTGGAGCTTCACATCCGGGGTGGTCTGAGGCCACTTGTCCCACCTGGGCCGGGCTACTCTTACCACGGAGTCCCAGACAGATCAGGGTCCAGGCACATCAGGCTGTCCTGGGGCCAGTCTGTATCACAGAGCAGCAAGGGCCTTTTCCCTTTTCTTCAGGTTATTCCCAGTGCCTGGCACATGATAAGGTCTCCACTCATTCATTCACTCATTGACTCATTCAGCAGATATTCATCAAGTGAGTGCCATTTGCTAAATTCTGGAAACAGAGCAATGAACAGGACAGATAAAGACCCCGTCTTCGGCCAGGCGCCATGGCTCATGCCTGTAATCCCAGCATTTTGGGAGGCCGAGGCGGGCAGATCACGAGATCAGGAGATCGAGACCATCCTGGCTGAAATGGTGAAACTGCGTCTCTACTGAAAATACAAGAAATTAGCCAGGCATGGTGGTGGGTGCCTGTAATCTCAACTACTTGGGAGGCTGAAGCAGGAGAATGGTGTGAACCTGGGAGGCGGAGCTTGCAGTGAGCTGAGATCACGCCACTACACTCCAGCCTGGGTGACAGAGCAAGACACCGTCTCAAAAAAAAAAAAGCACCCATCCTCATAGAGCTTATGTTCTAGGAGTAGCTCATATTCAAGGACCTGTTCGTTTGTTCAACAAAAGTCTGTTGAATATGGAGTGAATGAAATCATTCATTTCAGAAGTGCCTCTCACTCTGGGGCCACACATCCGCAGGGCTTGGCTTACCTTGTCTGCCCTGTCAGACAAATCCACACATCCGCAGGGCTTGGCTTACCTTGTCTGCCCTGTCAGCTCTGCTGTTGTCAGTCTGCCCTGGCCTGGTGGTCCCTGCCCACTGGCACCATGGGAGCCTCTCAGAGCCCATGAGACCTGCCTGCCTCCAGGTACTCACTCAGAGCATCCCTGCACTCTGTTTTGAAGCTGCTA
Source organism: Hylobates moloch (assembly GCF_009828535.3). Classification (NCBI taxonomy): domain Eukaryota; kingdom Metazoa; phylum Chordata; class Mammalia; order Primates; family Hylobatidae; genus Hylobates; species Hylobates moloch. The sequence continues at coordinate 16,833,732 of NW_026652284.1, forward strand.
CGATGACTACTAGCAAATTCTCGGTCCCTGCGCTCTGTACCCCACTCCTTATAGACACAACCCAGCCTTCTGGCACCTCCCACCTGCCTCCCTCTCTGAGTGTGGGCTCCCTTCTTTCATTTACTGAATTCCACATCCTCTGGCATTTTAGCAAGAGACAGTTTGCTCTCCAGCCCCATAGACAGAAAGAGCTCTGGAGGGTGGGGAGGGACACAGAAAAAGAGATGGTCCAGAAAAGTGTGAGTGCTCGTGAAAATACCCCACGAGTGAGCACTTCCCACCCACCAGGGACTCTACAAGGCTCATGTCATCCTCACAGGGAGGAATGTTGCCTTATCGCCATTTCACAGATGAGGAAACTGAGACTAGGGGAGGTGGAACGACTTCTTCAGAGCACAGAATTAGGAACCGAAATCAAACATTCAACTGGGGATGGAGGAAATCAGCCTTGCTTCATGCTCCGAAGCCTCCCATAGGCAGAAAGAGCCAGCCTAGGACCAAGCACTCCCTGAAAAGGGTCTACTTCCTCCAGGAAGCCTTCCATGATCACCCCTCCCTCCAGGGGGATTCTTGGCTCCTTCAGAAGCATCAGAACATCATTGGATAACACTTGGTAATTACCTGTTGCTGCTGCAGCCATCATCTTACTGACTGGAACCTCAGCTAATTGTGGACTGTGTACCTCTTGTGAATAAGGTCAAAATGGGCTGCGACCGTGTCTGAAATTTATTTCCTTCTCGGCCATTTATTTCCTTCTCGGCCATGAGGCTGCAACTGCCCCTGTATGTCTCAGGTGTGGAGAAATGTTTCTAGAATTAAAGGCGAGGTGTCTTCCAGCACACCCACCGCACCTTCTGTCCACAGCCTGTACTAATCCCCAATTCCCACCTGGCCTCTTTCTTGTGCCCTCTAACCACCAGGAACCACAGAATAACATCCTTGCAAATAGCTGCTCGCCCGCTGGCCCCACCTGAGCATGTCTGAGCCTCCCATTTCTTTTACCTTCCGGGAGGCTGAGGGAGGAGGGAGTGTGTACCACTGAGAGCTGGGACAGTGGGGCCTGCCCTCCAGATCCTTCACCCTGCAGCCGAGATAAGCACTTGGCTCCAGCTGCCTGAAGCAGGTTTCACAGAAGCAGTTATTTACTCCTCTGGCTGACAGTGAGGCCCCAGACACAGCCCCAGAGAAACAGATGTAAATAAAACCAAAGGAAAACTAGGCTTGTCCTTGAAACTCCCCTGTCCCTCGGCCTGAAACAGCGATTTACGACTCAGTTAATTCTTCAGTGCTGTATCTGGGGTGCGTGGGTATGTGTGTGGACGTGTGGGGTGCGGGTGTATTTTCCTAGTAATAAAACCCTCAGTCTCGGCGAATAAATTTGAGGAGACAGTTTTACTGACAGGTTTTTTTTCTCTTTTGTGTAATAAAAAAATGGAGTGAAATTTGAGATTGGGACGATAAGAGCTGCCGCATTTTAGGAGGAGATAAAAAAGCAGTGCCTGAAGGGAGGTGAGGCCCGAAGACGGGCTGCCAGTTAAATGGGCAGGACGCCTTCCGCTGTATGACTTTGGGAGAAAAATCCTCACACCTCCACTGAGATTCTGACATCCTTTCTCTTAATGAGCCCGGCCACCAGGGGTGAAAGAGACGTTGAGAGGCATTCAGCTCACCTGCAGTCTCTTCCAGCCTGATGGGATGGGATGTGAACTCTGGTCCGGAAGCCAGACGCTTGTCAGGAACCTAGTGTGGGGCCTCAGCCGAATCATTTTGCCTCTCCAAGCCTGTTTCTTTACCTGCAAAATGGGAACATTCTTGTCTATTTGGCTCTGTTCCCAGGGACCTGGTACGGCCACACAATGTGATGGGCTTAAAGCTGGGTTTCTCCACCTGGGCACTGTTGACATTTGGGGGCCAGATAATTCTTGGGAGGGGGGCAAGGGGCTGTCCTGGACATTGTGAAATGGTCAGCAGCTTCCTAGCCTCTATCAGCTAGACACCAGTACCAAACCGCACCTCTCCTCCCCAATTGTGACAACCAAAAAATGTCTCCCGTGCTTGCTGTATGTCCCCTGGTGGGTAGGGTGAGCGAAATCACCCCCCAAGTGAAAAGGCCCTGCTTTAAAGGTACTTTAGTGGCTGTAAAAAAGTCAAATGGGTGAGGCAGGGATGGGAAGAGGGTGCATGGAGAATGGGGAGCCCCTGGGGGGTCTTGGCCTCCACCCCAGGCTGGGACATTGGGAGGTGGGGAGATGGAAGCTCTGATCCCAAGTGCAGCCAACTCTCTTCTCCACCCCGTGCCAAGCTGGACACAGTCAACTCAGGGACATTTTTCTGGGTGAGGACAGTGGACGCAGAGTCAAGGTGTGGTTGGTTAGGGGTGGGCATCTTTCTTGGGGTGAGTGCCAGCAGGGATCCCAGGAGGAAAGGAGAATCCTCCTGTCCCCTTCCTCCTCATCTTCCTCCATTCTCATGGTCCCATTTCAGAAGCTGGGCCTGTGCTGCAGAAGCAGCCAGGTGGGAGGAAGTGGTCCTCTGTCTCCCCTCTGCACATGATCAGAAAGCGCCAAGCCCTCGGAGGGGAAGAAAGTGACGCGTGTGCATGTCGCTAAGTCCCAACAGAGACAGGAGGGGTGTGGGCTTACGGAGGGGTAAGGAGAAGCTGTGCCCTGGGAAGTCTCACTGCCGCTTCTTCTCAGGGTCCCAGAGCCTGCGAAGGCCTTCTCATGATTCTAACCAACCCCGGTCCTCACAGAGGCCACCTTACTCTTTACAAAGATTGCAGTCTATGGAAAGTGACCGGTACAGACATAGCCTGTGTCTGCACACAGCTGGTTGCTCAACCAATGCTGGCCAGATGCATGGAGTCTCTCCTAAACCAGTAGCAACACCACCTAGGTCAGACAGATGTGGTCCAAGTCAGCTTGGGTACATATGTGTCCAGAGGAGCCCAGCTGTGTCTAGAGCCAGTACTCCCAGGCAAGGGACAGGGGGGCAGATTCGCACTCCAATCCTCACCTTTTTGCCTGGGGAAGCTGCTTTCAGCATCCCCCCTACCCCAGCCCCTTGGAGACACCCGTCCCTAGCCACCCCTCTCCCAGCCCCTCTCCCCGCTGCCTCCACCACGCAGAGCCGCAGGGAGCTAATTCCACTTCTCCAGGCCCAGGCATGAGGCCTCCCCATTGCAGGCTGTTAGCGCGGAGCCCAGCTGAGCTGCGAGAGGCTGCAAGCTCCCAGTCTATAATAGAGTTGCTGAGACAAGCGGAAAACTGCAGCCGAGTAAACAGATAAATAATTGAAACAGTGACAACACATACCTTGCTGCTTTGTGGAGTAACACTTTCATTAGCTGGAGGCAGCACAGATGTGGGGAGGCAGGCGGGCGGCAGCTGAGGGCACGGGACGCTTGAGTTCGCTTTCCATCAGCCGTGAACAGCAGGACAGCCCGGCAGCCTTGGGCTTCCAGCGCGGGCTTCATCGCCACCTCCCTGCCTTCTCCCACTTCCGCATTCTTAGGTGAAATGGGGACTTCATGCCCTCTGTCCTGGCCCATCCCAAGAGGAGGGCAAGTGCCCCACGCTGTCCCCTTCTGCATCGCCCGTGCCAGGATGTTGGATTTCTGCCTCTAGTCTTGCCCCTTTCGATTCATCCTCAATCTATAGCCAGAGGAGCTTGTAAATCGAATCTAAGCCTGGCCCTGGGGACCACCGCCTTCAGGAGAAGCTGAACTCCTTTGCTGTGGAGACCCTCCATGATCTGGCCCACATTTTTCTTCACAGCCTCTTCTCATCCCACTTCCTTTCTGCTCCAGGTGCTCTGAAGGCAGCAAGCTTCCCCTGAGCGCACACTGCTCTTTTCTGCCGCAGGGCCTTTGCTGTTCCTTCTGCCTGGAAAACTCCCACCTGTTGCCAGGCTGGCTCCTACTCTTCCTTCGGGAGGGAACTTAAACATCGCTGCCTCCAGGAAGCCCTCGGTGATTACCTTATTCTCAGGATGGGGGCTGTCCTTCTTCTGGGCTTCCTGCCTGCATCTTGTCAGTGTCCTGGGGAAAGGGGTGACCGGGGCCCACTGAGCACTCACGTGCGGCTATCTCTGTGCTCTGTGGCAGGTGACGGATGGTGGCACCATCAAGCAAAAGATCTTCACCTTCGACGCCATGTTCTCCACCAACTACTCACACATGGAGAACTACCGCAAGCGAGAGGACCTGGTGTACCAGTCCACTGTGAGGTGAGGGCCTGGGGGCGGCCGGGGAACAGCGGGGGAAGGGAGGAGGGATGGGGAGTGGGGCGGAGGGCAGTTCTCCAGCCCTTTCACATCAATCCCTCTGTGCTGTTGGGCTTGAAGACAGAACTGGGGGCTCCCCTTATGGAAGTGGGACCCATTCCCTGGAGGGACATCCCCTGGAGGGAAGAGGCAGGAGAGGGCCCGGCCACTGCTCTTCTGACTGGCCTCCTCTGCCAGCTCCTCCAACAGTCCTGGAAGGTGGGTTTTCCAAACTCCGTTTATTTCCAAGTGAGATATTGAGGCCCAGAGAGGGTGAGCAACGGGCCTCAAGTCACACAGGCAGCAATGACACCGCTGGGCGGTGAAGCAGTTCTGCCTGGCTTGGAAGCTCATACACCATGTTCTACTGTTTTTTGTGGGCTCCAAGGCCATAAGGGCCCCGAGCTTAAGAGAGAACGACCCCAAGCAACTGGACGCCCAGGTCAGAAGCAGCAGGGTGGGGAGGAGCAGTGCTCAAGTCGGAGATGCTCGATTCTCCTACCGCATCCCTGTTTTCCAGGAGGTGGGCGGCAGAATCAAGCTGACTCGATCTTCTGGAGCCTGCCGTTTTCTATGTGTGTGGCTCCACCTCCTTCCCACAAACTCCCTACAAGATCCTAGTCCTGTTTTATCCCTTGGACCCTTAACACACGCTGGTCCTTCTTCTCAAAAGGCCTTTCTCCCTTTGGTCATCTGGTAAACTCCTCATCAGCCTTCAGAGCCCCACTCAAGCAATTCCACCCATGGGACCCCTCAGCTTAGCTGAACTGATCCCCCAAAGCTGGTTGGCTGCAACTGCCCCAGTATCCACCCCTCCTCAGAGGGAATCTCACTGCATTCATGAAGAGTGCACAGCTTTGCACACACACACTCTTCCACGCAACACCGCCAAATGCTTTGCCAGGTGCCCAGCCTGAAAGTAGTAGTCTGCTCCAAAGCTGGAGGGGAACCATGCTACATCAGGCACCCTGAGGGGGGCTGCAGCCAGCAAGCCCACATGACGTGCACTGTGGCACCATGCTATGTGGATGTCCCAGCTAGTGCATGGTACTGTGCTGTCTTTAGACTGAGCCTGGAGGAGGGGGAGGCCCTACTGTCCAGCATGGGCTGTGGGTCTCTGTGACCGGGAGCTCCAGGAGGACAAGGCACATGCTCCTCCTTTACCTTGCATCCCCAACTCTCAGCCCAGGGCCTGACACACAGTGGGTACATAATGAAATTTGCTAAATGAGTGGACAGCTCAGGCTTCGCTCCTCGGCCCTTCAGGCCTCTTTTCTATTGGGTAAAATTAGAAAATGGGACAAGGAGATTGTAAAGGGTGAGTCCAGCCCTGCACCGAGAATCTGGCCCAGGCATCCTCCTCTGCCTGCTTTTGTAAAAATGGGAAGGTGAGTGTGCTCCCCAGGCGGCCTGGCTGGGTCCTCCTCCTCTCTGGGCTCTGTGCCAGGACCATGCTGAGAATGTGGACGTGAAGGTGTGTGAAGAGGTGTGTGAACAGCCGCACAAACTCCTTCATCCATCTAGCTATGATTTCTCCTGAACCTGCTTCCAAAAAGAAATTACAGTGCCTTAAAATATTAAAGCACACCTAAAACAAGCCAGTTACAATCAAGATGAAAAAGGAGATAAAAACTCATTTTGGAGAAAATAGCTATTCTGGAAACCACAGATGGTTTTGTAGTAAGTGAACCCCCAAATAATCTCCACCACTCCCAGAAACCTAATGCCAGCCAGCCCACCCCTGCCGGTCACTGTGTCTCTGAGAATTCCTTCCTCACCAAGCCACCCACTGCCACAAGCATGGCCTCTAGGACCCCTTGGTTCTGATTTCTAGCTAAGAGAGAAACCCAGGGACCATCTAGAACATTCTTGAGCACCACCCTCTCCTGCCCCCTGGAGCCTCAAGGGCAAGCCCTGCTACCAGAAACCCAGATGAAAATCCCAGCTCAGTCCCTGCCTACTGTATGACCTGGGATGAGAGCCTTAACCTCTCTCTCTCTGCTTCAGGTTCTTCGCCATAGAGCAGGCTTGACATGATTGGCTTTGTACAATTGTGGAATTTCAGTGAAATTTATGTCCAACAGCCTGAGTTCAAATCCTGCCTCTTCCACCTCCTGGCATTAGTGAAATCTGGGGCTGGTAACCCCACAATTGGGTTTCCTGACCTCCAAAGGAACATGACAGCACTAAGAGGCTAGCTGCAGCTTGCGAGGAGCTGATGGCGTGCATTCAAGTGAAGTGTTGGTTTCCGGCCTCTATGTGGTACATGTTTGCTGCCATTGCCTAGAAAACCTCTCCTTCTCCCACCATAAAACAAAACAAAAAAACTCACCTTTTTACAAATCTCATAAAACCTCCTTTTATGCACTCTTTCTGTTTTGATCTGCACAAACAACCCCATGAATGCAGAAAGGTATTATTATTATTAATCATTTTCTCTAGCCTTGTTCTTACTACAGAAGAGGTCAAAGTTCAGCAAGGCCCAACAGTCTCCCTCTGGAATGACATGAACTTGACCAGACCCCTTGTTTTTCCGTTGTGGAAGCCAAGGCCCAGAGAGGGAATGAGGCTTGCCTGAGGTCACACAGCGGCACTGACTTAAGCCTGATCTCAGGAGCCAGTGCTCTTTTATTCCCCACATGGGGGCCAGTCTCCCCCACCTTCTCCCTGAGCCTCGGTGACAGGGGCAGTCTCCCAAGCAGAGAACATCCCAGGGAGCTGAGCCGTCCTGTTTGGTGATCACCAAGGGAGAGAGAAGGAAGGAGCAGACCCTCTGGAGCCTAACGGGATCACGGAGGATTGTCGGCCCTCCCAACCAGCCATGCTGGGGGCGACTGCCTCTTCAGGCTGCAGAGCCCCATCAGGGCTGGCAGCGGGGCGCGGGACTCCGCATTTACATATAAATGAAGATATTTACAAATTAATGCATCTCAACAAGAGAGAGTCCCAGCTCCACAGCTGTCTGAGCCGTTTCCTCTTCAGCTGGGGAAAGTGGGGAGAGAATGAGGCTGAGAAGATTACCAGGAATTGGCTGAGAGCAATTTCCTGGGTAGCCTAGAGGAGCCCCAAGGACTCCTGGAGCTTTTTGTCCCCCTGATGGGGCCCTGGAGGGATGGAAGTCGGGTGGATCATCAGGACTTCTGCCCCCATGGGGTGCAGGTGTGTATCCCCAATTGTATGACCTTGGACAGATCACTGCCTCTCTGAGCGTCCCAGAGGCCCATCTATCAAATCTTTTTCTAGGTCTTAGCCCCAGAGTCCAGAACTCCCAGGTTGGAATTGACAAGAATGTATTCCCTCCAAGGCTATTTAGTTGAGCACCTACTAGGACCTTGGCTTGGTGGAAGGTGCCCAGGGATACGGGGGAATGAGAAAAGCACGGCTTTGCAATCTAGTGGAGGAGACACGGCAAAATGTAGATGAATATATCATTCCACATTCTGCAAAGAAGTGATTCAAAACCGTGGGCGTGTAATGAAGGGACAAGTGGGGTGCAGTGCCAGGAAGGAATGAGATGCTGGGTGCCATTTAGATGGGTGGTCAGGCAGGGCCTCTGAAAGGGTGACTCTGTAGGCTCAGACTCAGACCATGCCACACCGGTTGCAGTCGAGAGATCTTTATTGGAGGAGTCTGAGGGAGAGCCGAAGCGGAAGAAGAGAGCGGGGGCTCTGCAGCCTCCGTCTTTTATGCCTAGGGACGTTACGTGGGGGTCGCTGGTTGGCTGAGGGGCTGGGTCTAGGCTGAGGCGGGAAGGCGTGACCTCTGATTGGCTCCTTTTGGCAGGCCTGTGTTGGGGAGGAAGAAGAACCCGGAACCAGTGCCATTAGGGTGCTCTTGTTACCTAACATTCCTCCCTTTTTTGTTTTTTAAGAAGTGGGGAGGTGGGCGTCACTGTTCGTCTGGCTACTTCCTGCTGAACGGGGGCGTCGTGGGAAGGGATATTGGAGGACTGTAGGGGCAGAACAACAGCAGGAGGCCAAAGAAGACGGTGCTGAAGGCGAACACTTCCCGGGGTGTGAAGTCTAAAATGTCCCTTGTAAGTAGAGGTCATCTATGGACGCGAGCCATCCCTATGGCAGGGAAGGATCTGCTATGAGCCACGTATCTTCTTGGAGGGCCTGGAGGAAATCTAAGAAATTACAGGTCCTGGAGGTGGAGGCCATGGGTAGGTGAGTCCTGGTCGTCTTCTTCGGTTGCTAGGAGTTGGTAGTGCCTAATGAGAAGCTGGTTAAAAGTCTGGTTAGATAAGGAGGAGATTCGTTGTTGTATGAACTTTATTAGGCAAGGGAGGAGAATACACAAGGCCGCTATGCCTAAGAGGGGTCCAAGAAATGGTAGGACCCAAGCTAAAAGAGGCATTTTTAGAGTGTCCCAGGAGAAGGAACGAGAATCTGAGATGCGTTGTCTGATCTCAGAAGCCTTGTCCTGAATACGCTGGGCAGCATCTCGCACTATCCCTGACTGATTAGTGTAAAAACAACACTCCTCCCCTAAGAAGATGCAGAGTCCTCCTTTTTCAGCAGTGAGGAGGTCTAGGCCTTGGCGGTTTTGGAGAGTCACTGCTGCTAAAGAGTCTATTTGAGATTGTAAAGTAAGAATAGATTTTGTTATTTCCTGTAAACTGTCTGAGAAATCTTTTGAGAGGGTGTGGTTGTAGGATAATGACGTGGACAAGCCGGCTATTCCAGTCCCTGTGGCAGTGGCTATTTCTAACCCTATAAGTAGGGGTATTAGTTGCATGGCTCTTCGCTGACGGACTTGAGCTTTGAGGGGTACTGATAAGGTCTGATTCCCTGGGGCAATGTCAATGTGGGGGCTTAGAAAGACTAAGGTGCAGGTGCCTGTCCAGTTAGTGGGGAGACAGATATAGGTTGACATTCCACATAAGAATATGCCTTGGCTGGGTAGACAGAACTCGTTATGTATGTTAAAAAGGTGTGTGAGTTTGTTGTTTTCATTCTCCCATACTCCTAGAGTACTTGCTAAGGTGGCTCCAGTGAGCGGCTGGAAAGGGGTGTTGGGAGTAAACTGAGTGGCTCCCTGTGTTTTATTTTCCCATTGGAGGAAAAAACGTCTTGTATCTACCAGGAGCCATTCGAGAGAGCGATTGAAAGAGGGGATGAGAAGGCACTCACTAGTGGTGGGGGCGCTGCTGCAGGGAGTCCAGGGGTGAATGGTCATGCAGGGAGTATGTCTGCTATTACAGAACCTGGACTGTTTGTTGAGTAGGGAGGAGGTGATGATTTTGGGGGGCCCAGAGAAGCGGACAGGCTGGTTGAATGGAGCTGTTTGGGTGACTCGAAAGCTAGCATGATCCATTGGGGCTTGAAGTTGAAAGGTGTAATTACACTGATGTGGTGGTAGGTGCCCTAGAGGCAGGCCAGATGACAGGTTGCGTTGTATGCATAAAGGGGCTTGGAAAGTTAAAATAGTATTTGTGGTTACAGGGCCGTGTATGGGCTTTTTATTGCTTGTGTAATAGGTGAGGTTGGAAACGTAAGAAAGCAAAAGTTGGGTTGCACGTCCTGTCATGGTATTTTTAGTCGTATCAGAGATGGGGAAGTCGGCTAATGACTGCATATTTAGAAGTTGGAAAGGGTCTTTTCCTTCATAATGAGAGTGGTAGGTCAAGTTGGTGAAGACCTAGTTTTTTGCGGGAATGGGAGTGGCAACATAGCCAGAGGTTTATAGAGAGATACACAGCCAACAGTCATTTGCCAGGGAAGGATTGGACTGGTTTAACAGAGTGTGAGTTAAGTTGAGAGTCTTGTAGAGGTAATTAGGAGCTAGTGGAAGGGGAGAGGTGGTTGTATGAGGTGTTGAAGGAAGTAGGAGGGACAGATAGACAAAGAGTAAAAAGGAAGGTAAAGAGGGTGCTCTGGAAAACGAGACCATTTTATCCAGTCTGAGTTCTTTCACCTATGTTTTTTGGAGGAAGCGGTCGTTCCTCAGGGTCGTGGTAGGAGCCTTTAGGTGGGGTGTCGTTGGGCGTATGGTCTGGCCTCGTGCCTGGACTATGGGAGGGCCAGAGGTGGAGACAGCGCCCCAATACTCCTGCAGAACCGAGAAAGTAGCTCCAGTATTAAGGAGGAAAATGACGAGACGCCCATCCACTGTAAGAGGCACCCTGGGCGCCTGCGTGGTGATGGTGTGTGTCGGGGAAGAGGTCCCAGGGCCCCGTCAGTCGTAGGCCGCTAACCCAATGAGATCGGCTTCAGGACGGGGGTCTGGCCCAGCTCCCCCGAGGGAGCTGGGGCAGTCGGTCGCCCAGTGGCCGGATTGTTGGCACTTGGGGCACGGTCTTTTGGGTGGCCTGGGATTAGGACACTCACGAGCCCAATGACCTTTGTTCCCACATTTAAGGCAGGGTCCAGGGGGTTGGCAGTGAGTGGTGGACATAGAGGCATGGTGTCTGATAGGCTGGGTTGAGGCCTTGAAGGCCTGAGCCAACATCTGGCACTTTTGCCTCCTTGCCTGCTCGTCACGGTTGTGGTAGACTTTGAATGCAGTGGTGAGGATCTCGGTCTGCGGGGTAAAGGGACCTCTGTCTAGCTTTTTTAGTTTGGCCCGAATGTCTGGGAAGCTTTGTGCAAAGAAATGGGACATGAGAAGTTGCCTGCCGTCGGGGACTTCGGGGTCTATGTTCGTGTATTGTTGGAGTGCCTGTGTAAGGCGGGCGAGGAAGGCGGACGGGTTTTCATGTTTTTCCTGAATGATTTCGTGAAGTTTTTCAAAATTGACTGCCTTTTGGGCTGCCTTGTGGAGACCTGTTATTAAACAGGTGGCGAAGTGGTCTCGGGCCAAGACACCGTTCTGGGAGTTATAGTCCCAGCCAGGGTCGTGTTCGGGGACTGCCTGCGCCCCGATGGGTAGGGCTGGGGTTGTTTGGCGAACCTGATCTGCATAAGCACGGGCCTGCTCCTAGACCGGTCTGCGCTTCCTGAGAAGGAGGGGGTTAGAGAAATTCTGCTGTAAGAGGTGGAGTTAGAAGTGTATGAGCCTAAGCGTTGACAAGACAGTCACAGAGAAGGGAACATGGACAGGAACAATATATTTTGTTCGTGTAACTTCTGTAAGAGGGGCGAGGACGGAAAGGTGTGATGTGGAACGAGAGGTGGGAGGGCTGAGCGGCGGAGGGGAGGGAGCTGGAGGGGTTGTGGAGGAAGGGGAAAGGAGAGAGAGGTTGGGGGAAGTGGTAAAGGGCGGGGCTGCCGCTGGCCGGGCGGTGGCCGGAGGGTGGGGCTGAGGGTGGTGATATGGAGTTAAGATTGGGGGAAGGTGAGGGCAGTGATACGATGTTGAGGGTTATACGGGGCTGTGGGCATAGGGGATCTCTTCCCATTCTCCTGTTCGCTCACAATATTTAGAGGCCTATAAATGGGCCATTTATTTTGGTTGTTTAAGGGGTTGTGAATTTGATTAAGCGTTTAGGTTTGAGGTCGGCGGCAAGGCCTAGGGTAGCCAGATTGTCTAGAAGGCATTTTAGGGGAAAGTCGGCCGGCAGGGATGCGGAGCCTCCCATAGTGGGAGAAGGGGCAGTGATGGCTAAGAGGGCGTCCCCTAATTAGCCGAACACTGTAACCAGGTTCAGAGCCTTCGGTTGGTCGTCACCAAGGCGAAGAGACTGAAGGGCCAACAGGATGGCCGAGGGACCGTGAGCCACCTGGTACCAGGATTTTGTATGTAGCCAACAGTATGGCGCGGGGTGGAGGCTCAGGCCGGAGGGGCGAGGAGGAGAGGGAGAAAACTCCGTTCCCTGCGTGTCGAGGAGGGGAAGCGAATGATAGGGGCCTACCACTGCCGTAGGGGCGTCGGGCGAAATGTGTTTGTCACGGGAGTGGCTACGGTCTGGCGATTTGCCCCAGAGGTAGGCCCAGGAGGGGAAAACTTACCGAGATGAGGCCGGTGGTGGGCGAAGAGCGTGGCGAACAGGAAAATGGGCGAAGACTGACCGGGGCCTGGTCTGAGCCTGAGAGGGATTGGGGTCCCACCAAAGGCAGGGAGTCCCAATCCGAGTCACGGCACCAATGAAAGGGTGACTCTGTAGGCTCAGACTCAGACCACGCCACACCGGTTGCAGTCAAGAGATCTTTATTGGAGGAGTCTGAGGGAGAGCCGAAGTGGAAGAAGAAAGAGAGCGAGGGCTCTGCAGCCTCCGTCTTTTATGCCTAGGGACGTTACGTGGGGGTCGCTGGTTGGCTGAGGGGCTGGGTCTAGGCTGAGGCGGGAAGGCGTGACCTCTGATTGGCTCCTTTTGGCGGGCCTGTGTTGGGGAGGAAGAAGAACCCGGAACCAGCGCCATTAGGGTGCTCTTGTTACCTAACAGCCTCTGAGGAAGGTGGCACTGGGGTAGAGACCTGAGGGCAGGAAAGAGCCCTCTGTGAAAGGGAGGAGGCAGATGTGGCCGACAGTTATCCCACCCTGCCCACATCCTCTTACCCCTCGCTCTTCCTGGCAGTGCCAGCATCCTTGATGCTTCCCCAGGGCTTTCTCAGGGCACTGGAGCCCACTCAGCCTGCACATGAGAAAGGTGAGAAGTGCTGGGGAGTTGATGCCACCCCCGGAGCAGCCTTGACCAGTGACTGTTTATTGGGTGCATACCCAGCCCCCTCGTCCCTCCAGGGGGATGGTTCAGATGCATGCTTGGGAGGACAAAGTACATGCTCCTCCTTCACCTCGCATGCCCAGCTCTCAGCCCAGGGCCTGGCACACAGTGGGTGCATAATGAAATGTGCAAAATGAGCGGGCAGTTCTGGGTATGCTCCTTGGCCCCTTGGGAGTGTTTCCTAATGGGTAAAATTAGAAAATGGGATAAGAAGGGGGGACATGGAGAAACTATGGGATGAATGCTGTCAACTCTCTCCCGGAGTTTCTCAGTGCCCCCCCAGAATAACCTTGAGAAGGTAACTGTATTGGCTTCCTTCCCTTCTAGCTCATTCCATCAGCTTCCTGGGACCCCTTGTCACATAAACCCTTTGCTCCTAAATCCTTGTTTCAAGGTCTACTCTTCATTCCACCCTTCTAGGTTCTTGGCTGGGGCCCCTGTAGCAAAAGACGAATTCACAAGACAAAAGGATACAAGTCTAGTTCGTATACATTTTAGGTGACGCAGGAGATTTTATAAGGAAATGAAGACCCACAGAAGTGGTTCAAGCTGAGCGTTTTTTGCTGGGTTGGATGAAGGGTGGGGAGTCATGGGAAAATGTGAAGGATAGAAGGATCTGAGCTAAGGGCAGTAAACTGGGCACACTCAACAGGGTGGCTTATTCAGATCCCTTGAAAGTGAAGATGCTTCCTTCCTCCAGGTACAGAGAGGGAACCTCTCACATGAAGGTCTTGTGACCTCCTTCAGGGAAAGGTCAAAGAGTCCTTCCTGCACCTGCCATTTCTCAAATTCCATCTGCTTAAAATATTCAATATACTAAGGTGCCATATTTGAGGTGGCATGTCCTGAACCCCCTCCCCATGGAATGTGGCCATTCCAGAGGGCAGCTGTGACCTCCTTGGAGGTCCGAGTGAATCACAGCGAGGCTTCAACCACTCCTCCCACACACATGCTGTGTCTTCCATTTCCTGAAGCACCCTGAGGCCCTTGTCCCATTCGATCTGCTCAGGAAACGATGGGGAGCACTGGACAGATTTCACTGGCCTTAATTCACTGGTGCAGGGAATCTAGATTCGAGGGGCTCAGTGTACTCCTGCCCCCGACCTGCTATTGCAGGTCCCTCCAACACCTTGGCCAATGCTCTTTGCCAACAAGGTCCTACTTGTCTTTTCAAGTTCAGCTTAAACGTTGCTTCCTATAGGAAGTCAGCCCTGACTGCTCAAGCTCACTGACTGATGCTATGTCTTCAGAGTCTGCCCGTCCCCGCACTAGACTGGAAGCCCCATGAGGACAGGGACTAGGTCTGATGTTTTCACCACCATCCTCTCCCCAACCCCTAGGACAGCACCCCAACCCTGGGAACGCAGTAGATGATTCTTATATATCTGTGGGGAGAATGAGTTCGTGGTGAGCATGGTGCTGGAGTCCTTTCAATGCAACACTTGCTGCTGGTGGCAGATGAACGAGACACCTTAGGAAAGGAACATCCAGGCCCCTGTTCCTTCCCCCAACACTCACATCATTCATTCATCACAAAGGAATTGAGTAGTTACCATATGTCAGGGACAATGATGGAGATAAAGTGGTGAACAAGACATAATCACACCTGCTTTTGGGAGGTTTCTGATCTAGTGGGTGAGGAGAGACACACTACAAAATGCCTTTAAAATAATAAGGAAAAATAGTTACAATGTGTGATGAGTGTGGTGAAGGGAATAAGGTACAACTGTCCCTCGGGATCCGTGGGGGATTGGTTCCAGGACACCCCCAAGCAGATACCACAATCCTAGGATTCTCAAGTCCCACATATAAAATGGCACAGCATTTGCACATCACCCACGCACATCCGCCTGGATCGTTTAAAGCATCTCTAGATTACTTATAATACTTACTATCATGTAAATGCTAGGTAAATCATTGTTATAGTATATTTTTATTTGTATTATTTATATTGTTGCATTATTTTTTTTCTGTGAATATTTTTGGTCCACTGTTGGTTGGATCCTCAGATTCTGAACCCATGGATCCGGAAGGCCGGCTGCAATGTGATAGAGAGGGGTGGCAATAATGGAGTGAGGGCATTGCACAGCTCCTCATAGGAGATACCTGGAATGTATCTCCAGGAATCTGGAGACATCTGAGCACAGATCTGTAGTATAAGACGCTAGCCAGGCAAGGTTGGGGCTTGGGAGGGCACTCCAGGTAGATGACATGGCAAGTGCAAAGGTCCTGGGGTGAGAAAGAGCTTGGTGTGATCTGGGAGCTGCCAGAGGGCCATTGCAGCCAGAGCACAGGGAATGGGGAGGTCAGCTGACGTTCATTCTCTGCGCCCTGGAAGCTGCTGAAGGTTATGGCATGCTGTGATATGCGGTTTGTCAAGCTCACCTTAGTTCCTGGGTAGAGAGGGTGGGTTGGAGGTGCCAGGGAAGGAAGACAAAGCCGTCCACAGAGGAGCCTGGAATCTGACTTCCGGGTATAAAATATTCAATATACCAAGGTGCCGTATTTGAGGTAGCGTGTCCTGAAGCCCCTCCCCATGGAATGTGGCCATTCCAGAGGGCAGCTGTGACTTCCTTGGAGGTCCAGGTGAATCACAGCGAGGCTTCAACCACTCCTCCCACACACATGCTGTGTCTTCCATTTCCTGAAACATCCTGAAGCATCCCCCAAAGCCACAGGTGGTGGGGAACAGCCGGGCGGGGCAGGGTGGGGCTGGGGGCCATGTAGAGAAAACCGGTGCTGGGCTGCACCTTCTGATGCATGTTTATCAGGAGGGAGACTCGGGAGAGCTGGAGCAAATGAAAAAAAGAGGCTGAGAATGCAGGGTGCTGGAAGAAATGCCACTTCCTTTATTACTCTGAGGTGCATCGGTTCACATATACACTCCACAGTGCACAGTAAGCGTTGGCTGCATTTGAGGCACAGAGCTACGGCGCACAAAGGTGGCTAAAATCAGCCCGTGCCTCTTCGGAGCCTAAAGCCTGTTCCCCTCCCTTCACGCCCGTTGGCCTATAAGCTCCTCCGAGGCTTAGCTACATCTTCTTCATCTCAGTAACCGCGGGACCTACTTGGCATTTAGAAAGGAACGATAAATATTTGTGGAATGAAAAGAGAGAAAGGGAAGATAAAACACGGAAATAAATAGCTAACAATTCAAGTAATAAAGTGATAGCTGTCATAGAGAAGATTCAGATATGATACAATGATGAATCAGAGATGCAGAGACGGGAAATCAGGGTGATGCTGGCATTTGAAGTGGTTCTAGAGGCGTCAGTGGGCTTTAGACAAAGAGGAGCTGGGAGCTGATTCTCTGGTCAGAGGGCCCCATGTGTGCAAAGACATGGCAAGAGGAAATTGACCAAGTAGTGACAAGACCACTCCATAGGCAGACAATGGTTTCTAAGCAGAAGCTCTCCGGAATCTGTTCAAATGAAAAAAATAAGGGATTGATTTTTAAATAGGCACATTAACTGTTTGGTTCAAAGAGCAGAGGGGTCTGTTTCCCTTTGAAAAGTTAAATGATCCTTCTACAATCTATTCATGTGGAGACCAAACTCTTTTTTTACGGTTGATACAAAGAAAAATGCCATCTGACCCTCTTTGATTTCAAAGTCTGAATTCTCCAGCTCCCTTCTCCCTCTGTATATTTTCACGAAGCATGCGTCTTTTTTCTCTAAAATATACCTAACAGGTGCTGCTTGCCACATGAAGTGGTCATTCATTTATTGATTTTTTTGCCCACTCAGCAAACACACGTTGCCTACCTATTGCATGCTGGGCTTGTGCCAGGCACTCAGCAACAACAAACACAGGCCCTGCCCTTATGAAACTAACTCTCCAAGAATATGCTCAATTCCTGACCTGCTGGAAACCCGTTCCTCTCTCTCCCACCCAGTTCCAGGAGTGTGAATGAGAGAGAGTGGCATTGTTTATTGTTTTTAACAGATTATGCCTCTTAGTATTAGAATTGAAAGCCCCTGGCTTTCAACCCCAAGTGGGAACCTGGTCCCTATCTCAAAACCAGGGATGATTTTAGAAGACAGGGTTGCAGGTCTCCTCCCAGCCACTAGCGGAATGCTCAGCAGCCTTCAGCAGCCTTAAATTACCCATCAACTGGCCAGTCGCTCATGCCTGTAATCTCAGCACCTTGGGAGGCTGAGGTGGGAGGATCACTTGAGCTCAGGAGTTCAAAACCAGACTGGGCAAAAATAGTGAGACTTCTTCTCTAAAATAATAAACAAATATAAAATTACATATCAACTGAGCAACAAGCCACTCACTGGTGGTGTCTACACCACAGGCCAGCTCACTGACCACCTGCATCAGGATCACCTTGGAAGTTGCTTTAAAATATCAATTCCTGGGCTCCACCAAGACAGAATCTGATTCAAGCCCAGAGCAAGACCCGAGGAACCTGGAATTCGTTTGCTAAAAAGTCTTCCACGTTAAGATACAGGCAGTGAGATTTGGAAAGCCTGCTTCACATAATCCCATCCATCTGCTCCGATGTGCACACTGGGGTCAAAGAATTCAATGGCAGGCACCAAGGCGTAGATAATTCTAATTGTTGGTGGTCCCCATCTGCCAACAGGTGGTTATTCTAAGGCCCCTAAAGCCAGACCACTTTTAATTGAAGATGGTGAAATTGCCAGGCCAGCCAGTGACCTAAGAGTCCATTCCCTGAGGCCAGAGTGAACTCACAGGCACCAGCCAGCCCCGGAGCTTGAGCTGCCCTCACGCCTGGGCTGCCAGTCATTAGCAAAGCAATAACAGCTGGCATGTGCGGTGCACTCATTGGCCAGGCCCTGGGCTAAACTCCTCAGGAAGTGTGAGGCCTTGCCTGCAGGCCAAAGGGAAGGCCAGGAGCAAGATGCTCTTTCTGTAGCTCCCTGGCCATGGCACTCTCCCCAAAGATAGAGCGTGCCCATGCTTTCCAGCTAGAAGTTCCACTGGACCCAATCCCAGGCCTCCTACCCCCAGAGCTCTAATTAGGAAAGGGGGCCCCCCTTTGTCAGGCCCCAGAGCAACGCTCCGCCCAGACTGCAGGAATGTGCTCTCAGCCTTCCTCCCTGGTTCTCATCTCTCTGACTAGGACCCTCCCTTCTTCATCTCTGGGTCCTCCGTGCTCAGCCCAGCTCCTGGGATAGATGCCCAGGGCCTCTGTAAAGATTTGCCGAATCAATGGGCTGATGGGTTGTATTCCAATGTGGAATTATCATTTCAAACAGTCAGCAAAACTCTTTCCCAACCCATCATCTGGTTTAACCCGTGGAGCACAGATCTCAGACTCACTGAATCCTGTTATTCAGATGCTGACATGGAAGAACAGAGAGGTATGGTCACTTGTCCAAGGTCACGCAGCTCGTGCAGGGGGAAGCCTGGGTTAACGCCCAAGCTGTGGCACTCCATGGGCCACTGGAGCCAGGTCCACTTGTCGGGCCCCTGGGCCATGGAGCATGGTGAGCAGGTCATCCAACAAACGGTAATTGTTTTTTGTTGTTGTTGTTTGTTTGTTTGTTTTTAAGACAGAGTCTTGCTCTGTCGCCCAGGCTGGAGCGCACTGGCACAATCTCAGCTCGCTGCAACCTCTGCCTCCCAGGTTTAAGAGATTCTCCTGCCTCAGCCTCCCGAGTAGCTGGGATTACAGGCACCCACCACCACACCTGGCCAATTTTTTGTATTTTTAGCAGAGACAGGGTTTCACCATGTTGGTCAAGCTGATCTCGAACTCCTGATCTCAAGTGATGCACCCACCTTGGCCTCCAAAGTTCTGGGATTACAGGCGTGAGCCACTGTGCCCAGCTCCAGCAAACAGTAATTGATGCCCACCCTGTGCCAGGTCACTTAGTAGGGGAGACTGACACGTGACCTTGCCTCTCCACCCCTACACACGTGTGCGTGTGTACACAGAGGATCTACCCGGGATGCTTGGTCCCTCCAAGTAGAAAGTTGCCAGCATCAGGCATCACCTTAAAAAGAGCCACAGCTTGGCAGTTCCAGGCCCCTGGCTGCCACAGTCAGGGAGAGCAAGTGATGCCCACTCTTGTCTCTGGGAGAGGGACCTGGGAAACAAGTGCCCTGCATTTTCTCTGCTCTCTTGGCTGGCAGCATCAATTCCATTGACTAGAGGAGAAATCTGTCTAACCTAATGTGCTTCAGATGCTCTGCCTCAGTCCCCCCCACTGAGCTGGGCACACTCGCCTGCTCCCCATCTGCCCCTGCCACCTTCTCCCTGCCTCCCCTATCCCGGCGTTGACCTCTCAGGTTCCCACTTCCTCTCTCCTTCTCCAGGGGCTGCCTGGCCTTCTCTGCCTTTTCAAAGCCCAGTAGTGCTCCAGGCCCAGCTCCAATGCTCAGCTTGACACAGCAGCCCTCCCCGACTCTCTCCCCAGCGGCAGACTCTATCCTGCCTGCTGTGCCCAGGGAGCGCCCCATGCATTCCACTTTAGCCTTCTCCTGCTGGCTCCCACCTGTCCACTCGCACGTCTACTGTCTCCACCAAGGCCAGAGCAGCCCAGGCAGGGCAGGGCTGATTCCTCTCCATGGCTCCTACCTCATGCACAGGCGCAAGCTCCACAGAGGACCGGCACGACCTCCCTAACTCTCTCCACCTCCTGTCACTGAAGGTGGACACTCTTCTCCTCTTGTTCCTTGACTTTCAGTCTTTGATTTTCCTTTTTAGAATGATATTCTTCTTTTCTTTCTCTCCCCCCTTTCCAATAGCCCACTTCCTATTGCGGTGCCCTTTTCCTGCCATCCTGTGCACACAGGCATGCACGGTGCTTTCATTCCCTCTCTCCCCATGCATTCTTGCATCTCTTGGCTAGGAGTCCTTCTGTGGTCCTCAAATCTCCCCTGCAGCACAGACTCCAGATCTTGATGCCCCAGAGGCCCCTGGAGCTTCAAGGAGACTCCCGCTTCCAATTTAGAAGGAGGGTCAGGTGTATTTCTCCGTGGTTGGGTCTTGGAGATTTGAGGCAGGGAATTGAGATGATCCCTGTTGCATCCACAGCTGCCACTGAGTTCTCTACCTACCTTCCCCCACTCTCTATTTGACCTTGGACCCACAAGGAGGCCACTGGAACTCCTAGAACACACCTTTCTGTCACCAGCCTAGCTCCCCAGGGAGGGAAGCACTTGCAAGGCTGTCTGCTGCCCTCTGGTGATGCATTAGGGTATTGCAACTTGGGGGCTGGGGGTCGGGGTTCGGGGACGGGTCTTGCCTGGGGCCCCCAGTCACCAAGGATGGGTCTTGTTTCTCAAGGATAGGGACCTTCCCTTATTCATCTCTAGGTTCTCAGTGCCCAGCACAGGGTCTCAGGAAAGGCTTGTTAAATTAATGAGCTGACAGGTTATCCAAATATGGAATTATGATTTCAGCAAAACTCTTCCCCACCCATTGTTTGATTAAACCCTAGCACCATCCTGTGCAGTGCAGATCTCAGACTCTATTTAGGGGGCTCAGGTGCAGCCTAGAGAAGAGAAGCAACTTGCACAAGAGCTGAGAGAGCTCCCCGTTAAGGCAGAATTTTCCTCCCCCCGGCAGCCTCCCCACCTGAGGAGGCTGAGCCCTATGCTGATGGAATAGGGTAGGGGCACTGGAGTCACCTGTTCCCACCTCTGGGTAGTGGCTTGCCTTGATCAGGGGCCTTCCAGAGACAACATCTTCACCCAGAATCAACCATCAGCAATTGTAGCCCCGTGCCAGGAAGCACACTGGGCAGAGTGGTGGGAAGTTAGTTCCGATGTTGAATGCACTTTGACACGTTTCAAGCACCTCAATTAAGGGCTTGCCTTAGTCACTCATTTGTCCTTTTAGAAGTGTTTGTTTGTTAACTGTAGACGTTGGGAGACAGAGATGAGCAGGACAGGTAAGTTCCCTGTCCCCATGGAGCTGACATTCCCAGGGCTATGCTAGCAACACAGAGAGAGGTGGGGAGGCAGTGGGGCTCTGCCAGGAAGAGGTCAGATATGGGGGGGGTTCTTTCTCTACCTCCTAGATGGTGAGTGAGATGACACAGCCACTCAAAGTCCAGGGAATGAGCATTCTGGCAGAGGGAAAGAAAGGACTTGAGACAGGAGCAAGCTCAATATGTCAACAAAGAACAGAAAAATGTCCAGAGGGAGTGACGGAGTTGATGAGCCCTGCAAAGAATGCAGAAGATGAGGTCAGGCCTTATGGAGCAGCCTACTGGAACTTGACTATTAAAATGCAGATTCTCAGTGGGGCTGGGACAGGGCCCCAGAGTCTGCATTTCCAATGTCCTCCTAGATGAGGCTGATGCTGCTGCTCTATGGCCCACCCAGGGGAACCAGAAACCTCCCAGTGCCCAAGCCAAATCCCTAGCCCTTGAAATCAGAACCTCAGCAAGGGTGAGGGACACAGGCATCCATGTATGAAATCATCCAGTCTGCAGGTGACTTTGAGGACCACTCTTATAGAACATCCTTGGTCATTAGAGAGAATTTGAATTGTATTCTTAGAGTGATGAGGAGTCATTGAAATGGACCTCGGTTTGAGTTTTATACTGCCAAATGATGAAGCAGGGAGATCAGGGTGGGGTGTGATGGGGCTGGACAGGTGGAGGTGGAGAGAAGAAATGGGGATGAATTAGGAAGCACACCTGGCAGCACTCGCTGATAGGCTGGAAGGGGGACACCAGAAAGTGAGAGAGAAGTTAAAGGTGGCCCCTAGGGCCATAGCCATTGCATTTGGGAGGAGAGGGGCTCCTTCCTGAGAAGAGGTGACTGATGAAGACTTGCTCGGGCTGAGGGTGTAGGACAGAACTCACGAGTTCTGTTTGAATCAGATTAGACATGTCTGTTAGACGCCTGAGCACAGCCAGCAAGTAGGTTGGTGGAAACACAGGGCGGGGGAGAAGTTGTGACCACAGATACAAATATGGGAGCCACCAACACATGGATGCCACTTAAAGCCACCATCCCCTCCAGTCTCGGGACAGATCTGATGGCAGTCTTCAGACATCACCCAGGCCAACCCTCTCATTCTCCACCTGAGAAACCAAGGCCCAGAGACTGTGGATGCCTTCCATAAGGTCATACAGCAAGCCAGCCGCAGAATCAAAAGTCAACTTCTGACTCCTAAAGGAGAACTGTTTCCATTCCACAGTGCTCAATGCAGCTTCCTCCTGACCTGCAGCCTGCTGGGCAGAATTGCTGATATGGCAAATCATTTCTATGTCTGCAGTCAGGAAACCAGAGCTGTTGGAAATTATCTACGCGTGCGCGTGCGCGCGCGCGCGCGCGCGCACACACACACACACACACACATTATCCTTTTCCTTCTAAGTAAAAAATCAGTAACCAGGCTGTCAGCTTTATTACTAATTATTCAAGTGCTTTATTGCTGGTATTTTAAAAAATTGAAGGCTAAAAATGTCCGGGAAAGACCCAATTTAGTAAACAGTTCAGAAAAAAGTATTTGTTGCCGTGGTATTTCTTCACATTAGAATTTGCTCTGGGTGCTTCAAACCCTCTTTAATATATTATTGCAGTCTAATAAAATTCCCAGTTCTGGGAGAATCTTTGCCTTGAAAGATAATTGTGTTTCAGGGAGTGAGGGTTAGGTGGAATTGAGGATGATTGGGAAGGTCTGGTGAGCCTGAAGGTCCTGGGAAAGTAAGGCTGAGAGAAGGCAGAAGATGAGTGGTTAACAGACTTGCCTGAGGTCACAGTAAGCACTCAATAAGAGATAGGGAAGGGGATGGATGGATGGAGGGATGGATGGATAATGGATGGATGGATGGATGGATGGACGATGGATGAATGGATGGATGGATGCATGGATGGTGGATGGGTGGATGGATGAATGGATAGATGGATGGATGCATGGATAGATGATGGATTGATGGATGATGGATGGATGGATGGATGCATGGATAGATGGATAGATGCATGGACGGATGGATAGATGCATGGACAGATGGATGGATAATGGATGGATGATAGATGGATAGATGGATGGATTATGGATGGATGGATGGATGGATGATGGATGGATGGTTGGGTGGATTATGGATGGATGGATGGATGATGGATGGATGGATGGATGGATGAGCTTCCAGATGAATCATCAGGTTGTTTCAGATCTAAATCTTAGTCAAGGAAAAGAAGTCATCTAAAACTTGCCATTGATAAAAATGACAGAAATAAAAGTTAGTGGACCATTGGGCCATTTGTACAAAGTATGTACTATCACCTCTATTTGCAAATAACAGACTTCAACTGAGATAATGAAGCAACACTGCACAAAGCTGCAGGGCGGGGAAGCCTTCCTCATTACAAAAAGGAAGGAGATGATCAGAGACATTGAGTGACTTGCTTGAGGTCACATATCCCAGTAGCGATGGAGCTAAGCCAGGGGCCAGCCTTCCTCACGTCCAGCTAAGAGCTATCATTTTCTTTCCAGCTCACAACTGAGGTCCTTTCTCTGTGCATCGTGGCTTCTTGCCACCTGAGTTTCTTCTACACCCACCCAGCAGCCAGAGTGAGCTTTCTAAAGTGAAATCAGATCATGACACCTGCTGCTTGAAGCCCTCCATGGGCTTCCCACTCACTTGGGATAGAACCCAGTCTCCCATCAGGCCTAGGAGACCCTGTATGCTTGGCCCCATCCACCTGGCCAGCCTCATCTCCTACCCTCGCCCTCTCCCTCTCCAGCTTCCTAAACATCAGCTTCCGGACACCTTGGCCTTCTCACCAAGCTTGTTCTTACCTCAGGACATTTACTCATGCTTTTTCTCTGCTGGATACACTCTTCTTCTACCCTGGTGTCAGATCAAATGTCCCCTCTGCAGAGATGCTTTCCCTGACTGCCTCATCTCCACCCAGAATTTCCCACCCCTGTGTCCCATCATTCTTAACCCATTAATCCGATTTGTTTGCTTGTTTTCTAAAGCATTGATTACTACCCAGTAAGACTCATTTATTTATCTGAATATACATTTTCCTTTTTCCCTCTCATATCAAGCACCCTGAGGATGAACACTTGGTCCCCCTGTCCCTCCTCAGAATGGCACCAGGCAGCCCCTTCCTAGTCAGGGGCCAATGCAGATTTCTTATACGATAAGCGAATTCCTGGTCAGAGGGCCTGGCTGTTGGGCCATCAGCTGGCATTGAGTGGAGAGGCCTGGGTTCTAGTCCTGATCCTGTGACAGAGCCATAGGGTGAGTTGGCCAGTCACATAATGTGTCTGAGCCTCAGTTTCCTTTTTGTCCAATGCACAAATGGGAGGGGGTGCTGGATGACGGGAAGCCCCCTCAGCTTCACTTATCAGCCCCTTCCTTGGTGCACGAGTGAGAGAAACAGGCAATAGACCAGGCCCCGTGGTGACCAGGCTCCAGGCACAGCCAGGACTGGGGCTGGGAACCTGCAACCTGCCAGGAACCCAGTCAGCTGATTGGTTCTGCGTATTCGCATTTTGATTCTCCAGGGAGTGGCCTGCCCTCTCAATGGCAATTTCCTTGTGAGCTGGGCTGACACTCCTAATTATTATTTGGAGAGGTTTGGGGAGGCTCAGTTAATTGATTACATATTTCCTTCTTTGACAGGGCATTTGTTTGGCCATGTCTTGTTTTTTTCCCCCTGCTTAGTTAATGTTCCTGGGCATGTTGAGTATTTTGTGGGGACCATGGGACTAAGTCCAGTCATAACTCTCCCTCCTCCTCCCCAACCCTGCCAGGGGCTTTCGAACACTTTAATTTAACTTCCCTGGACCTCTGCTTCTCCCATGAGAGTGATGATATAGCAAGAGCCCTGAGATCTGAGGACTAATAATAACAGTGCTCACAGTAATGTTTATCAAGTTCTTAGCGTGTGCCCTGCCCTGCTCTAAGAACTTTACACGCATCGACTTATCTATCCTCACAGTGTTACAACGAAGCAGCTCCTGTTATGATCTCTATTTGTAGATGAAAAGATGGAGCTCAGAGATGTTAAGTGACTTGCCCAAGGTCACACAGCAGGCAAGCAGCTGAGCTGGGATTCAAACCCGCCTGCTGGGTGAAAACTCAGCAACAGGGCACAGGCTGTCCACCACTGCCCTGTGAGTGCTCCAGCAGGCTTGAGAAAAGGGGATGCACAATCCCCATCACCCTTGGCCATGTGCGGGCAGACTGGCAGCTGTGGTCGGCCTCTGCCAGGAGCTATCAGTGGTGACACTGGGCAGGACTCAGAGCTTCAGCTTCTTCATTGGTAAAAGGAATCATGACTCTGACCCCCAAGCTGCAGTGAGGGCTGTAGCGGTTCTCATCTTCAGGGTGCTTAAGCCAGCATCTTGTGCACAGTGCATGAAGTAAAGGAGGGCTTGACCCCAGGCCCTTGCTCGTGCTGTGCTTCAGAACTTACATGCTTATTCTTCTGGATGGAACAAATGTCACATCATAAAATGCAATCGTGATCTTAAGGAGAGAAGGTCGTCGCATCATAGATGACCCTCCCAACGGCCCCTAAAGGGACACCCTGCTCCCTTGGGTGACCTCATGAGCCTCTCTCTTCCATGGCTTGGTGAATGTCCCCCTCCTCCTACTAGTCTGTGGCTCCTGGAGGGAGGGGCCATGTCCACATCTCCCTCCTCACCGCCAGACGCTCACCCCAGTTCCCACAGAGCTCAGCACAAAGAGGTGAGGAGGGAACAGAAGAATTAATGGGGGAATCTGGCCTCTCCCTCTGCTTCTTGGGGACCCCTTCCTGGCTCCTCTCCCTGGCCAGCCTTCCCAGGTGCAGGCCCTGCCCTATCCTCCTTCTGGCTTGGAGACATCACTGGACACCCTGTTCATTTCTTCATTCAGCAAACACGTGGTGAGTACCTCTGATGCACCAGAGGCCAAGTGCCGTGGGATGATTGGGTCATAGAAAAAGCCAGAGCCCCTCCACACACACACACACACACACACACACACACACACACACACACACACACACACACACACACACACACACACACACAATTTCTGTTTGCAGAGCACCTGTATGGTTTAAATATTTTACATGGATTCTCTCTTTGAGCTCCACAACACCCTTGAGGCAGCTCATGCCCCATGTCCCATTTTTATAGATTAAAAAACTGAGGCCTAGACAGGCATGTCAGGAGGCAGTTACAGTACAGTGTGCAGAGCCCTGGGATGGGCTGTGGGAGCCAGGGGTATGTGTGTTCCATGCCTGGGCTTCCCCCACTTCCTGCCTCCCCCAGGAGACTCAGACATGCAGCAGGAGCCCCCTTTTCTGGCTTGACCTGAGCATGGTGGGAAGGCAGGGGGGATGGCCTTGGTGACCTGTGAGACCTGTGGGCCCAGCAGAGCCTGAGTCCATGCCCAGGACCCATGCAGCCTGCAGAAGAGACCCTGGATTTCAAGGTGGGCATCAGGCTAGATCAGGGCAGCGGGGCCTGGCAAGCCCAGGCCAGAGCACTCACAGGTGCAGCCTGGAGCTGCTGGGAAGTAGGAGGCCACTTGGCACCTGGTGGCACCAGGTCCCTATATTCGTATTGCTACCTCCAAGGAGGGGATGCAGCTCTGCCTCAGAGCTCCACCAGCTGGGTGAGAGCCCCCTCACTGCTCCCCCCCATGCTCCCCGCCCCTAGCTCCCCCCAAGCAGAGCCACTGAGAAAGAGGAGGAGGTAGCTGTAGGGAGTTTGTCTGTGGGCCTGATGCCCTCAAAGGGCTTCCAAGTGGAAATGGTACTGTCATTGCCCTTTGGGGAATGAAAGGAAATATAAAGGCATATTTCATCTCTGTAGCCACCCTAGGGGCAATGATGCCACCGTTTGCTAATAATAACACACACTCGGGTCTAGGACAACTGTGTGCCAAGCCAAGTGCACTTACATGTGAGAACTCAGCCATGGAGGGAATGCCACTGTTAGCCCCATTTCACAGATGGGAAACATGAGCCACCAGTAGGTTCAACGCTTTCCCCCAGGTTAGGCACCTGGCAAGGGGCAGAGCCAGGATTTGAACCCAGGCAGTCAGGTTAGGGTACTGGCCTTTCTCCACTAGACCACACCCCCTCCTTTCCCCACTGGCGTGGAAGTTCATTTCAGGGGAACCCCACATCTGCCCCTTTGACAATGTGGGCCTGAGCCCCTGCACTGCACTTTCCATGACAGGGAGCCCAGCCTTCTGCACCCTGGGTGGCCCTTCTCTCCACTGCCTCTAGTCACTGCTGAGGGCCGGCCTCCTTTTGCCTCTGCCCTCTGCCAGTGTGGGAGGCAGCAGTCAGCAGGGAGGTGCTGCGGTCTGACAAAGGAAATACCAGGGTGCCCTGGGAGGGCTGGAGCTGCTGGAAAAGGAGCAGGACCGGCAGAGTGAGATGATTAGGAGAGGCTGGCAGGGGAGGGAGAGACAGTCTGGACTGAGTCTCCACACCATTAGCTCTCCTGCTCTGTTTCTCCCCCACCTACCCAGGCTGTGATGCCAGCTGACGTGGCCCTGGGGCATGCATGGAGGCCCTGCCAGCTGCTCTAGCTGCTGATGGGCCAAGGGGGCTCTGGACTTGTCATAAGCTCCCTTTACACACCACTAAAGATTGCCAGTCCTGCCTGTGGCTGCATGTGCCTCCTCCTTTGCTCAACACCCCACCATCCCCAGACTCATGAAGGCTGACAGAACCAACAGATGCCTTGGTGAGGCCTTCCAGGCTCTCTACTGTGGAATCCCTACCAATTTATTTTCCTTTTATGTTAAAGTATAACATACACACAGTTAAGGGTTTTATAAAGGAGTTGGTATCCATACACACACAGCTGCCCAGGTCAAAATAAACATTCTCAGCACCTCGTGAGGTTTCCTTCCACCAAGAGGGAGGTGCTATTCTGACTTTTGTATGAACTTAGACCAGTTTTTCCTTGAGTCTAACTTAGACTATTAGAATGTCGGGGAGATTTCTCTATGTGGTTGCTCATAGCAGCGGCTTGTTCTTTTTCATTGCTATGTAGTACTCCACTGCATGGACCTTATTAGTTTATTTACCTATTCTCCTGTGGAGGGGCATTGGAGCTGTTGCTTCCAGTATTTGAGCCATAACAAGTAAAGCTGCTTTGAACGTAAGCATTCCTTTTTCTTGAATGTATCCCTTCGAGAGGACGTGTGGGCTGCAGGGAAGGCAGATGTTCAGCTTTCAGGGAAGCTGCCTGTGCTTGTTTGCCAAGGCTGCTGTAAGAAAATGCCACAAACCGGGAGGCTTAAAACAACAGAACTGTATTCTCTCACAGTTCTCAAGGCTAGAAGTCTGAAATCAAGGTGTTGGCAGGGCCACGCTTCCTCTGAAAGCTCCAAGGAAAAGTCATGCCTTGCCTTTCCTCACTTCTGGTCATTGCCAGCAGTCCTTGGCATTCCTTGGCTTGTAGATGCATCACCCCAAAGTCCACCTCCATCATCACACGGCGTTCTCCCACTGTGTGTCTGTCTCTCTGTCCAGATTTCCTTCTTAGAAAGACATAGTCACTGGATTAGGGCCCACCCAACTCCAGCCTGACTTTATCTTAACTTGATTACATCTGCAAAGACCCTATTTCCAAATCAGGTTACATCCACAGGTCTCAGGGGTTAGGATTCAACAGATCTTTCGGGAGTGGGGAGCGCAATTCACTCCACAACACCGCCTAACAGTTTCAAAGCACATGTACTACATTCACATCCCTGCCAGCAGGATATGAGAGCTCCAGGTGCCCCACATCCTGTGTGTCCCCCCTCTCGACCCAGCTGCAAGGATGACTCCCTGTTGCTGAAAGTGTCCACCATGCCTATCCCCATCCAGACGTTGCAGAAGCAGCACCTGCCACCTCTGCCTGGCAAATCCTTCCCCATCCATAAGACTAATCACTGTCCCCAGGAGCCTCCCCCAGCACATCTGCCCTGGCCAAGTTCGGCGGGCCCTCCCTCTGCTTCGTCTCTGCACTTTGGTCATTCTGGACAGACTCCACTGCCATTCTGTGAAAGCAAAGGCTGCAGGCTCTGGAGTGGCGGAGCTGGACTTTGAACACATGTGAACAAGTGTCTTCACCTCTCTGCCATCCATTTCTTTACCTGGATTGTTCCAGGAGGAAGAAGCCCAGTGTCCACATGGCTCCTGTATTAGTCTGTTCTCACGCTGCTAATAAAGACATACCCGAGACTGGGTAATTTATAAAGAAAAAGAGATTTAATGGACTCACAGTTCCACATGGCTGGGGAGGCCTCACAATCATGGTGGAAGGTGAAAGGCACGTCTTACATGGCGGCAGATAAGAGAGAATGAGAGCCAAGTGAAAGGGGTTTCCCCTTATAAAACCATTGGATCTTGTGAGACTTATTCTCTACCACGAGAACAGTATGGGGGGAATAGCCCCCGTGATTCAATTATCTCCCACCGGGCCCCTCCCACAACACTTGGGAATTATGGGAACTACAATTCAAGATGAAATCTGTGTGGGGACACAGCCAAACAATATCAGCTCCCTCCTCCGGTCCCTCTGGGTCTCTGCTCAGGTGTCAGCTCCCCAGAGAGGCCTTCCCTGACCATCTGCTCCAAAATGCCACCCCATCACCAGGTTCACCTTCTTTCTGCTTCTCTGTAGTGTGTATCTCTGCCTAGGGGTGGGCAGGGCATCCTCACTTATTTGCCCATCTCTTGTCTCCCTCTTGCACTAGAAATCAAGTTTCCTCTTGTCTCCTGATCACAGCTCCATCTTTAGCACCTGGAAGGTTGCCTGAGGCAGTCAATACATATCTGTTGAATGAATGAATTAAATGAATCTGCAAAATGAAAACAAAAATAGCATCTACTTGCCAGAGCAGGGGTAATTGTCAGGATATTCACTGAGATAGGTCGTGCTCAGTTAGGTTTTAGCCCAGTAGGAACTCGGTCAATGTTAACTGTTGTGTTAGCTTTTTATTGCTTCTGTAGCAAATTGCCACCAACTTAGTAGCTTAAAATAACACAAATTTAGTATCTTATACTTCTGGATGTCACAAATTTGAAATGAGTCTCACTGGGCTAAAATCCAAGTGTTGATCAGGCTGTGCTCCTTCTGGAGGCTCCAGGGACAGTCCGCTTCCTTGCCTTTTGCAGCTTCTAGAGCCCACCCGCATACCTTGGCTTGTGGCCTCTTTCAGCAGCAGCAGCACTCTGGCCTCTGCTGCCGTCATCACATCCCCCCCAACTCCGACCCTCCTGTCTCCCTCCAATAAGGACATTTGTGATTATGTTAGATCCATGTGGGTAGTCCAGGATAATCTTCCCCATCTCAAAATCCTTAATCACACCTGCAAAGCCCCTTCTGCCACTAAGGAAACATTGACAGGTTCCAGGGATTTGAACGTGGGCATTTTTGAGGCAGGAGGGTGCATTACTTACCACAGCTGTGGTTATCACTGTGACAATCACTCACCATGTCCAAGTTTGCCTCCTCTGTTGGACAGTGACCTTGTTGCAACATGGACCGCCCTCTTCTTTCTGTGTCTCTAGTTCCCTCTTCAGGGCCTGGCACACAGTAGCGGCTCAGGAATGTGGCCTGGGCTCCTGAAGGGCAAGAGCCCCGTGTTACTCATCCCTGTGCCCCCACCGTCCAGGCCTGATCCTGGCCCTGAACATTTGTTGGATCGAGCAGACCCGCCGGGTACCGTGCAGGACCAGTGAGGACAGGGCCCCAGCAAGAGGGACAGGGAGGACCTCTGGGAGGAAGGTGAGGGAGGGGAAGAAGCTCAGGGAGGTCTCGGGCTTCAAATGAGAGAGCCTGCACTTGCCCGGCCTCAGGTAGGTCCCTCCCAGGGAACCACTCAGGGAGCTGGGTCTCTGCTGTGGATAATAAAGCTAAAACATAAGGAACACTTCAGACAAGAGTGAGATGGGAGAGCCACCTAGAGCCAGGCTCCTAGCCTCTGAATCCCAGCTCTGCCGCTTCCTGGCTGTGGAACCCTAGGCAAGTCACTCATCTCTCCATGCCTTGGTTTCCCCATCTTTAAAATGGACATGATGATAATAGTATCTATCTTGCAGAGGGCTCATGGAGCTTAAATGAGTTAATAAAGCTCTTAGAACTGGCACAAGGTATGCAGGATAGGGGGCTGGTGATGACTATGTGCTAATATTTTCTGAATACTTGCTGTGAGCCAGACATTGTGCTGGGCTCCAGGGAGACAGCAGTGAGCAATTCTGCCTCTGGTTACACAGGGCTCTCCATCACCACCTGGATAAGGATTCATATTGCTCCCATTTTACAGATGAGAAAACCGAGGCCTAGATATGCCGAGTGCTTGCCTGAGGCCACATACTTAGAAAGCAGAGGAGCCAGTATTTAGAACTGGCCTGCACTCTGGGCCACTGTGTTCTCTCACCTTTCAGATTTGCAGTGCTGGGACCCTGAGCCCTGGAATTCTGCCCTGAATCTTTCTGGAAAACTTGGAAACGGTTTTGAAGCAGGGGTCTTTTCCTTTATTACAGCCATCTCGGGAAAACATGAAAATTTGGCTCTGATCAAATTAGGCCCGTGTTGTGATATAACTTTCTATATCCACCGTAAAGCGAATAAACTAATAAATTAGACAGAATGAAAATATCATTGGGCAAGGCTGCACACTGAAGCATTGCTGTAATTACTCTCACGGCCAGGGCCAATTTCTCAAATTTCGCCTTGGCCAAGTTTCTCAGCTCACCGTGTCCCTAATAAGGCATAACTCACTCTATAAACATTAAATTGACTTATTTATTTTAAATTACAGTGGAACTGAAACCACCTTGATAAACCTATTCTCATGCATCTGCCTTCCTCATAAGCACAGCCCACTGGATTTTTTTTTTTAAACAAAGAAAATATCTAGTCTGTCTCAGGACTCTTTCTCCAACCCAGACTTGCTGCCCCTTTCTTACCACGATTCCAGCTTAAGAGATTTGACTCACTCCCCTGAGGTTAGTGGAGGTCGCCCATTATGCATAAAGATGATTCATGCCTAATTAATAATAATAATGGTGCTACATTAATTGAGTGGGTTTGACTGGTATCGTGGGCTGGGCCCTCTGCTACGGCCTCTACAGGAACTCACTTAAACCTCATAATAAGCCTTCAAGGAGCGCCCTCTCATGATCCCTGCTTTGCAGGTGAAGGAGCCAGGGATCAGGGAAGGCAAGTGACTTGCCTGAGACCACACAGAGCGACTTGCAGTGAAGCTGGGACCTAGCCAGAGAGGTCTCGTGCCAAAGCCTTCATCTTCACCACTGTGCTACCCTACCTCTCAGAAAACTTGCACTAATGGCCTGCTGGGACTTCAAGCTGCCATGAGACATATTTATTTCTTGAGCGGTGGGAGGGGCTCAAAACCTGGTTGTGGGGAGGAGGAGGGGAAGAGCTGGATGGGCAGATGACATCCATGCTCAGCGGCAGGTACAATGATGGGGACTCTTGCTGGGGGTCCCAGGAGGCCACAGGTATCTTCCTGGCCCAGCTGATGGAGGTGCAGGAGGGAAAGGGGTTTGGGAAGTTCATCAGAGATCATGATTGGTGCATGAGTTGGGGATGATAAGAGGACAGCATCCCAGGCAGAGGGGAGAGCAGGGACAAGGCCAGGCAGTGCTTCCAGAGATCTGTGGCTGGAGTGAAGGGAGGAGAGTGTGGCAATGGGGCGGGGATAGGAGAGGAGCTCAGCAGTGGAGAGCATTTCCACGGCCCATCTATGCTCTCAGGGCAGGTCTCTCATTTGGCCGCATGCAGATAATGCAACAGCGAGCTGAGAGTTTTGCTCCTCCTCCTGATCTCTGCTTTCACGTCCCTTCCTAGGTCAGCTTTTCCTGACTTTCTAGTACAGCCTGGTCAGATCTTTCTGTTCTCAGGTCTACCAGCACCCGAGATGCCTCTGGGAACTCCTCACACTATTAATTAACACATATTTAGGTGGTTAGTTCCATCCCTGTCTGCAACACTAGAAAGTCAGCTCCATCAGGGCAGGAATCATGCTCATCTTGCTCACTGTTATCTTCCTAGTAATTACCCCATCTGCCATTGAGTGGCACATGCTAGACACTCAATGTAGAATTGTTGGATGGGTGGATGGATGATGAATGAATGGGTGAATGGGTAGATGGTGGATGGACGGATGGTAGGTGGATGATGGATTGGTAGATGGTAGGATGGATGGGTGGATGGGTAGATGAATGGAGAATGGATAGATGATGGATGGGTAGACGGTGAATGGATGGATGGTGGATAGGTGTGGATGGATAGATGGCTAGATAGGTGGATGGTAAGTGGGTGAAAGGATAGCTGGAAAGATGAGAAGTGATTGAATGGATGGATGAGTGGTGGATATGTGTGGATAGCTAGATGGCTAGATAGGTAGATGGTGGGTGAGTGGATGGATAGCTGGAGAGATGAGAAGTGAGTGGATGGATGGATGGACAGATGTGCTGAAGGCTTAATGAGATGCTGTGTAGAAGCCTCCAGCATATGCCTGACATAGAAAAGCCATTTGGTGTTCATTAGGTTGGAAACACAAAGCCCCGGCCATGCTCCAGTGCAGGTATTCCCACTTGACTCTCAAGCTCACTTTCTGGAAGGCAGAGCCCCTGATGGGAAACCAAGACCCAGAGCCAACCCCAAACAGAGGCATCACAGAGGCAAACTGAGGTCCTTGGCCCATGCCATTCACAGGGCCTGGGCTCTGCCAGGCGATGATGAAGAGTGGTGGCGGTCAGGTGCCCCAGAGACCTTGGGCCCTGTCAGAGCAGAGCTGTCATCCTGTCCCCTCCTTCCCAGCGTGAATCTGACCACTGCCGAGGCCAGAGGGAATTAACTTCTGAGCTGATTATTGGAGAATGGAAGTCTCCCCTGCTGTTAAGGGAGCAGTCCTCAGGGCCTTCCAGAAACCACAGCTGCCCTGCCCCTTCCTGACCCTTGCTTGTGGACTCAGAGGGTCCTATTCCTGCTCAGGGCTCTGCATGGACTCTCCTTTGTATCGTCCTTTCTCCAACCTTGAACTCTGGTGTGAACAATTCTCCTACTGTATTGTGTGCAAGCCCCTGCCCCTCTATTTCATAGCAGGTCCCTAATGCAACCCCTGTCCCCAGGTCCCAGCTGTAGTCTGTCTCTGGGATGCCAGTTCCTCCCAGATAAGACCCTGATTTGATTTTCTCTCTTGGATTGATAGTGAGATCTCCATTCTTTTTGTGTAACTTTGGGCATCTTATTAGACCTCTCTGTGCCTCAGTTTCCTCAACTGTAAAATGAGGATGAGAATAATAGTGCATAATATAGTCACACTACCTCATAGGCAGCACAGGGTTGCAAGGGGCATAGTGAGCTAATATGTGTAAAGTGCTTGGAACAGTGCCTGGTACATACTAAGTGCTGTGTGTTATCTATTATTAGTCAACAAATAAACATTGAACACCAATCCATGCCTAGCAATGTTCTCAATGCTGGGGCTGCAAGCAGACAGAGTGGCTCATGGAGCTAACCTCAAGGACAGAGTCCACCCTTTGTTTTATTTTGCAGAATTGATCGACATCTCTCTCTAACACTCCCTGTTTGTGTGACCTTGGGTGAGTCACATCATCTGAGTGTGCCCCAGGTTTCTCATTGACCAGTGCCTGCCCCTCTAGGCTTTGGGCAGGTCTAGAGATAGCATGGATCAAATGCTTAGAACTGAAGCCTTCTCAGTAAATGGTGGTTAGTGTTGTTCATGCTCATTTATCCAGGACCAGTGGTGGTTCCTCTACTCCAGATCTGTGGCTAGAAGAAGAACGTTTCATCTTTTCCCATACTATCCCCTCACTCCTCACCACAATCCTGTGAGGCAGCCATCACAATACTGAATTTGACAGATTAGGAGACATAGCACAGGGATGTTAAGCAACCTACCCAAGGTCATGGTGTTTTCAAGTGGCAGAGCTGAGGTTTGACCCCAAGACTGTCGGATGCCACTACCTGTGCTCCTGGCTACTAAGCCACACTCCTCTCCATGGGAGCCACACCTGGGAGCCAGGACGAAGCCTTGCACTTCTAGGAATCATGAGAAAATGCGGATTGTTGAGGCTTGGTCTTGAGTCTTTGTCAAGAGCAGCATCTATGCACCTTCTCTCTGGTGCACCCAGTGGCTCCACATTCCTGGGACCTGCTGGTCCTTTTCTTTTCCCCCATTCAGTCTATGGGCATGAATCCACATTCATACCCAGGCCTCTCAAAAGACAGCAGAGGAGAGCTGAGTGATTGGAAGAAAGCATGAACACCAATGCCAATGCATGGCATGATGACAAAGCAAACATACATGTGCTAACTATGGGGCAGGCACCGTCCTAAGTGCCTTCAGTGTATTATCTCGTTTAATTCTCTCAACAACCCATGAGAAAAGTACTCTCATTACCCCAAATTGTAAGATGAGGAGATGGAGACACAGAGTGGTAGAGTGACTTACTCCAGGTCACGCAGCAAGTCAGGATTCAAAGCTGGGGAGCTAGGCTCTAGAGTCCATGCCCCACTGTCTTTGTCATCCACGCTATTCATGCAGGTCCTAGCACTTGGGGCTGAAGAAGGCATGGGAAAGGTTACCCGCAAAATGAAAGACCTTCCTAGAAGCCAGCAGGTAGTCATGTTGACTATAGATGGCACTTCCCAAACCAGGATTGTGGGCCACACCACACCCAGCCATTGGCATTTCCTGAGCCAGTGTAACCGTTAAATGATGCAGCTGTGGGAATGAGGAAGAACCCCCCGCCCTCCCTCCCAAACTTGCAGGTGGGTGGACAGTTACTTCCTTCCTTATTCTCACCTTGCCCTCACTACCACCAAAAAACACCTCTCCTTACGTTGTTGGCAATTGGCAGAAGGGACAGATACTGAGGGCTTTGGTTGATCGTGATGTGTCCATTAAAATGTACCAGCTTGCTGAGCCACTGCTCGCTTCTGCAGGCCTTGTCTCCACTGATAGGATGCATGCATGTGTGCGTGTGTGTGTGTGTTTGGCAAAATGGGACTGTTTCTACTTAGACCTTGGTGGAATCCAAGGGGCTCACTCCAGGAATCTGAACCCACTGGGCACTCACCCATTCAGGTGGATGCCACCCCACTTCTTCCATGGCAGGATCATCCCTGAGCACCTGACGGCCCCAGCTCAGACACTCACTGACTTGCACACTCTCTCCTTTGGGGCCCTTTCCTCACCAGAGCTTGCTTACAAACCAGGGACTCAAAGCCCAGAACCAGCCTGTCAACACGTTCTATTTGACTAACATTGAAAATTTTTAATTAAAACTATGTTTTTAATTAAATCAATGACAAATTATTGAAAAACAGGAGCTTTTACAAACAAATCTATATGTTTGGCTTTGCTTTAAAAAGCTGAAGATGTGGCTTTTATACCGGTTATTCCCAAATTGTAGGAAACAGCCACCATAAATAATGGCTGGATTTAAACCAGGGAATGACCTCTTCCTTCCCCCACCATCCACACCACTCTCTATTGTCTGAAATGATATCAGTGAGAACTACTTTTGGCTCCATGCAACAAAAACCCAAAGTGAGTGTGTCTTAAACTAGATAAGAGTTTATTTTTCTTTCTCCTAAGAGTCCCAGGTAGCCTGTCTAAAGGACAGAGGGTGCTCCTTGGTGTCAGGGACTCAAGCTCCTTCCCTCTTGATGCTCCACTGTGCATGTCTTCCATTCTGAAGGTCACCTTAAAGTTTAAGAAGGCTGCACCAGCTCCAGCCATTACATCTACATTCCAGCCAGGAGGAAGCAGGAAGAGAAAAAGGACACACCCCCTCCTATAAGAACTCTTTAGGAATTTGTATGTAACACACCTACTTACATCCCTCTGCCAGAACTTAGTCACATGGCCACCTGCTGCAATGGTAGCTGGGAAATGTAGTCTTTATTTTGGGCAACCATGTGTCCAGGAAACTATCATAGTAAATATTACTATGAAAAGAAGCATAGCTGCTGAATTGTTTAACTTCTTTACACAGGCTGTAAGTCTGTGAAGATGAAACTTTGAGCTCTGAGCTTCTGCTACTTCATTAAAAATTTATGTACTGTTGTTCATCTCATTAAGTTGTTCCAAGGAATTCACTAGGAGATGACGAATGTAAGTATGTCTAGCAAAGTTTGCGGTATTTATAAGCTCAGAGATTGTGCATTTGTTTCATCTATTCTACACCAGATGTCACGTGGCTCCCCCTTTTCAGGACTTTGCTCCTCAGTGAAGCCTCCCTGACCTCCAAGCAATTTCAAATTTTAAATCTAAGCGCCCCCTCCACTCCCAGCACTCCCTATCCCTGTCCTGTCTTTCTTTTTCTAAATACACCTGTAATCACCGACCTGCTATATTTTTCAAAGGTTACTTTGTTTACTGTCTGTGTCTCTCGACTAAAATGCAAGTTCTATGAGGACAGTGGTTTTGGTTTCTATTGTTCACAGCTGTATCCCTAGCACCTAGGATAGACCCTGGTACATAGTGGGTACTCAGTAACGATATGTTGGATGCATGAATGACCAGATAGCTATTGCCTTCTCAGTGCTGGGTACTGTGCTAAGTGTGAAAGACAGAATAGGAAGCAAGATATCTTCTAGTTTCCATCTCCCCATGGCACTGAGCCCAGAGCCGAACACACTAAGATAAACACCTATTACCTTGGATGGGATCTTGGTGCCAGCAGGAGTCCAGGCATTTTAATTTTGTTTTGACAAAGGGGCTGATGGGAGAAGCTGGCTGGCTCCTCTGTCTCTCATCTGCTGGCAGCCCTGGGCACCCTGGCCTGACCTTCCCCGCCTTCAGCACCACATAGCACAGGACAGTCAAACATAATTGGCCTGCCCTACTTTTTAAGAGAACCCAGATTGAAGGATTGGGCTTTTGGTGGGCTGACCTGTTTAAGAGCCTTAAGAGGAAGCTCGGAGTTTCAATTTTCCACTGCCAAAGCAAAGCTGTTTTTAGCTCCGCTTTGATGAAGCAGCGGGAGTCAGGTTCGGCCCCCGGTCATCCATCAGCTGACCTGGTTGGGAAAGGCCTCCTGTGGGGGCCCCAGGCCTAACCGCAGCTTTGCAAGGAATGCTCAGGTTTGCTTTGCCCAAACTGGAGTGATCGGTCCTGCTCTGAAGCTGCCCCTGGTCCATCCCAAAAGACAGAGAGAGAGAGAGAGAGAGAGAGAGATCTCCAGCCATTCTCAAATATTTTATCTTGTTGATGGGACCCCGGACTTGAGTTCCTGCCCAGTTCCTCCAGGAATTACCTGTGTGACCTCAGACAAATTGCTTGGCCTCCCTGGGCCTCAGTTTCCTAATCTGTTCAACGAGGTTCATCGTTCTGATCTCAATGGGTGGTTGTAGGTACTAAATGATGTAATGCCGGTTGACTGCTGTGTCCGTCTCAGGCTTTGAGGATATTTCACCTGGACCCTCTCACTGCAGGAAACTGGGCTGATTGACATCCATGCGGGTAGGCCAAGTTAGCTCAGAGCTTTCGCTCTGAATTGCAGTGCTCTGGCATGCTGCCTGCTTTTCTAGGGGTCAAGGACCATCTCTTTGAACCTCTTTTCTGATCGTTTTGTCAAACTGTGGTGGAAGAGTTTGGCGTCGGGGGATCTGGCCCCATATTGGAGGGACCCATGTGATGCATTCTTGCTGGAGTTTGCTTCCAGGGAAAACAGGGTCCCTGCAGACAAAAGGGTCTGCCTTTGGTCACCAGAAGCAGAGCTAGGTTGTGCACCAGGCCCCCACGTTGCTGTAGAGCCACAGTCTGATGCCTCGATGACCCCAGAGCCCTCACTCACTCTGCCTGCCCTTTATGACTCTCTCTCCAGCCTGAAAGAGTTTGTTTCTGTTCTGCCACTGACTGATGGTGTGACCTTGCAGAAGCCTGGGCCAATCTGTGTGCTACACCCACCTTAAACAGCAACTAGCATGTGAGTTAAGGGCACTGTCTTCATCCATTTGGAAAGCTATAACAAAATACCATAAACCAGGTGGTTTATGAACAATAGACATTCATTTCTCACAGCTCTGGAGCCCAGGAAGCCCAAGGTCAAGGCAGATTCCAGGTTGCCTGGGGGCCCGCTACTTGGCACGTGGAGCCCTCTCACCCCATGAGCCAGAAAGTGGCTGTGTCCTCCCATGCTGGAAGAGACCAGGCAGCTCTCTGGGGCCTCTTTTGTGGGGGTGCTGATCCCACCCTAATCACCTCCCAAAGGCCCCTCCTTCTAATACAATTCTATTGGTCATTAGGTTTCAATATCTGAATTTGAGGAGGACACAAACATTTGGACCCTAGGAGGTATCAGCTCGGGAGCCTGGCTGCAGGGTTCAGGGCCCAGCTTTGACACTCTCTGGCTGAGTAACCTCAGCCAACAAGTTATAAACAACATCCCTGTGACTCAGTTTCCTCATCCGTGAGGTCGGAGTGACAATAATAACACCTACTTCATGGGATTGTTGTGAAATTGAGTTTTACAGATGGGGAAACTGAGGCATTAAATAACTTGTCCCAGATCACTCAACTACAGCATGTTAAAGCTGGGCGGTTCTGGCCCATGGGAAGGTCTAGAGAGGTATCAGCTATTATTGTTCTTATTGCAAAGGGCTTTCCCTGAGAGTTGAGTGAGATCAGTTTTCAGTGCCTTGCACACGGTCTCGCACACAGGAGGTGCTCGGTGAACCTCTCACTGGTACACAGATGAACGAGGCCTGCATCGGCTGCTGGAATCTCAAGGGCGAGGGACCTGACGCTGACCTTGCACACAGTAGGGGCATAGCCGTGTTCATTGAAAAAGATCATAGAAACAACAGGTCAAGGAAGTCCGGGAAACCCAGAGGCAGCCACCTTCCACGCCCGTCTTCCCTCTTCTGCTGGAGGCAGGCTTGGTTCCAACAGGCTTGGGGCCTTCCTGATGCCAGCTCTCACCCACTGCCAAGTAGAGAGGCAGAGGCAGAGACAGAGATTCCTGTTAAATAAAGCAATCACGAACGACAGGAAGGAGGCGGCGAGCTCAGCCACGGGCCCAGCCTTCTGAGTTTGCTCACTGCCCAGCTTCTTTGGTCTCATTTCCCCTTGGCTGACCACCTGGCTCCTGGTTTCCCACCACACGGAGTCTTTTTCTGAAGAGCACGTGCCCCACGCCCCCTGCCTGCCGGTCCCGGGATGGCGT
Source organism: Hylobates moloch (assembly GCF_009828535.3). Lineage (NCBI taxonomy): Eukaryota > Metazoa > Chordata > Mammalia > Primates > Hylobatidae > Hylobates > Hylobates moloch. The sequence continues at coordinate 16,873,723 of NW_026652284.1, forward strand.
CGGGTGAAGGTGGGAAAAACACTGTGAACCCTGGGCCCTCCCGCCCCTGCCCACCCCTGAACCCAGAGCCTGAGTCCAACAGGCTGACCGGTGAGGGGCTAAGTGCATCAATCAGGACCTGGAGGAGGAAGTGGTTTCCATGGCAGCAGCCAGATCCTGGAAAAGAGGCCTGGAGAGGAAGCGGGTGGAGAAGAGCGGGAGGTGTCGGAATGGGTGAAGGGGAGCGGGAAGCGATGGGCCAGGAAGTCAGCCAGAGAAAGATGGTGGGTGGAAATGGGGAAGCGGGTTCAGGGCCCAAGGTGAACAGCAGTGGCTGGACAGGGCAGGAAAGAGCGGTCGGGACCAGTGACCCCATATCTGTCACCACCCAAGGGCCTGTCACTGACTTCCTGGCTTGGGTGATCTGGGATCCCAAGCTAAGCTGTCTCTGGTTTTTCTTGGGGTAATTCAACATTGGAAAATAAAACCTGATTTCTCAGAGGCGCTTTCTCACATTGGAAACAGGTTCCTACCAGTTTGCCCACTGGTAAATCATGACTGGCAGTTCTGGGGTGTCCCTCTGGTCAAGAGTAAGGGAGCTTTCCATGGTGACCTTGTCCTGTCCCAGCTTCACCACCCAGGGCCTCAGGACAAAGGGCTTGAGGTGCAGAAGCTGAAGCTGAGAGCCGATGACCTGCCTGAGATCACACAGTCCTGGGAGGCAGAGTGGAGTGTGGTGAGCCCCACCTGTCCAGCACCAAAAGTCCCCTTGCAGTGTGAAGATAGAACCGAGAAAGATGTGGCTCAAACATGGCCCAGTGTGAGTCAAGAATTGTCCCCTCGTTCTCACCCTTCAAGGTCAGCAGGAGGAAATGGCCAAGGAGCTAGGGCAGCTGGGCCGCCAATGATCAGGCCAATTTAAGAGAAGTCTATGGCAGGGGTGGAGCCTGAGACGGGTCCCAGGCTCCCTGGAGGGGGTGAGGGAGCTGGGGGCAGGGCAGAAAGGGCATTGGCTGGAGTATTCTGGAACTTCTCCCCTCTGTGCCTACTTTCTTTGGTACCCCTCCTAGCCAGCCCTGCATTCCAATGGATGCCACAGATATTTAGTACCCAATGAGCAACTGTATGACAGAAACCATTTTCAGGTTGGGGGCGGGGGGGCGAAAATCATACTAATGGCTTTTTAAAGGCCCTGAAGAAAAAGAGTTCAGGCAGCCTTGGAAAGGGCGAAAACACACAAGCAGGAAGGTCATAAAATTCCCAGTGTCGAGAGGCTCAGCTCTTAGGCAGTGGGGCTTTTCCGGAGGCTCCAGGCCCCCTGCCCAGCGCTGCCCCATCCCTGTCTCTCCCCCCCGGTCCCACTCCCCCGTCCCACTCCCAGGCTATACAACCTGGGAGGCCTCCCATCTGTGCTGAGTGTTCTCAGGGAAGCCCACCACATTGAGAATGGCCAGGCTCCTGACTGGCTCCCCAGCCAGAGGAATGGCTGGAAGGTGGCAGGAGATCCCAGGCAGTGGGCTCCCAGCCCCATGGAATGATTCTGCCATGTCTTTTCCCTATTTGGCTGGGGGAGAAGTTGGACCCAAATTCTCCTGCGTTGTGTGGTGAAAAGAGCACCATGTATTTCTGGTTCATTGAGATACCTTGACTCATTGAGACTTCTGGCTCACAGCAGCCACAGCTGTCGATCATTGTACACACCTACTCCACATCCGCCTCTGGATGGATGCATAGGCTTTGTAACAAGATTGCTGGATCGCCAAGCCTCCAACCGCCTGCAGGGGGCGGTCATGAGCCCCCATTTCCTAGAACCTTTGACGGATCACCTGGTTCAGGTGGCCCGGCCTCTCCTTCCCAGATCTGCTGCTGATTGCTGCCTGGCCTTGCATAAGTCACCTCTCTGTCTTTAGTTTTCTTGACTGGACAAACCAGGACTAGCTGATCACCCTGGCTAAGACCAGACTCTTCTGGGAGAGCTATTAAAGGAACGGAGCTTCTCTATGTACAATCTATGCTCACAAGACAGGTCCCTTAGCTCAAGGGAGGGTCTCCTGTGTCCCCCTGCTTTTCTGCTTGGTGATGTCCAGTGGCCCCACATCTCCCGGAGGAAGTGTGTCCCTACTGTGTCCCTGGAAAGGGACTGATGGAGGAGAAAACCCAGGGCTTGGCCAAAAGGAGGGGAGGCGGTCATTTCTGGATTTCGGGTTATTCCGTCTTCGGTATCCTTGGAGCTGAAACTTCGCCTTCACAGGCAGGTCCCCAGGAATATATTGACACCGTTGTTAAGGTGTCCTTCGTCAAGTTCACACCAGGGAGGATGAGACAACTTGCTCTTGAGCTAGGTCTGGAGTCTGGGTCCCACTTTCTGGGCTGAGCTCGAGTGTAGACCCACCTCCACCAGACAGGGAAAGACAAAGCGTGCATCGCCATCTCTTTCAGAAGCTGGAGGACAGGAAGCAGGTACAGAGCAGGGGCTGGGAGAGCAGAGCGAGGCTCAGCATTCGGTTAGTGCAGGGGCCATGTATGTGTGTGGACAGCTTTCTGGCAGCCCCTGGTGTTTGAAAGAACCCCTGTCCTCAAGGAATGTCCATTCAACGATATTCATTAGGCAGCTGCTATGTGTCAAAAACATCCAAGCACTAGGCTCTGGTATTTGGGGTTTGGTGAAGCCAATGGAAGGAGACCACCCAGTGTGTCTGCGGTGGGGCAGGGCAAGGGTAAACAGATGGATGGACTGAGGGGGAGGGAGAAGGACTGAGGCCCTGAGTCTTTGAGCGGGCTTCTCTGACCAGCAGCAGCAGTACCTGGGGGCTGGTTAGAAATTCTCAGGGCCCCGGAACGATTCTGCCATGCCTCTTTCCTATGTGGCTGAGGGAAAAATTAGACCGCAACTCCCCAGCATTGTTTGGTGAAAAGAACATCAGCTATTTTTGATTCATTGAGACTCCAACTGTAGGCTCACCAGAATCTGCATGGGAACCAAATCCTCAGGGGATTCTTGTACACCCCAGAACCCCCCTGGGGACTCCTGTAGGGGACCCCACCCCACCACAAGGTCTAGGGAGGCCCTTTCCTGCCTGTCTCCATCTGTTTTCCCAGGTCTGCCAGGTACCACAAATGCTACCCCCAGTAGCTAATCTATTCCCCAGTCCTGGGAGGTTTGTGCTCTCACCCAGGGACTGTGAAGGAAAAGCAAGACGCCGTGAGGGCAGCCGGGGATAGGCAGCAGCCAGGGCTGGCTGAGCAGGTGCACACCTGGGCCACTAGGCCAAGCTAACTGACCTGAGTCGCCCACAGCTCCCAGCCAGCTCTGCAAATTACACAGGTGTGAGGAGGTGGGGGGGAAGGGCAGAGACCTCTTCCTCGCCCATGTCCCCCCCTTTTTTTTTTCCAGGGAGTAGCAAACCTTTTCCATGTGTCTTATTAGCAAACATCCCTCTAGTACCCAGAGCGGCCAGACACTTTATTGCCAGTTTTATTAGCTCTGCCTCATGGCTCTGTCCAGGTGGAGCAAGCATTCTGCAAATGTTGCCCCTGTATCACAGGGCATGACCCTGAACTTGGAGAATGAGCAAGTGTTGAAGGGAGTGAGAAACAAGGCCCAGGCCTCAGGGAAGAAGCAGCCCATGAGGGATGCGTGGCAGGAGCAGAAACAGTAAAACTTCATTACTTCACACTTGGGATCTTTCCAGCAGGAATGAGGGAGGGCAGAGCCCAGGCAGGCACTTGGCTCATAAGATTGCAGGGGGTGTGTTTAACCTACTTGCAGAAACAACTCTGTCCCCAGCCCTTTAGAAGCCTGGTTTCCATGCAAACAATGGTTATACAAATGAAAAGCCTCTCTCATCTCTTCATTAAAGCACAGCCTCAAAGGACCCATCACTACCTGAATCTTCTCTGTTAGCCCAGAATGAGATACTGTGTATATAAATGAAGACGTTTGAATTACAAAATGCTTTTTAAATCGGGTAGATTATGAAAGTTTGGTCCTGAAGAGTCTTCTCCTTCAGTTGCTGAATTTTGGCAAGGATGCAAAACCACATACCACATTCCTCCCTCCATCTGTCCCACCCTTCCTCCTTTCTGGGTCTGGGCCACATCTGAGTTTGCTGTCAGACTGAATTTGGGCTTGCTCCTCTAGTCGATGGAAGCTGCAGGAAGGGTTTATGTTGGGAAAGGACAGGCCAGATCTTCGCTCTCATAAGGTCACTCTGACAGCAGGGTGGGGGCCTCAGGCAGGGAGACGGTGGCAAGAATGAAGACAAAAATAGAGAGGCTCTGGGCCAAGCCAGACAGTGGGGTGGAGGCGAGGAAACATCGATGAGCCACCTGTGCCACAACATCCTCTAATCTGGGAGAAGATTAAAAGAAAAGAGGGTCGGGGCACCCAGGCAAATGTCATGCACCCTTTTCTCATAGAGAAATCCCATAGCTCCCCATTCTTCCTCTCCAAGCCTTTTGATCCACGTTGCACACACAATTCCAACAGGACTTGTTATTTGAAGCTCACTGCAAATTGACAGCAATACTTAAAAAGTAGGAATAGGTTGGCAGGGAGGGGCACGAGGGGCAGCATGGAGTGAGCTGCTTCTAGAAGAAGGCACTGAGCAGTGTGGGCAAAAAGACAAAAACTCATGAAAAACCAAGAAGCCATCATGCAGTCACTTTAGAAGACATTTGGGCAGTGTCTTATAAAGTTAAATATAGGACCAGCTGTGCCACGTCCTCATTTGCACACACAGCACCTCTCCCTGGGCTAACAGAGATGATCCAGGGAGCTGCCAGGCCTTTGAGACTCTGTTTTAATGAAGACAGGGCCATCCAGGTGTCCATCAACAGAAGGATGGGTAAGTAAATGGTGTGTAGCCACGAAATGCAATGCTGTTCAGTGGGGAAAGGGAAGCAACAATTGGTAAAGGCAACAACATGAATGAATCTCAAAATAATGACGAGGAGTGGAAGAAACCAAGCAAAACATAGTACACACTTTGTGATTCCATTTATATAAAATCCTAGGAATCATGATTTATAGTGACAGAAAGAGGATCAATGGCTGCCTGAGGATGAGGGGCATAGATTATAAAAGGGCACAATGAGCCTTTTGGGAGAGATGAGTATGTTCATTATCTTGATTGTGGCAATGGTTTCAATACATCGAAACTTATCAAATATGGAAATGCTGAGTAGGTACAATTTATTGTTTGTCAATTATATCCCTAATAAAGCAATTAATAAAATTGAAACAAACAAAGGCAAGGATCCCAGGAGACATTTAGCATCAGGATAAACTCACCTAACACATTGCAAAACCCCTAAGACTCGACAGGATGACATTGATGTTTGTTTTAATGACCTTGATCCTGGGACAGGTTAATTAACGTCCAGCCTCCTCCCTCTAAGAAGGAGACAGATGTAGACAGGAGGCAGATTCCAGAGAAAAGGTGTCTTTATAGTGTGGTCATTTAAACGTACAGATGTTCCTGGACTTATGATGGGATTACGTCCCAATAAGTCCATCATAAGTTCAAAATATCTTAGGTCGAAAATGCACTTAGAACATCTGATCTACAGAACATCATGGCTTAGCACCTAACCTAGCTTAAATGTGCTGAAAACACTTTCATTAGCCTACACTTGGGCAAAATAATCCAACACAAAGTCCATTTTATAATAAAGAGTTGAGTATCTCATGGAATGTATTAAATACCATACTGAAATTGAACAATGGAATGGCTGTATGGCTACTCAAAGTCTGGTTTCTACTGAGCGCGTATGGCTTTCACGCTGTCGTAAAGTCGAAAAATTGTAAGTTGGACCATTGTGAGTCGGGGACCTTCTGTATCGTTTCGTCTGTCTTGTTCCCTGATATATACTCAACACCACAAGCGGTGCGTGGTACATGGTGGGTGCTTAACAATTTGTTTTAAAATTTTCATCAATTAACAGTGTAAGGAGAAGAATATGACAAGCACTCCCAGCATGCCAGGCCCTGTTGTAAGTGCACTGGTACGTGTTCATTCATTCAGGCTTCAGTTCTCAGCAAAAGTCAAATATTGGATCACTTGGTTCTTCAGCAGCACAGGAAAAGCAAATCAAACTCATTTCCTGTGTCCTCACAGCTCCACCCTCCCCTCCAGTGTCTCCATTCTATGAAAATCTAGGATTCTTCCCAGTGGAAAGGCAAAACCAGGAAAGGGAAGCTAAGCAGAGGCTGTAAACTTGTGTGGGGCGTGGAGAATGTGCACAGGACTTGCTCAGCAAACCTCAGTCATCAGAATTAAGGGGCCCGCCAGAAGCTTGGAGCACGAAATTTAGGAAAATAAAAGGCCATCCTGTTTCTCCCAGCAGGGAGGAAACATATGGCTCTCATTACCTAGAGAGGTGGCAAGCCTCAGAATGGAAACACGCTCAAGAGTGATGGAGGCAAATTCAGAGACCAGAGAGCTCAAATCAATTTGCTGATAAAGGAAGATCTGGGGGCAGTGGGGGAGAGCATTCATGGGCTCCAGCCTCCATCTGGCTTGAATTCAAATCATGCCACCTACTCTGTGTAGCAAAGATTCAGTTAGAGAGGGTAAAATGCTCAGTGCAGTGCCTCCTACTGTAAATCTTTATACATATTGGCACCTCCCCAGATGCTGTAATCCCACGAGGCAGGTGTCATAGCACCCATGTATCAGATGGAGAAACGAGCTCAAAGAAGCCAAAGGACCTCATCCAACATCACATGCTAGTCAGGTGCAGAGCCAAGACTCGAGCCTTGACTCCCGGTGCCGGCTGTTTCCACTATCCTCATTCACACAGGTGATACTCCTTGAGCAGCTACCAAGTGACTGGGCTTCTCTCTTTGCCTGGGAGGGAAAAGAAACAACTTATACTGCAGCATGACATGGACAGGTATGTGCTCCCAGAGACAGATGCAGCCCTGGAGAGGTGGAGATGAATTATGTCTTTGGAGGGCTGGGCAGTCAGGGTAGCCTGCCTGGTGGAGGTGGCATCTGAATGTAGAGCCTATAGAGCTTAACATTATAGGCAAAAACATGGAGGCAGGGACCAAAACCTCCAGCATCCCTGTACCCACTCCCAATCCAAGCCTCAGCTTAGGGCATGGCATACTTCTGTTGAATGTGGATAGGCCACAGCCCTGGCCCCAGATTCAGCAGAAGCTGCAGTGCCCAGCGCTTGCATGGCCTTACCTAGTGAAGGCATGCAGGTCAGGGGGCATGCAGCATCCGCTCTTGCTGTGCCTGGCTTTTCAAAAACACAGTTACTCGCCCTTCAGAAACGCCGTCGGTGTTGGTAAACTCCAGCCGCTAAACTGCATTACACTGATCTCTCCAGAAACCTTTGCAGTTATTAATAGTTTATTGATCGCAGCCCATTGCTGATGAGAGCAGGCCTCCTCACCCTCACCCCCCTCGGGTCCCTGCTCTCTGTGGAAAGCCTTCTATTCATCATGCAGATCAATGCCACTCAATTCTGGGGAAAGGGAGTCTCTGGGCCACTTAATCCACTTTAGAAAGAAAACAGAAAAGACAAAATTTTAGATGAGGTGCTGAGAAGAGGTGGATTGGTCGAAATCAAAGCTGTGACCTGGCAGCTGTTGGGTCTGCCAATGAGAACTAGAATCTGCCTTGGCTGGAAGTGGGGGGATCCTGGCTATGTCAGATGGTCACAGGGGAAACCAGGTGAGGGGTATACAGCGATCTCTGTTTTATTTGCAAATCTTCTGTGATTCTAAACTTATCCAAAATACAAATTTTATTTTTTTAGAAAATAACTTGGCTCATGGGAGGAATAGAAAGAATGCCACTGTAGCTGGAGGAAGGGGCAGGGGCGAGAGAGAAGGGAAGGTGGAAGACATGGCTGGAGGAAGGGGCAGGGGCGTGGGATAAGGGAAGGTGGAAGACATGGCTAGAGATGTAGAAGGAACAAAGTTTGCTGGGCCCTGTTGGCCAAGATGACGATTCTTATCTCTCTGTTTGCCCTTTTTTATTGATAGACTTTATTTTTTAGAGCAGCTTTAGGTTCACAGCAAAACTGAGCAGAAAGTACAGAAAGTTCCCACCTGCCCCTGTCCCACACATGTACAACCTCTGCCACCATTGACTTCCTACACTTCAGTGACACATTTGTTACCATCAATTAACCTACATGGATACATCGTTATCGCCCGAAATCCATAGTTCACATTAGGGTTCAATTTTGCTGTTCTGCATTTAATAGGTTTTGGCACATGTTACTACCTTTTAAAATATTTTTATCAAATTGATATTGCTGTCTCATATTTTAAAATTTACAGTTTTATTTCTATTTGGGATATTTTTATATTCTCCATTTTATTTTATTTTATTTCCATAGGTTATTGGGGAACAGGTGGTGTTTGGTTACATAAGTTCTTTAGTGGTGATTCGTGAGATTTGGGTGCGCCCATCACCTGAGCAGTATGCCCTATCCCAATTTGTAGTCTTTTATCTCTCACCCCCTCCCACCTTTTCCCCCAAATTCCCAAAGTTTATTGTATCATTCTTATGCCTTTCCATCCTCCTAGCTTAGCTCCCACTTATGAGTGAGAACACACAATGTTTGGTTTTCCATTCTTGAGTTACTTCCCTTAGAACAGGGGTCTCCAATTCCATCCAGGTTGCTGTGAATGCCATTATTTTGTTCCTTTTTATGGCTGAATAGTATTCCACGGTATAGATATATACCACAGTTTTTTTAATCCACTCATTGATTAATGGACATTTGAGCTGATTCCATATTTTTGCAATTGCAAATTGTGCTGCTATAAACATGTGTGTGCAAGTATGTTTTTCGTATAGTGTCTTTGTCATAAAAGCAGAGAGAGCCTTTGATGGGACTTAGGTAGAGGAGTACCATTCATCTCATTTACGTTTGAAAAGATCTGGATTCTACCTGGAGAATGGATCAGGAGGGAGATTACCAGGGACAGAAAGCCCAGTAAACCTCTGCCTCCATATTCCAGGTGAGAAGAGATGCTGACTGTGGAGACAGAGGGAAGTGGATGGTTCAGGATCTATTAGGATTAGAACACCCAAGACTTGGTCACTGTCTGTATTTGGAGGGTGTGGAAATGGGAGATGCCAAGGAGGGTGCCCGAGAGTGTGCCTTGGGCTAATGGTGGAGGATGGGTCTGGACATTCCAGGAACTAGGGAACCTGGGCTTGCTCCTTCAGTCGATGGTAGAAGGAGCATCTGGGGCTGCACACATAGTCCTCAGTGAGAAGCTGCCTTTTTCATACAGCAGCAATCCAGGTGTACCCCGAGCTGTCTTCTATACCACCTGTGAGGTGTCATAAGCATATTGCTTATGTTACTATCATCTGAGCACGTCATCAGGGTAGCAGTTGCCTAAACATGACACCTGTGTCACTATCCTATAAACACATCTTCTACAGCCATCACCTAGGTGGCGGTTACCTGCACGTATCTGCCTGGGTGTCAACCATGTTATTATTATCTTATTACCTCACCTGGAGAGCTGCCAGCTACACATGTCTCCCAAGCCTGTTTCTTTACAGAGCTGTCACCTGAACCTGCCACCTGCACTCCTGTCACCTACAAAAGTCATTTAAGCAGGTTGTCTCTATAACCAACACCTATGAGTGTCACCAAGTGCAAATTCTGCTCCTACTGTTTGTAAGTCATGGGGCCTTGGGTAAGTCATGCCATCTCTCTCTGAGTCTCCTTTTTTTTTTTAATCTAAAATATGTCACTCCAGGTGACTGTCACTCAGTAATGGTGCCCGGTAGAGAGGCTATTTTTTCAGTCTAGCTGAGTTACAAACAAAGAAAATCATTCCCAGAGGGGAGACTGGTCCCATGCTGTTCCCATGTCACTGTGCTCTTTCTTCTGAGATGAGGGAGTGGAGGGGGACGGTGTCTTCTCAACAAAGTCCCCCCTGATGAAAAGCTTCCCATTCTTTAAGTCCTTCCATGACAGTCGGTAGACCAGATGTCAACCTCTGTGTGTTCTATGTAAATGAAGGTGTTTGTTTATGCTAATGTGTGCTGGGTGGTGGGAGGGATGGGCTGGCTCAGCTCAGTAAGACGACAGTGATGGAAAAAGAGGCTGGCAGCCCAGGTGTGGGGGGACAGTGAGTCACAGGGGAAAAGGAGCCAGAAGACAAAGATGGAGCAGGTAGCTAAAAGGAGAGAAGAAAAGAGCGAAGCTGAGGTTACATTGCTCTGCAGAAGCAGGTGGGAGAGCGAAGTGGGAAGTGTGTCCAGGAGGTGGAAGGGAGGATGAAGAACTGGATTGAAAGAACCTCCCTTTTCAGGGGTGGCAGATGGGTCACACGCCCAAGAGCCTGAGCGCCAACCAACAGCTGCTCTTTCCTGTCCCGAGTGGAGTCCTTGTCAGGCAGGTTAGTGGGGTAGGTCCATGGGTATGGATCCCTTCCCATAGTTTTCTGCTATGACTTGAGAACTTCTAAGACTTAAACAGAACCCCAGTCCCTCTAAGTTGTAGCCAGAATAGGCTGGAACTCGCGTGAAGACAGACATATTTCCCTAATGCAGCAATGACATAGCCTCTGCAACTCCAGGCCAAGGCTCCTTCCCATCCAAGTGTCCAGATTCCACTTGCCAGGAATTCCCTCTCCCCACAGAGCTTCACAGGACCCAGGAACAACACAGAATGGCCCCTCTGTCCATTTGGGTGCAACGGTCCTGCTTACAGAAGTCCTGCAGTGACATCATTGCATTTAATCTTCACTGCAGACACAGGAAGTAGCACTGTTTAGGAAAGAAAGTAGCACTGTTTAGGAAAGAAAATGGAGTCTCCAGGAGAGATGGACTGACTTACCCAAGGTCCCCTGATTTACAAACAGTAGGAGCAGAATTGGAACCTGGTTCTCTTTGACTCCATGTCAAGGCTCTTTTCAATATAAAGGGAGGAAAGAGCCTCCCTGCTTGCATTTTCCATGGGGAGACAGAACAACATACCAACTCATTTTCACGTGGTCTGACCCTGTAGATGCTATAGAAAGATCTAGAACATGAGCCATCCAACTACAGCTTGCAGGCCAAATCTAGCCCATCGCCTATTTTTTCACAACTTGTGAACTGAGAATGCTTTTTCTACTTTGAAATGGTTGGAGAAATAAAACAGAAGAAGGATATTGTATGGCAAATGAAAATTATATGAAATTCAAATTTAAATGATCATAAGTAAAGTTTTATTGGAGCACATTTGCACCAATTTGTTTATGCACCGATTGTAGCTGCTTTTGTGCTGCAAGGATAGGATTGAACTGCAATTGTAAAGGGCAAGAAAGCCTAAAATATTTACTCTCTGGACTTTCAGGATAAAAGTCTGAAAGCAGGTTTGAGGGAGTCTCTCCCATCCTCAGGGATCACCTCCTCTGAGACACCCTCCCGACCACCTCAGAGGTGGAAGTGGCTGCTCCCCAATCTGAGCTCAGATAAGCTCACGCTTTTCCATGTGAGCGTGGAACCCAGATCAGCTTCTCTACCTCCTTGTCCACTGGGATGGGGGCTCCTTGGGGACCTGAATTTTATTGTCTTTCTCTTCCGTGATCTCAGGACTGGGAATGAAGTGGCAGCATGGGGGTGTGGAGAGAGAAACTCAAATTTCCATACTGGTTCTTATTAGCAATTGAGTTCTGTCCCGAGCCTCAGTTTCCTTGTTTATGAAATGGGAATATGGACCCTATGTGGAGGCCGTCATGAGGAAAGAGGGAGCCGATGCCTCCAGTGACAGTTTTGGGCCCATACTGCATGCAGTGACACACTAAATGCCCACACCTCTTCACCTATGCCATCCTCACGGCTCCCTGGAAGTGGGCACCATCCCAGGCTCATGGAAGCTGACAGGCTAAATAACTGCTCCAGGACCCACTGAGCACAAATTGGGCTCTGGCTGAACACAGTCCACACCTTCACTATCTGAGATGCCAAGCACAGTGTCTGCATACGGTCAGTGTTCCATAAATGCTCCCCTCCTCCCAGCCCAGCACGCAGGCATGTGTTTGTTAGTGGAGGCTGCACCTGTGGGCATCATGATGAGTTTCCTTGAGCGCTGCCTCACCCAGCCCCACGATGATGGGCCCTCACCCTGTCTTCTGCCTTCCCCAGGCTGCCCGAGGTCCGGATCTCAGACAATGGTCCCTATGAGTGCCATGTGGGCATCTACGACCGCGCCACCAGGGAGAAGGTGGTCCTGGCATCGGGCAACATCTTCCTCAATGTCATGGGTGAGTGCAGGGCCACTGGCCCCTGGCATCGCAGTGAGGATGACGAGTGTGTTTGAGTGTGTGAGTGTGTGAATGTGTGCACACAGGCACACGTGCGTGCACAGAGCGGCCATCCTAGGGACCATCCAACAGAAGTTCTGTTGTGCTGGTGTCTTCCCTTTCCTGCCCTTGTCGTGGAGGGGCAACCAGACCAGGCTGAGCCAAGGTGTGACCTGTGAAGTCTTGCCCCCCATGGGCCTCCCCTCAGGAGGTCCCCTTCTCCCAGCACAGGTACCCCAACAGGACCCTCCCCAGGGAGTGAAGGATAGCACCTCAGCCGAGACGCACACCTGCTGCAGAGGGAACCATTCTGCCCCTCAGCCAAAAGATCCCCCTGCACCTCCTGAGGCCTTAATGGAGATGGCATAGGATCTGGAGATGAATTAGAAAGTGCAAGTGCTCAGGGCTGGGATTCAGAGCTCTTGGGTTCTCACCCTCTCCCCATGCCTCCATTTATGCACCTGTAAAATGGAGGTAATAATACTGGTGTCTATCTCTGGCTGGCTGGGTCCTTAGGTAAGTCTATCCCCATCCCAGACTCAGTTTCCCCATGAGTAAAACAAGAATGCTGCTCTGCACATTCTCAGAAGCCCCCACTGGCTCTAATTTACTGTCAGATACACACCTTTGGATTCTGGCTCTATTGCAAGGATGCTGGGGACTTAGCCTTGACTCCAGACTCTGTGTTCTCCGGTTTTCTTATCCAGTAATATTTGTCAGGGAAACAAAGCTTGCAGTACACAGGCAATCAATGAAAGCATAAAGGCCTCGCTGAAAGCCGCTGCTTCTGGGGAAATTGAAAACCTCCAAAGGCCAGACCTCCAGGGGGACATCGATTCCTGCAGCACAGCCCGTGGTAGTTCTGGCTTTCCAATGGAGCCACGATGCAGGAGGTGGCATTGCTAGGAAAAGCCCCTCTCTCGCAGTTACTCACGCACCACTCAGCTCCTCTGATAGAGAAGCTAGCAGCGTTTGGGTGCCTGGCCCTGGGTTGGCCACACCAGGGAACCTAGGAGGGACAGTACTCAGTTTGCACCATCAAGGAACTCCCAGTCTGATGAGAGATGTGTACTTAATCAATCATTTATGCATCACAATGTATTGAGCACCTACCTATGAGGTGGCAGGGAATGGACCCAAAATTTTTATAGGACAAATGCTTATCTGTAGAGATTTTGCAGGAGACAAGCATAAAACACATGCATAGATGAATCAAAAACAGCCTGCAACATGCTAGAAGGAAATAAAGCAGAGTAAAGGGATAAAGAGTGACTGCAGGTGGGTGGCTGCTACCACAGGGTGGGGACTCAGGGAAGGCCCCTCTGCAGCTATTGAGCTGAGTGCTTTACACGTGTTATGTCATTATGCCTCACAACCAACCCGAGAATACATACTAGCATTAACTCCATTTTGCAGATGCAGAAATGGATCACAGAGAAAGCAAGCAACTTGCCTAAAGTCACACAGCCAAGATCACAAAATCCTCCTATGTTATCAGGCAGCTCAGTGTTGGGCCGGGACTCAGGCATCTTGACTCCAGGGCCAGCTCTGTCACATTGCTGGAGGCAGTGAAGACACTGCACTAAGGCCTCAATCTAAGGTGCCTTCAAGCAAGGCCAGAGTCCTCAAAAACCATCCCTCCATGAGGCCCACACTTCCCATTACTTTGCCAAAGAACCCTGAGCAGGTTATTCTCCTTCTGTGGCCTCAATTTCCCCCATCTGTACTGTATTAGTCCATTTTCACGTTGCTGATAAAGACATACCCAAGACTGGGCAATTTGCAAAAGAAAGAGGTTTAATGGACTCACAGTTCCACATGGCTGGGGAGGCCTCACCATCATGGTGGAAGGTGAAAGGCACATCTCACATGGTGGCAGACAAGAGAAGAGAAGTTGTGCAGGGAAACTCCCCTTTATAAAACCATCAGATCTTGTGAGACTTATTCACTATCATGAGAAATAGCACAGGGAAGACCGACCCCTATGATTCAGTTTTCTCCCACTGGGTCCCTCCTACAACACATGAGAATTGTGGGAGCTACAATATAAGATGAGATTTGAGTTGGGACACAGCCAAACCATATCATGTATCATCAGAGGGTTGACCAGATAATCCTACACTCCCTCCCAGCTCTGACACTTGTGAGTCCCTTACTCCATCCACTAGGTGAGGAAACTGAGGTACAGAACGATTTCGTGGGACTCACTCAGGTTGCACAACTGGCCTGATGGTCTCTGCTGAGCAAGGGAGTGTGCTCGTGTGGGCCTCAATTTCCCCATCTGTAAAATAGGGATAAGGATGCTTCCCTCCCAGGGTGGCTGTGAGGCTTAAAGTAGATAAAGTTTGCAGAACACCTACCCCGTCAAGAATATCATTGAAGAGCTCAGTTACTTGGACGCTGTTGTTTTTATTATCACTGTTTCTGGTGTGCCTACTCCTGGGCACAGCTGTGGCTGCCTCCCTCTTGCCCCTGGTTTTGGCCCCAGCAAAGAGAAGCCCCCCATTCACAGCTCCAAAGAGCCCTGCACTAGTCTGAGGAATGACTGCTCTAGGAACACAGCTTCATGCACCGCAGCTGCCTGGAAGCCAGGGAGTGTCTCTGGGAGTGGCAGGGACAGGGGTCTCTCCTTATTCACCTTCTCTGGGCTTCTTCCCCAAAGGTCTGTGAGTCCTGGCACCATGCACCTATGGAAGGAGCCAGGATATATCCCAACTGTCATAATGACAGCAATGCCCCACACTTGCCCGATCTGAGCAATTTCAGAGGGGCTTTCACATGGAGGACATCACCCAATCCTCACTGCAGATCGGAGCGTGGGGGATTACTATTATCCCTAACTCACAGATGAAGAGACTGAGACCCAGGGAAGGGAAGAAATTTGCTCCAGGCCTTATAGGGTGGGGGTTATCTCTATGCCAGAGCAGCGTGGCTTCTGTAGCTCACCAAGGTCCTGAATGGTGAAGGGAGGGCCCGGGGAGGCGGCGTGGCTGAGTGTTTCTCATACAGCATCTCCTGTAACCCATCGACCACATGGGCCTGGGAGGCAGGCGCCACAGTGAGCCCATTGCACAGACCTGGCTCAGAGGGGCATGGGACTTGGCCGAGGTTGGAGGGTTAAGTGAGATAATCTATAGAACAGAACGTTCTGGGCCTGAGGCTTGGCACATTCTGGATGATCAATAAATAGTATCTCTTATGACAAATAGTAGGGTCAGTTACAAACCAGGCACAATTAGACCAATCTCTGTGAAGGTCTCCTTCAAGTGTTTCAGGGCAGCTTTCAAAAATTAAAACTGACTCATTGCTTCAGCTCATCTGTGGCATTGTGTTCACACACAAAGACCCTCCCTTCAAGGGAGCGGAGGTCACTGAACGCTGGGTTCTCTTTTGTGCCACATGGGACCCTAAGGGCTGCTGCAGCCAAACTGGGGCAAGACAGACCCTCCCCAATTTGGAGGTCAATGGGAAGCTCCCAGAACAGTGGGGAGAAGGAGAGCTGAGGAGCTGGGGACGGCCCAGGGCCCACCTGCCTCAAAGCACAGAGCAGTTCCGCCAGAAAGCCCAGCACCCCGGTGTGCCATCCACACGTCCACATCCAGCACATTCTAACACGGCCATTTCCAGAGGCCTCCGGGTGAAGATGAAAACGCCAGTGCAGCTGTAATTTCACGCCTATAACATCCCACTATGTGGTAGGGAAAGACATTCGGGAGCCCCGTGGGTGACACCAAGGGTGTATGCTGCACACAGTCATTAAAATGTTTTTATCTGAGCTGCAGATAAATTGTAAGCCAATTTGAAAGTTGTGTGCTGGGCCCCAGGAACGCATTATACACAGTCATGGAAGGATTTTGAAGGTTCATCTGGGGGTGCAGGTTAGGGGGGAGGGAGTGTGTTAAGGGTGCGCTGTTACAATCAATTAAATGTTGTGAGAGCCGGGCACCCCACCCCCATCCTCACCGAAGTTAAAAGACTCTGCACTTTTGGCTCCTCTGGAATGCCAAGGGGCAGGGTTTCTCTGCCACTGAGTGGGGCCCTTTCAACCCAAAGCTGAAAAGCAAGGCCACCCTCTGCATGCCAGCATTGAGCTCAGTGTTCAACCTACAGTTAATCCCTCACAAAAGCCCTTGGATGTGGGCCTGGTCATCCCCATTTTACGGATGATGGAGCAGAGGCTCTGAGAGTTTAAGGGGCACATCCATGTGAGTGACAGAGCAGGGTGGGTAGGAGCAGGGCGTCCCACCTGGTCTGCCTGAGCCCAGAGCAGGTACTTATACAGCGGCCTTAACTCCCAAAGGAAATTTCCCTCCCCTTGACCCAAAAGCCATGAGTCACACAAACCTCAAACAAGCACTGGAGTGGGGACAGAGTGCAGAGAGTGGGGACTTCCTTGAGACAAAACCTAACTAGGTTGCTCAAAAACTCCGATGGTCCTAGCATGGCGGCTCACATCTGTAATCCCAGTACTTCGGGAGGCTGAGGTGGGTGGATCTCTTGAGCCCAGGAGTTCTAGCCCAGCCTGGGCAACATGGCGAAATCCCGTTTCTACAAAACATTAACTGGGCTGTGGTGGTACGTGCCTGTAGTCCCAGCTACTCAGGAGGCTGAGGTAGGAGGATTACTTGAGCCTGGGAGGTAAAGGCTGCAGTGAGCTGAGATCACGCCACTGCATTCTAGCCTGGGCAACACTGAGACCCTGTCTCCAGAAATGAAACAAAACCAAACCAATAAAACCAAACAACAACAACGAATTCCGATGGATGGCTGGGGCTGTTTGCCTTTAGGGACATGTAGGAGTCTGGGAGGAACACAGAATGTCTGTGCCCTTGCCTCCATTCCTGTCCCCATCCCCATTTTTTGTTCTCTCATCCACTACTATCCAGCACCTCCCCCACTTCTCAAACCCTCTGAAAGGAGCACTGAACTTGGAGTCCAGCAGACCTGGGCCCAAACCCCAATTAGTGTCTACTTTTGACATGGACAGTCTAGTATTGAGTTTCCTTTCTGGTAAAAGAGCATATCAGAATGTCTTTTTTTGTTCAAATATATTATAAGGTGACTTGGATGCCCACGTACATGGGCATTCTAATTTGCATTTATTCATTTGTATGTTCATTCATTTAACATATATTTATTGAGCACCTAGTACATTGCAGGCACTGTTGTGTACACTGGAGTTTGCAACGAACAAGGAGGACAAAAAAAAAAAACAAACAAAAAACTGGTCCTCACAGACCGTGCAGTAGGGGAGGCAGAAGATGAGCAAGTGAAGAGATGGGGAGACAAATGGGATGTCAGTGGGTGGTAAAGCAATGTCAGGAAAAACCCATCAGGGATGGGGCTGTTCTAGGTCAATGTGGCCTCTCTGAGAAGGTAACATTCAGAAGAGGTGAGCTATATGGACTTCATTCATTCATGCCAGTGATTCAGTGACTTACTGAGCATTCCCCAGGTGCCAAGCACAATTCTAGGTGCTGTGGATACACTGACAATAAGACAAGGTCCTTGCTCCCTGGACTCACATTCTCTAAGGGAAATAGCTTCATGGTACAGAGGAGGAAACTAGTTTCTGGGGCTGCCCATAGCAAATTACTGCAAACTGGGTGGCTTAAAACCACAGCAATGTATTGTCTCACAGTGCTAGTCGAGAAGCCTGAAATCAAGGTGTCAGTAGGGCCATGCTCCCCATGCAAGGGAAAAATCCTTCCTGGTCCCTCCCCTTGCCTCTGGTGTTGCTAGCAATCCTTGGAGTTCCCTGGCTTATAGATGCATCACGTCGATCTCTGCCTCTCTCATCATATGGCCTTCTCCCTCTGGCTCTGTGTTCCTGTCCCTGTGTTCAGATTTGCTTCTGCTTCTGCTTCTGCTCCTGCTACTGCTTCTGCTTCTTCTCCTTCTCCTTCTTTCTTCTTTCCTCCTCCTTTCCCTCCTCCTCCTCCTCTTCCTCCTCCTCCTTCTCTACTTCTTCTTCTTCTTCTTCTTCTTCTTCTTCTTCTTCTTCTTCTTCTTCTTCTTCTTCTTCTTCTTCTTCTTCTTCCTTTCTTCTCCTCCTCCTCCTCCTTCCTCTCCTCCTACTCCTCCTTCCTCTCCTTCTCCTCTTCCTCCCCCTCCTTTTTCTCCTTCTTCTCCTTCTCCTTCTCCTTCTTCTTCTCCTCCTCCTCCTTCTTCTCCTCCTCCTCCTTCTCCTTCTCCTTCTCCTCCTCCCCCTCCTTCTTCTTCTTCTCTTTTTATTTTTTATTTTTTTTGTGTGTGAGACAGTCTTGCTCTGTTGCCCAGGGTGGCCTCAAATGCCTGAGTTCAAGCAATCCACTCACCTTGGCCTCCCAAAGTGCTACAGGCATGAGACACTGCACCCAGCTCAACAGATTTTCTCCTTATAAGGACATCAGTCATTGAATTAGGACTCACCCTAATCCAGTGTGACCTCATCTTACCTTTAGCACAATTGCAAGGGCCCTATTTCCAAATAAGGTTACATTTATATGGACTGTGGGTCAGAACTTCAACACATCATCTTCAGGGACATAATTCAACCCACAGCAGTAACTTAGTCAGGATGTAGCACACCAAGATTCCCTGTCTGACTCTGAAGCTGACACTCTCTGCTCCCAAACCCGTGGGTCACCCTTCGTTGCGCACTGACTAATATGCAGGCGCTGTGCTAAACTCTTCTTGTGCTAACTCACTGAACACTCACAAAAGCTCTGCAAGGTGAATACTATCACTTTCTCTTTAGCAGATGAAGAAATTGAGAGGTAATGTCACTTCCCTACATCACCCAGCCAGTGTGTGGCAGGGCAGGGGTATATAGCCATCCTGCACGTTAACCTCTCTGCTCTTCTAGAAGTTTACCAATGAGGAAGCCAAGACTCATAAAGTATTGGTACACATTAATAAAATGTTCTATCTTGGGATCACTGTCTCTCTTCTGGAAGCTTCCAAGTGAGGTTAGCAGATGAGTAGACTTTTGGAACCTGAGGCCAGAGTGGCAACAAACCACACCATATGCTTTGCAAGTCTGGAGCCAGGAAATACAGCTTCCACCCCAAAGAGCAGATGTTAATGAACTTTACATGACGTTTCTGGTTGGTTTGTCTTTTCTCAGTATGTTCTACTGATTTTTATTAAGTGTGCCTGGTGCATTTTCCTTGTGTTTTTTTGTTTGTTTGTTTGTTTGCTCTGTTTTGTTTTGTTTTGAGACAGAGTCTTGCTCTGTCCCCCAGGCTGGAGTGCAGTAGCACAATCTCAGCTCACTGCAGCCTCTGCCTCCAGGCATCAAGATATTCTCCTGCCTCAGCCTCCCAAGTAGCTGGGATTACAGACATACACCACCTAATGCCTGCCTAATTTTTCTAGTTTTAGTCGAGACGAGGTTTCTCCATGTTGGCCAGGCTGGTCTTGAACTCCTGACCTCAAGTGATCCTCCCGCCTTGGCCTCCCAAAGTGCTGGGATTACAGGCATGAGCCACCATGTCCGGCCCTTTGTTTTTTCTAAAATATGGTTTTATTGAGATACAATTCATATAACATACAATTCACTCATTTAAAGTTTACAAAACAGTGGTTTTAGCATATTCACAGAGTTGTGCCTCTACCACCACAATCAATTTCAGAACATTTTCATTGTCCTCCAAAGAAACCCTGTACCCGTCAGCAGTTATGCACCACCCCACATTGTCCCTCTTCTTCTCAGTCATAGGCAGCCACAAACACCCTTTCTGTCTCTATAGATTTGCTGGTTCTGGATATTTAATATGAATGAGATTATACAATATGTGGTCTTTTGTGGCTAGTTTCTTTTGCTTTGCATAATGTCTTCAAGGTTCATCCATATTGTAGCAGGTACCAGTACTTCTTTCCTTTTCAATGCTGAATAATGTACGGATAGATCACGTTTTGTTTATGCATTCATCAGTGGATGGAAATCTGGGTTGTTTCCACTTTTTGGCTATTATGAACAACGCTGCTATAAACATTCATACAAGTTTTTGTGTGAACATGTAGTTTCAGTTCTCTTGGGTATGTATCCTCGGAGTAGAACTGCTGAGTCAAATGATGACTCTGCATTTAAACTTCTGAGACACTTCCAGACAGTTTTCCACAGCGGCTGCACTGTGTTATATTCCCACCAGCTGCATATGAATCCCAGCTTCTCCACATCTTTGCCGACACTTGTTACTATCTGTCTTTTTAAATATAGCCATCCTAGTGGATCCTAGTGGATGTGGAGTGATATCTCTTTGTGGCTTTGATTGGCATTTCCCTCAGGGCCAATGACACTGCACATCCTTTCCTGTGCTTCTTGGCCATTTGGACATCTTCTTTGGAGAAATATCTACTCAGAGACTTTGGTCATTTTTAATGGCCTTATTTGTCTGTTTATGATTGAGTTGTAAGAGTTCTCTATCTGACCTACATGTAAGTCCCTTATCAGGTATATCATTTGCATATTTTTCTCCTATTGTGCAGATTGTCTTTTTACTTTCTTCATGGTGTCCTTTGAAGGACAAAATGTTTTAATGTCAATGAAATCCAGTTTATCTATTTTTTCTTTTGTCACTTGTGCTTTTCGTGTCTATTTAAGGACGCTTTGCCTAACTCAGTGTCACAACTTACTCCTGTATTTTTCTTCTAGGAGTTTGTATAGTTTTAGCGCTTACATTTAAGTTTATGATGCATTTCAAGTTTATTTGTTTATTAATTTTTTTATTTTTTTTTATTATACTTTAGGTTTTAGGGTACATGTGCACAATGTGCAGGTTTGTTACATATGTATCCATGTGCCATGTTGATTTCCTGCACCCATTAACTCGTCACTTAGCATTAGGTATATCTCCTAATGCTGTCCCTCCCCCCTCCCCCAACCCCACAACAGTCCCTGGAGTGTGATGTTCCCCTTCCTGTGTCCATGAGTTCTCATTGTTCAATTCCCACCTATGAGTGAGAACATGCGGTGTTTGGTTTTTTGTCCTTGCGATAGTTTACTGAGAATGATGTTTTCCAGTTTCATCCATGTCCCTACAAAGGACATGAACTCATCATTTTTTATGGCTGCATAGTATTCCATGGTGTATATGTGC